>NC_088987.1:8846634-9194906 GCF_963932015.1 Anas acuta
CAGATTTAATTTACTTCAGGAATGTTGTAACATGACCTTGTGACGTCATGTTGTAGTGTTAGAAATACAGGCTTCAGCAGCAACACTTCTGTGTTTTAGTATTTGTAGGTCTGGTAATTAGTAAGGAACTATTGACAGCTAGGGAGAGCTGAGGTATTCCCACCTATTCTGTCTGGATGTATCTGTCTTGTACCATCACTTAGGTGATGGGTTGTCAAGTTCTATTTTGAGCAGCAGCTATTTAAAACCATGCAGCTTCTGGATCAGCCGTGTTTCTCAGATGATGAACCTTGTGCTGACTTTTTGCCTCCTGAGTTGAAAAAGACAAATTATAACTTGTCTGTAAGGTGGTTACAGGCTTTGTATTTCACCATAGCTACCCAAACTCTGCAAGTCATTTGAGAAAAAAGTCATGCAAGTAGTTCAAAATATTTGATGCTTTTAAAATGTAGATATTTTTGTTAGTTCTTGAAAGAACTCATTCTGTCAAAAGCAAAAGTTTAATTTAAGGAATGAAGTACCTGACGCTTGTTTCAGGAGTTCTCTCTGACTTTGGAGATTTGTTGAGATCAAAGAAACAGCTGTGACAAAGCACATGACACAAACTTACAGCATTGTTTAAACTTTATTGTTGGAACTGGAGAGGCAGTTCTATGCTAAGTGTCTTGTAAGTATTTGTGAGCTTCTTTGTAAGTATTTGGGAACTTCTAAATAGGGCAAGTCTTTTAAAAACCATGACATATCTCAATAGCAAATATCTGTCTTATAAATGGAAAAGACCAGAGTCCAGGTGATTTTGAAATGGAGAAATTGATTTCTGCCTGCCAGGACTGTTGATTCAATGTTGCTTTTTGCAAAGAAACTGACATGTTATAGTATTCTTTAACTTTCACTTACTTGATTATCTTACCTAGAAGAGAGTTAGGGGTAGGATTACGATTCCAATTTATATCCTCACTCCTACTGAAATTTCTAGAAAAGGACTTGGTGTTTATGCTATATGTAGGTGATGCCTGCAGGTATCCTGCTTATCCATTTTTTCAAGCTTGCTGGGGGTAACAGATCAGGTTACAGCCTGTTAAAAATATTGCCTCAGAGTTACATGAAGGATTAGGCCGTGCTTGTTGAAAGGCAATGTAAATACTGGTGATAACTTCAACAAGAAGTGAGCATAAAAGAGGTTGAAACAGTAATAAAGTGTGGATTTAATGAAATTAGGAAGCACAGATTCTTATTAAAGCTTCTTACCTGCTCATGCATGTTTTGTGATTTAGCACAGAGGCATGAAAGTAGGAGTGTTGCAAACACACAGCTTCACAAAACGTCTACTCTTACAGTATGCTAACCTAACATGGTGAATTGTCAGCTGTCATTCAGTAAGCATTTCTTCACAGAAATCCCTAAAAAGACACAGGGAGGCAATAATGTTGTGGTGTCTAATTAAACTTGGAGAAAACCTTGTGTTAATGTTGAATACTGTTTACTTATTAACCAGGGAACCAACTAACAAACGATCAGCAGATAGAGGGCAAAACTTGAAATGGTTTTATTTACTATAAAATACTGAAATTCTACTGCTCATACTTTTCCAGTGCCTACACAGTTGCATCTGTTCTGTGTCTTATCTTAGTTGCTAAAATGGAATACTGTTGCCAAAAAGGCCTGTCTCTTTTATTTTCTGACTGTGGATCATGTGCTCCTGCAGTTCTTGCTGCTCTTTAGATATCTTTGGTTTTGCTGTTCCGATTCTGTCTGCATTGCTTGCTATATCGAGCATAAAATTCTTTAATCTAACTTTAGTTGACTATTAAAAAGTAGAACGCTTATTAGAGGATGAAAATAAATCAGACAGAGATGCTTGTCTTTTTACTGTTGTTTGGAGGGGACTCGTGGATTCTTGTTCTAAGAATGTAGAACTGGAACATCTACTGTCAAAGGCAGCTGTTGTAAAATGCAACTGGATAAGTGATAAGAGGGACTACTTGGAATACTAGTATAGAAAGTTATTACTCTTATGCTTCTTGTTTTCATCCAAATTTTAGTCGTGACTAATTTGCAGAAATTTGGTTTTATGCCAACTTAGTTCTCTGTCCCTGTTGTTGCACTGATATATTTATGGAGATCAGTGATGCTCCCTCTCAGCTCTTGTTTTGCTAACTTTTTTAAAAGTAATTTGTTATAAATAAGCCCTCCATTCTGCTGGTCACCTTTCCCAATTTAGATTCATCATCCTCGACTGAGGATGACCTGAACTGTGTGTGGCTTTCTAGGTGGAGTCTTGCTAGCCCCTTGTGCATTTGTGTTGAAAGTGAACTTCTTAGGACTGCTGTGTTACAGTGGTCAGGAACACAAGAACACTTCCCTGACTGACAGACAAAACCAAGGCAGCTTTTATTTAATTTCCAGCAGATAATTCCAGACATCTAGCAGATACTTTTATTTAACTGTCTCTCAAATTGTGAGCTTTTATGCTTTGTGCTTTTAACTGTTATTCTATAATTATTACTGCAGTCTTTGCTGTGTTTCTTTCATCTACCCATGTTGGTATGTTTTGATAATGCATTCCTGGTTTTCATACTAAGGTTATTAATGAAAATATTCAAGAGACCAGTTAACCTAATCTATTTGAGAAATGCCACTGGTTTCCTCCTTTGAAAAATTCTTGGGTGGATGTCGAAAAGTATTTGCCAGTGCTATGCATTCCTGTCAGGTTTTGCAAGCATCTCTCTGATTACTCTCAGGATATGTCTGTGTTGCGCTCACTGCAATATTGCGCTGACATTCGCAAGCTACCTTGTACTTACTGCAGTGGAGTTAAGGCAGCAGAGAATGCTCTGAATGGCTTGCAAAGGCAGAGCTGAGAAGGTATGAGGTAGTTAACCTATGACACATTTCATTGCAGCTGCACTGCATGCAAACTGTCTGAAGGGCATCCTTGGATAAATTTGCATGTCACTGCAGTCATATCTATAACAGTGAGTTCTGTAGGCTTTAGTAATCTTGGACTTGACCTGGAGGCAATATATCAAAATAAAATATGACTTCAAAGTGTCTATTTTGATAGAAGGTGTGATGGTGCCACCAAATAACAGCTTGTTCGTGCAGTCTTATAAACAGCAACTGTTTATCCTCCTTTAGAGCACCGCGGGCAGTGACCTAGAATTTGATATTGTTTTGCAGGAGGAGTCTATAGTTTCTATCAGGTGCTCAGATTTTCAGTAGGTTTTCCTGTTTTGTTTTGTGTTGTGTTTTTTTTTGTTTTTTTTTTAATGCTGCCTTGCTGTTCCAGCTTCCCAATCTGTTGTTCTATGGCCCACCTGGAACTGGAAAGACTTCCACTATTTTAGCAGCTGCCAGAGAACTCTATGGGTAAGCTGGAATTGAAGTTCTTTGGTATAAGCAACTATCACGTGTCTTCTAATCGTGTGCCTGTGGTTGTTGCCTTTTCTTACATAACTTCTGGAAACTTTCTCATACTTTTAAATTCTTGTTCAGGAATAGCTTCATGTTCTAGTTCAGGTCTAAAATGAAATATATTTCTTGTTTGACCCTCATCAATCCCTGATTGCTGTTAGCAACAACACTTCCTTGAGGCTAGCAGCCATGTAACCCTGTGTCTCTGTAACTATGTGTTCCTAGCAGAAAAGAGCATGAAAAGAAATGGCTTGTGTGTGCCTTACTGAACTTTGTAAAGGAATTCCAATTTTGATAGTATATTCAGTAAGCTGTTAGCTAAACACAGATCTTGAGGCACTTCACAAAATGTCTGTGTCATAGTCTTTCTGTTACGCACCATTGAGTAATATCAGACTGAAATTCAGTATGTTATAGTTTTTATGAACTCTGTGTACACTAACCAACTGAATTCTAACATCTGCATGGTTTTGAGCAGTGCTTTCAGAGTAGGCAATAAGCAAAAAATGGATGAGAAGGTGGTTTGATGGTGTGATCTCATCTAATGTTGACTCTGGTACCTTTTCCCTCCCTTGTCTTTAATATTTGTCTCATGTAGTTTTTTGGAGAGGATAACTTCTAGACAACTCCGTGTTCTGTGCCCATCTGAATTCTAGGAATTTAAATTCCCCTGTATTTAATTTTTATTTTTAAATCAGAGGTGCTGCTAACTGCTACCTCTATTATATTTTGTAGATATTTACTTTCTGGTAGTATTGCAGTGGCAGACCACTGCCAGTTACCACATCTGGGGATTTAACTGTTTTCTCTACATTGCTAACAGCTTATAAGCAGAAGGACACGTAATATAGTGCTCTGAGCTTACAAACCCAGCTTCCTACTTTTTCCTTGTAACAGGTGTAATTTTATGCTTTGTTGTTTTCTTCAGTGTGGGAGTCAATTGTAGAAATAGCTAGTGGAAATTCATACCTAACATTTAATTATCTCAACTGTATTTCAACAAAGCATGTTTTTCAGTAATGCTAGCAAAAATAATACCTGCAGTTCAGAAAGGCCCTCTGGCCTATATACTTTATAACATACCATTACAAGCATTAACAGCTAATATGTTGTAATAACAATTTTGCAGTCCTGAATTATTCCGACAAAGAGTCCTTGAGTTAAATGCCTCCGATGAGCGTGGAATACAAGTGATCCGGGAAAAAGTGAAGGCTTTTGCTCAGCTAACAGCATCTGGAAGTCGTTCAGAGTAAGTGCTGAATCCAGGCTGGATCTCTTGGATGGAGTTTCTTGCTTAGGACAAAGCATGTGATTATAAAATTAACCTAAATAATAACAATTCTAATAAAAGATGGGTCAGCACTGGTCTCAAGTTTGTAACAAATGCAGTGCTTTGGCTAGGCTTTGAGTTCATGTTGTTTCATATTGAGAGTTTGAATAACTTTTACTAGTGATGTTAATGTTACACAAGCAAACAAGGCAGGGGAAAAAGGTAAGACTGAGCCTTCTGGACTTACTGATGTGTTGTCTTTGCAAAAAGGTTGCCTGACAACCACAGAAAATTTTCTTTGGGTAAATTGTGGTGGATGTTACTTCTCTTGTACCTCTAGTTCCATAGAATCATTGAACAGCTTGGGTTGGAAGGGACCTTAAAGATAATCTTGTTCCAATCCTCTCTCTGCATGGCACTTCTGACTAGACCAGGTTGCAGCTGAGGTTGCTCAGTTTGCAGCACCTCGTGCAAGATGGGTGCTACTTCATAAGATGCTGAAGAGTCTGGTATTAGGTGAGAAGCCCTGTAAAGGGAAAGTCGTGTGTGGTAAAAAATGGATTGAGGAAAGTATCAAGAAGAAACTGCATGCCAGGACTACATGGCAAGAGATAGTCTTGTGTCCTGAAATTAGGCTGTTGTAATATTCTTTGAAGTTCAGGTAACCAGGAAGCCTGAAAAAAAGTGCTGTGTTAGTTATTAGAAGAAACTTAAAGCATGAGTACATATTTTAGAGGAATTCTGTAGTGTTCAAGTACCAGTCTTTCTATGGGAACTCAGTTTGCTTTCCTTGCCCTTTACAAATACTAGTCCTTTAACTAAAAATGATCATAAATAATTAAATGTTTGAATTTGTTCTATTTGTTATGTAAAAATATTGAGTAACATGTGACTCACCATTTGCAGTGATATTTTTAACTTGATCTAAAGAATGCACGTCTCCTTGTCTTTCAGTGGCAAGCCTTGTCCTCCTTTTAAGATTGTAATCCTGGATGAAGCAGACTCTATGACTTCAGCAGCTCAGGCAGCCTTAAGACGCACAATGGAAAAAGAATCTAAAACAACACGTTTCTGCCTTATTTGTAACTACATCAGCAGGTATGTGAGGAACCTGTTACTTTTTTTGGACTTGTTGCTCTTCCTGTTCAGTACTTCTTTTTAT
The DNA here is from genome assembly GCF_963932015.1 of Anas acuta. Classification (NCBI taxonomy): domain Eukaryota; kingdom Metazoa; phylum Chordata; class Aves; order Anseriformes; family Anatidae; genus Anas; species Anas acuta. The sequence goes on from NC_088987.1 coordinate 8,852,481, forward strand.
TTTGTTTAGGTTTCAACTTTTGGTTTTTAGTGTTGCAGTCTTAAGGTTATGTTACCCTTGCCTATTGCAATAACTTCATCTGTATGAATGTGGCTGTGTAATCATTTGGCAAGCACTTATTTTTCTTTCTTTCAGAATAATTGAACCTTTAACGTCTCGATGCTCCAAATTCCGCTTCAAACCTTTGTCAGACAAAATCCAGCAGCAGAGGCTATTGGACGTTTCTGAGAAGGAAAATGTGAAAATCAGTAGTGAGGTACCTGAGTGGCTGCCAAGTAATTTTATTGCTTAATCCGGTGCATAATTGCATTGCAGTGAAAGGGACTAAGTCAGCATACTTTTCCAGACTTTTCAATTGCACTATATACAGTATATAAAATCATTTGGATAATATTCTCCTTACACAGGTGAGGATGAAATTGTAAAAGTCTTCCTAAAATCAGAGAAATATCCACCAGAGCAAATTAGAGAATAACTGTAGGGCTTTTTGTTCTGTACTCAGTGTACTTGCATTAAATCAGTATTTCGTTCTGAAATTGCCAGCACGTATATTGCAGCACTTGCAACTTTATATAATTCATAATGTATCCAGTGCTCATTCTTCCTGGATTACATTTCCAGCTGACCAAGATTTGGTTATCACCATGAGGTTTTAAGGCTGGTAGACGTGTGTAATGACAAAATAGGTATGCTATTAGATAATTTTTATTCCTTTGTATTGGTCAAGTACAAAAGAAAGTTCAGAACTTGTACTTCAGCATGTAAAAAGAGGCTGAGATAGAACTTGGTGTAATTTACTCCACTGAATATAACTTTGCCCCCATGTGAATCCATTGCCTCACTCGTCAGAGAGTAACTTAAAAGCTATGTGGGTAATACAAGTTACCACAGTTACAATACAAATACAAGCGTGGGTAAAATGGTGTGGATCATAGCACAGTTGTGCACTGCTGTCCCAAGTCTCATTTCGGCTATGAGACCAAGTAACTTGAGAACTGTTTGGTGACACATTTGTAACGTGAAATCCTAGTCCTGAGAGCTGCGGTTTGCATTAGACCTGAGGTAGCATTTATATTAGCAGAAAGGTTGCATTGTAACTTGTGCATTGTGTCTGTCTCTGACCATCTGCTTCAGGCGTTACCTGATGTTCTAAAATCAGTTTGCTGAGAAAGTTGTGCTTTCACTGTTAATTAAAATCCAGTATACACATTGCATTTTCTCAAATTCTCTTTCAGGCAGTCTCTTACCTTGTTAAAGTGTCAGAAGGGGACTTAAGAAAAGCCATTACTTTTCTTCAAAGTGCCACTCGCTTAATGGGAGGGAAGGAGATCACAGAGAACATAGTCACTGAAATCGCTGGGGTAAGTGATGCTTTACAGCCTCTCCTGTAACAAGTCTGAAAAGTGTTTGTGTGCTAAGTATAGTTGCTACCTTTATCTGCCTTTGGTCAAGGTTTGATTACAAATAAATGGTATTATGCTTGTTACCATTGCTAGTAGGGTACTGACACAGTCTCCCAGGTTTTTAAAGACTGATGGAGCTGAGGAACTGGACAAGTAAATGGGCTTTAGGGAAGGACATTCTTCCCTTGAAGGTGTTACTGTCACAGCCAATTGTAAATGTTGAAAGGCTTTCACTTGAATGGAGTGGAAATAGAGGCAATTGCTACTGTCCATGTTTCATAAAGAATCTTTGAAATCAAACTGTCCACAGACACTCAACCGACAGGAACGATGATGAGTAGAGGGGTGAGAATGTCAGCAGTGCTTCCCTGCTCTAAGCTAAATAATGGCATCTGTCAACTTTTTTCTCTTCTGATCTATTGACTGATCTTGTTGCATTGGGTGCTTTTTTAAAAAGAAATTATGTCCCTGGTGCATCACTGCAGAGAAAATTAATTTGCTGTTTTGCTTAGGCACAGCATGGTGCAGAAAGCATTGCCTATTTAAATAAGTCCTCCAGTTAGTGTCCCAAATAAGTGATAGTGAATTTTGATTTGTGAACGTGACTTCGACAATTCACTGTCACAATACAGCTCTTTAATATCACCAATGTAAGACAAATATTAAAGCCTAACTCTCAGTTGTATTAAAAAAAAAAAAAAAAGCTGGTCTGTCTTAGACAGTCTCTTGAGAGCGGTTCCCAGTGTAGAGGAATTAAATACTGATTTGACTTCAGTTGTGACTGACTTGTAAGTGTACAAAGTTGAAAGTAAGCAATGTAATTTGTTACAGGTCATCCCTAAAGAAACAATGGATGGACTGCTGTCTGCCTGCCAGAGTGGTTCATTTGAGAGACTGGAAACAGTGGCAAAGGTACAGTCCCCTTAGTGCTTCAGGCTGAGTGTTTTTCTAGGTCACTGCCCTGTGGACTGTTTGTTACTGCGTTGCAGCTGAGGAACATGTGGCCTCAGGTCAGTTGGGAGGCCCCTTTCAGGAAGCTGTCTTTTGCCAGTCAGTCAGTATGCTGCTGATCTTTCCATTCTGAGGGAGAGTTATGAAAGCTACAAGTGAGATTCGCTACCAGTGTGACTGACTTTCTCCTGAGCTATACTGCTGTCATGTGGAGCTGTTACACTGAAATAAGCTGAGAATTACTAGTGAGACACTTAGCACAGAACATTAAAATTGCATCTTCTGGTCTCTGAACTAGTCACCTTCTTAGTTACACAGAGACCGTGTTAAATGAGAAGGGTCTGCATAAAGCTGTAAAAGGGCATGGGTGTATCTTGTGCACTAGATTGCACTTTTTTATTTTCATAAATTTCTTTCTACTTACGTGGCTTCATGGAATACTCTTCCCAATATTTACTGCTACTGGGCACTACTGATTAAGAAAATGAACAAACCCCGGATATCTTTAATTGCTGTGGTTTTTATTTTATTTAAAAAGTTTGGCCCTCCAGTGCTCTGTATGTCTGTAACTAGTCACTACCAGATGAAGAAGATAAATCACAGTTGGCTGCACTTTAAAATGTGAAGGCTGTGAAGCTGTGCCACGTGATTCTGTGGATGCTAAGCTTTCCTAATTTTAGAGTGAGATTGGGCAGGTTCACTGGAGGTGGCTAACTGCTTAAAATGGCTCTAGCTAACAAAATCCCTCGGACATAAATTGTCAGAAGCTGGGAGAATATTGAGGCAAACTTACTGCTGTATGTCTGCTGTGTTCTCCTGGTCTTTCCTAGGTGCTTGCTTAGGGTCACTGTCAGGCTGGACTCTATGGAAACCACCGACTTGCCCTCTAACACTCAGAGTTCCATAAAAGGTTCCAGGACGGTCTTTCAGTTTAGACAGAATTTTTCAGATTGTTTTTCCTCGTTGTGGTGTTTCTGCTGCTGAATTCCTTCCATTTTCTTCTACCCTGCCACAGAACCTCATAAATGAAGGGTATGCTGTCAGTCAGCTTGTAAACCAGCTTCATGATATTGTTGTGGAGAGCGACGATTTCAGTGACAAGCAGAAATCTATCATAGTTGAGAAGCTTGCAGTAAGTCTGTAGCTTGAGTTCTCTTTAATAATTTATCTTTTCCAGTCTCCATTGGTTAATTTATTTTCTTTCTCTCTGTACTTTACTCTGCTTTTTCATTCTATTTCCTGTTATATTATAAATTTCTCAATTTTTGTTCTGAGAAACTTCCTGAGAAGGAAGTGAGGTCTAGTCAAACTAAATGATTTGCCATATTACTCTAATGATGCTCAAGCAGGTTTGTGGGTGGGCTTTTTTTGATACAAATGGGGAGGGAAAATTAAGATGTGTGTGTGGTGTGACTGCTGGAGAGGCTGGTGCTGGTTAAACTGCAAACTTGTGATGTGGTGAGCTGTCTCACTCCTGTGGTATGAGACAGCTGGCTCCAGCAGCACCATTTTTAAAGGGGTTTAACTTCTCTCCATCTGCAGGAAGTGGACAAATGCCTGGCAGACGGTGCTGATGAATACTTGCAGTTGATGAGTCTCTGTGCCCTTGTGATGCAGCAGCTGACACAGAACACCTAACTCCTCCAGCAGGAGCTGGCAGCAACTTGGAGCTGTTTCGGGGTGGCTGTGCTTTTGCTAGCAGGGCCCCATGTACCCTTTTTGTATAGTTTTTGCAATAAAATTACTGCTCAGCAGATGAAAATGCTCATGCTGGAGTACTTTTGTTTTCATGTAAGTCCATAAATGATAGGTTTAATCACTTCCTAGTGAAAGGGTAGGTCAGTGGTAGGCATGCTGGGGTGTAGTGGTGCTTTGTCAAAGCTAAGGAGACTCCAGTCCTTTATGCTCAGCATGTAGGTTACTGTACAGAAATCCCAGGTCCCTTGCAACTGCAAGAGCTGAAGCCCTCCCAGTTAAAAAAGGAAAGCCAGGCTGCAAGCACTGACATGCACTCACTCCCTTAATAAGCAAGCCCCCCCCTCCCCCCAAGAACCATTTACAATTTAAGTGAATATAGAAGTATTTTATTGAACATTCAAACTTCATTAAGACATGTGCAATATGGCAAATTTTACTGGGTTTAACCCTAACTAAGACAATAGTATGATTGCTTGCTTGCTGGGGCTTAGCAACAGGGTCCAGATCACACTTACCACTAATTAAATACTTTATTGAATAAATACATATCAAACAAATGCATTTTAATGCTCTTATAAAAGTTTAGATTTTGAAAGGCCTTTCCAATTCAATCTGAAGTATAAGTACATACAATAAAGGAAGGTAGGCTAGTTTAACATAATTGGCTGATTTTATACAGCACTTATATCTTTTAGTCCATAAGTAAATTATTAAATGATAAAGAACATCTAATACAACCACTTCTATGGAACTAGGAAATAAATTTCTAATAAAGAAAAAATTTACAGACCCCATGACTTTCCACCCAACCCCAACAGTCTAACCCTAAAGTGGATAAAGCCAGTGGCTTTCCCCACAAGAGCTCACGACAAAAAGTCGCTTCGCTTATCAAAAATCTGTATTTCTGATCCGTTATGAGCATTGAGACAAGATTCAATATATCCCCAAAGAAAGAAGCACAATGCACGTTGTGAATCGCCTATTCAGCAACAGCGAGCACTGCATTCAAACCATCTCCTCCCCAGGGATTAAATGAGATCAGCCACATTCATGGGCATCTCCTCCACTGTAGTATTGTAGAATGTCTCAATGTCTCGCAGAATCCTCTTGTCCTCTTCAGTGACAAAATTTATAGCCACGCCTTTCCTGCCAAAGCGACCACCTCGGCCAATTCTGCACAGAACAGAGAACACATTTACACACAAGTTAACTACTCAATTCACTTTTTAAATATTTTAAACGATCCACTCATTAACTGCTGATCTTTTATCTGCCAGCGGCCAGTTACGCCGTGTACACGACTAGCTGCTAACCATTGTCACATCTGGTTAAGAAAAACTAGCAGTTAGTGCCAACAGTACAGAAGAAGTGTCCATCCTATGGAGAGTAGCAGAGCAGAAAAGGTTACTCTTTTGGCTGCAAAATAAGATCTTTATTTAATGGTTGGTACTGTGGTATGAAGCCCTAGCTGTCTCCCTCCCCTCCATGAGGATTAAAACCCCATACCACATGCATCCAATCCCAAGCACATGGCATATAAAAGGTAACATCTTCCAAAAAGATCAGGCTGTTCCTGCATTAATCCAATTGCATCCAGTAGCACGGAACAGCACATGATTTCTGAATTAAAATTCAGTAAAACTGTTTCCAGTGGGAAAACTTAGTATTTTTGTACAAACAAGCTCACTACTTGGAAACAAGGCTGTCAAACACTATCGGTTACGATTTAGTTACACCCACCATCAGTTCTATCTTCCTGCAACTGCACAATGCAGCACCTAGTCATTACGAGCTAAACACACAAAAATGGCTCAAAACTTAGCAAATAATCATGACAAAAGAAATATATAAATACCGACTCGCTCTTTATTCAAACTGTGCCGCTTACGAATCCACGTCCTAAATTACGTCAACGCCGTTTCTGAGCACCATCTTGTGTCATCAACTGCTGCTATCGACTCCTGTATTTTTTTACATCAAGTAACAAAGCACAGTTTACTTAATTTAGGGACAGTCACTACAGGCAGTTAACTAAACCTAGGGAAAAAAAACGCAGTTGCTACCAGAAGACACACACCACAGAGGAAAGAATGCCACTGTGAAAGAAGCCACCAAGAGCAAACAAGGCACATACAACACGAACACAGACTTCAAGGAATGAAGACAGTTTTGTACTACTAGTTTGAAAGCGTTAAGGGCCAGTGACTGAGCAGCAGCACCTGAAGATTAGCTGGGACCTATAGAGCCAGCTAACAACCCTGCTTTCAAGATGCTATGCCAGTAATAACTTCCAATAATAGCTTCTGTCATCACACCCTGCAACCTAGAGAAAAATGTAGTTCAGCAGCTGGCAGTTTCCCTAGATCTCAGCAATGCGTGGTTTAGCCACTGCTGAACACTTCATCCATCTAAGTTTTCCCACTGCTTTTTTTTTTTAATTGTAAGTTCTGCTCCTCCCTCATTTCAGGACCATATTTATGCAAGTCAGGGCTTTTTGTTAAGCCAAAGAGTTTACTTTCTGCTAGTTTTTGTTGTTAGCAGTTACTGTATACATGGATGGATAACACTCCCATCAACAAAAACAACTAACAGTGAAATAGGTGAGGCTCTGTGCTGATTTCTGTTGAGAACACGGCACTTGGTGTAATATACTGACTAGAGGGCAGAGTGAACTAACCTGTGAATGTAGTTTTCACGATTGGTCGGCAGGTCATAGTTTATAACCAAAGAAACTTGCTGCACATCAATGCCACGAGCCTGGAAAGCAATATGAAAGCTTTAACAATTGTCACAGACCTTCAGTTACATTTTTAATCTCCTGATTTTGTTGACTAATTTGTTAGTGATGAACTACAACCGTGTAGTCCATAGTGGAGCATAGTCTTTGCTCTTCCAAAAGGCTCCAGATAGTTCAGGCTACAAGAACCTTCACTGAGTTATGAAGCTTTTGGCACCAGATTAAAACTAGAGCATGTTCACTAAGAGATGACACTCACCAGCAAGTCAGTAGTGATCAAGACACGGCTTGATCCTGACCTAAACTCTCTCATGATAACATCCCGCTCCTTCTGGTCCATGTCACCATGCTGTAGAGTTAAAAAGAATTAGAATTATTACAGTTCTAGTTATTAGGTTCAGTATTCCAGATTGGACTATCCTCTCAGAACAAAAGGATGTATGAAACCCAGCGTCCCTACCTGCTGTGGGAACGAAGCAGGTAGGGATAGAAGGAAACATTTTTCTTTTAGCAGGGGGAACGATAATACAGCACCACACAGCTATATCATAACTTTTCCTGCTTTAACTTAAGCATAGCTCATTAGGGATTGTTCTATGTACATGTCATTGCAGAAGTTGTATAAGTATCAGTTCTTACCAGAGCTGAGACAGTGAAGTCTCTGGCATGCATTTTCTCTGTAAGCCAGTCCACTTTTCTCCTTGTATTCAGGAAGATAACAGCCTGTGTAATGGTCAGGGTCTCATACAGATCACAGAGAGTATCCAGCTTCCACTCCTGAACAGAACAAAAATAACAGGAATAAAAACTGAGGTCATGGTCAAATTAGGGCATGCCCTAACATGCATTTATAATTAACATAACCAGAGGAATATGTGAGGTAAAGTTTCTGCATGAACTGTTGCACCAAATCTTAGGACACAGGACACTGGACATTAAGAAAGAGGTCCACCCTAGTCGTTTTCGATCCAGTGCATCGTTTTTCTTCTTCTTGCATGTACTCTACTAGCATTATTGCAGAAACCAAAGCTGAGCCTCAGTTTCTGCAATTTTAGCACAGTGCTTTAACAAGAAGGTAGAAAAAAAAAAAAGTTTCTTAACTCTCCTAAGCAGAAGCACAACTCATACCAACCTCTCTTTCAACGTTAATGTAGAATTGCTTGATACCCTCCAGTGTCAGTTCTTCCTTCTTCACCAGAATACGAATGGGATCTCTCATGAACTTTTTGGTCACTTCCAACACATCCATTGGCATCGTAGCCGACAGCAGCACAACCTAGAGAACATTTACTCCATGTCAGCACGTACAACAGATATTAGTTTCAGGTTCATCACCCTCAGAACACTGAAATCAACCTTTAAATCAGTGACTATCTTAAAACACAGGTCCTGACCTTCTGCAAAGCCAAGGCAGACAGGACAGCACACAACAGCTTTAATTTAGTCAAGGACAGAAACTCAGTTGTCAGTTACTTGTGATCAAGTCTGAAGCCACCATTTCAATCATGCCTTTTTTTTTTTTTTACCTGGATGTTTGTGCTCAATTTCTGGAAAATCTCATAAATTTGATCCTTAAATCCTCGGCTCAACATTTCATCAGCTTCATCCAGAACAAACATTTTGATCCATTTAGGTGCTAAGAAAAAAAGGAGAACAGTTCATGAAGTTTCAAGAATACATTAAGTACTTTTGCTAATGTTACTCTCCCTTGGGACTGAGTAGTCCCATACCATCTGTCTAGGGTGACAGTAAATCCATTACTTCAGCTCTTTACAGAAGTAAAATTTACACTAATGATTTCTCATCAAAAGCAAAGTTCAACTCATACTTACAAAGGTAGCGTCTGTTTAACATATCAAACACACGCCCTGGAGTTCCAACCACAATGTGTGGAGCTTCAGCCTGAAGCTTCTGCATTTCATTGCGAACATTTGTGCCACCAATACAAGCATGGCATGTTGCTCCCATATAGTCTCCAAGGGCCAGAATTACCTTTTGAATCTAGGAGATAAAAGCCATCCATTAGCAGCAGCTACTGCTACCATCAGTCCTTTATCACTGTTGCTTATGGACTATGGGCTAGACAATGATTACACATCGCTAATGACTACAGAAGACTTGCTACTGATTTTGCCCAACTGCTTGTTAAATATTTAAATTGGTCTTCAGGTCACCCTTACTAGTTAGTTGTTAACAAGCAACTCTTCCTAGCTCAGTAGATGCATGGAAGGCCTGCAAAGCAAACTCGGACTTTGTACTGTGAATACATGCATGTAAAGTACTTGCAGGAAGCTCCTACAGAGTGTAGAAGCATGCTGCTATATGCCAGGCTTTGAAGTCTCATCTCACAAATGTCTTCAGAGTAAAAGACTGACTGTACCATCAGACAGAAGATAAAAGCCAGCATTACTGATTTATATTAGTGCTAAAAATAAAGTATCCTACAAGCTTTGTTCAGGCACTTCCACTTACTAAAATAGAACACTAAGCCTTGAGGGTGAAGTAAGCATGCAATATAACATTAAGTTGAAAAGACATCACGGATTACAAGAACAAAGAAGTGACTACATGCGCACTGCAGTTTCCACGTTGCACAACTGCATGCAAGTTCAAATAGCTTCCAAAGTCTTGGTTTCCACTCAGAACACTGTACTTGAGTAAGGTGTTGTTTTTTGTTTTTTTTTTTTGGAGATGCTCCCTCAGAACTACATGCAGCATAGGAGCTGGTTCCTGCAACTCTGCCCCAGCACACCCTCCACATGCAGCGCAATTTGACTTTTTAAGCAGGCAGAGAACTTGTGGGACAGAAGCCAGTTTCATTTCCCCATTACTCAACATAAAGAGGGTTCTGAATGGATATTGGTTAACAGCCCCTTAAGAAGTCAGTTTATCATCTCACAGTTGTGAAACCTGAAACCTATGCAACACACAAGTAGCTTTTGTTTTTTAGCTACACTATCAATACCTGTTGAGCCAGTTCTCTGGTAGGGGCCAATACTAGTGCTTGGGTCTCCTTGAGATCAATCTCCAACTGCTGCAGGATGGAAATAGCAAATGTGGCTGTCTTGCCAGTACCTGACTGAGCTTGAGCAATCACATCATACCCTAAAAAAAGTAGGATACACATTTACTGTTCCCACATAGGCGATTCATATTTTGTTTTATTGTATTCCTTTTGAAATAAGTGATCAGCATTAACAAGTTCTCTCCATTTCAGGTCAGCCCCGAAAGATGGTGTACCATCATCTCACTTGTTCAATAAAGATTAACAACAGGAATCAATACAAAAAGCTATTAGCATATGTTTTTTTTTTTTAATATTTCCCTTGTTATCTGATATTAGTAATAGCACATGAACTGTTTGCATACCTTTAATGCATGGAATAATAGCTCTCTGCTGAATAGCTGAAGGCTTTTCAAAACCATAAGCATAAATGCCCCTTAGAAGGGATTCTTTTAAATTCATATCATCAAAATTGTCAACAATCTCATTCCAATTGCTCTGCAATGAAGAAAAAAATACGTTATTGCATTCACCATCCCTCTGCATCAGGGCTCAAGTCCTTCCGCGAGGTCATGTGCTCACCTCAATGACACCATCGGGCTCCATTCCCTCGGGGCCGCCATGGTCTCTGCCAGGGAAGAGAACAAGCAGTTGGTTAGCACAACATGCAGAAGGGAGCTCACCCCCCTGGGCTGCCAAGAGCTGCGTCTGCACGCTGGACCCCGTGACAGATCATTCCAGCAGGTGCTCTGATGCTCTGCCAACGGCCTAAGCCTGCTGCTCTCCCCACCGCCCGCGATCCGCAGCCCACCTCCCCGCAGCCAGTAACGTGATACGAGACAATCCGGGACGATCCGAGCCCTCGCACCCCGCCGCATTTCAGGCTGGTGGTGGGAGGGGGTGCAGCGAAGCCAGGCCCCCGCCCGCCCCTCTTTGCAGCGCCCCCCTCCCGAGGCAGCCGCGCGGGGAAATGGCGGCGCCGCAGCGCCGGGCGGGAGCGGGGGGGGGGGGGCGCTGCGGTTCTTCCCCCCCCCCTCCCCTCCGCCCGCGTCACCAAGTCTCGCGAGAGCTCCACCCCTGGGGTTGCGCAAAGCAGGCGGAGGAAGGCGCCGGGCGAGCGCCCAGAGGGCCGCACCCCCCCCCTTCCCTTTCGTCTTCCCTCCTCCTCTGAGGGAAAAAAAAATGGACTCGCCCGCCGCAGGGCCCTCAGGGTTTGGGGCGAACCGATGGCAGAACTACGGGAGGGGTGGCGTTTATTAATAAAAAAGGAAGAAAAAACGTAACAAAGCGCTCCTCTGTTATAATTATAAAGCGGCACGGTTAGGTTAAAGAAAATAAAAATAGCCCTTTTTCGGGATGTGTGGTTGCTAAGGGAATCTACAGCGAGAACGCGAACCCTGAGGGAAAGAACTAGATCCCTTGTGAAGTCAGGGGGAGGCGGGATGGAAGCGTCTAGAAGCTGTGGGGGCAGGGCACCGGGCGCCGTCTCGCCGCAGAGCGTTCGTTGGAGCGCCCCCCTCAACGATCCCCTGCGTTTCTTCCCCCCCTGCGCCTCCGCTCAGGCTATGGAGCTCCCTGACGGAGGAAAAAAAGGCTCGGGGCCTCTGCCCGCCGCGCCATACCTGCTATAGTCCGCGGAGCCGCCTGACATGTTCCGATCACGAGCGCTGTCCTCAACTGAAAAGGCAAAGCTTCCGCGGCGGCCGCTTTATATACCCGCCCCGCGGCCGGACTCGTTGCGCCTCGCTCTGCGCATGGATATGCGCCTCACGCCACAGCCAAAACCCCACGAATCCCCCCCAAACTGAGGTCCCTTCGCTAGAGATCCCCCTGAACGCGCTGCCTGAGGTGCTCCGAGGGGGTCCTGGAGCCCCTCGGGGCCGCGAAGCCGGCGGAGGCAGGGACTACTTTTTCTCCCCTCTCCTCAGAGCGCGGCAGGATATTGCAGCACTGGTGGGGTGACGGCTCCGCACTCCTTCCTCCCGCTCCGCCTCCCCCCCCCCCTTCGCACGGGGTTTCCCATCCCGGCCCCTGCTGCAGCGCTGAAAATGTGGGGGGGGGACGCGGAGCCGTGCTGAGGGGCGGCGAGCGGGGCCGGTGCGGTTCCTCACCACTGCGGTGTTATTTTTAAATAAAAACCATAATATCCGTGATAAAAAACGTGTCTTTTTTTGTTGTTGTTGTTAAATCTGCATGGAAATGGGCGCGATGCGGGGGTGGGGGGCTTCCTTGGGCTCTCTTCTTGTTCCTCACATGCAGAAGCGCCCCCCACCCACACCGTTGTGCCAAGAGAGCCCCAAATTCTCCCTTTTCGCCCGCTGAGGGGTGGTGGTGGTGGGGATGGGGTGAGGTTGGGTGGGGGCCTCGCCGCAGGATGGGGGCAGCGCCGGGGGGAGCGGGAGCTGCGGCGGGAAGGGCCGGGAGGTGAGGAAGGCAAAATGGTGGCGCTGAGGTAACGTGAGGCAGGGCGGCGGGGCCTCCTCTGCCGGGCTCTGAGGGGATAAATCCATCCCGGGGGGTTAAAAATGGATTATATATATATTTTTTTAAATGGGATGAAGGCTTCTTTGGTGAGTGTTTGTGGGGATTGAGCTGGATGGGTCCACAGGGTGCTGCTCAAAATGCGGCACCGCGACCTGAAGCCATTCCCCACATAGCAATGCCCCTGAAAAACTTGTCAAGAGTTGGAGGTCAGCACAACCCAAAGGAAGGCAGCGAGTGAAAATATCCCTCTGCCAACTGGTTCAATGGAATCAGGGATCCTGCCCATTGCTTCCGTACTGTTATAAGGGGGAAAAAAAAAAAAGGTTTCAATACACTTACCAGGTTCTGCGATAATATGTTCATCGATATTTCTAATGTAGGCAAATAAAGTAAGTTGTAAGCAATAATTTGTACCAACTGTAATGGGTTTTACATGAGTCACTTCTAGAATTCGTTTCCATAGTGATTATATATGAACAAATGGAGTCGGTGCTTGAAAAACTCGACCCCTTTACTTGTCTAGAACATTGTAAATTGTCTAGAAATGTCTAGAATATCTGTAAAGATAATCTCCAAGAGACTAAATTACATTAGCTCTTCCCATGGTAGCATCAGCTGGGGCAACGTTATCTGTAAAAATAACACTGCACTTGCCAATATCCAAGTGAAATTATATAAACGCAGCTTTGCTGTTGACCCACCATAAAAATCGCAAGTTTTGCCCCCCCCACGCTGGACGGAAAGGACTGAGGGATGGAAAGGACTGAGGATATTGCTTGGTTTTGCAATTGTGGCAGCCCTGTGACAGTGACTGGAGACCTTCCTACATGACAGCAGTTTGCCTGGCCCCATAAACATCTGGTTGTAAAAGCACCAGGATGGGCTGCAAAAAGGGCCCGAAAAACTTAGGGCTAGCACAGTTAAATTTCCCATTAAAAATGACATTCAGTCTACACTGAAGAACTAATACTACTGAGTATTTTTATTAAGAACTCTGAGCAGTTATTAAAAAACCCGTAGAATGTAGATACTTTAAAATATTTTATTAGGCCTTACTTTCTTTGCAAAACTGAGTGAAAAAGATTTATTGGCATCTGGGAAACTTAGGAAGGCAATCCATCATCTTCCACAGATTTTAAATGCCTTTTTAATAAACATTTAAGCCATCATCTCAGATACCTGATTTATCTTTTCCTGTAGACAAATTAGCATCAGATTACTTCAGATTACTTACGTATTCAAACCACTTCGAACATTCTGTTTTGACAGAAGTTAATTTTAGAATAACAAGGTTTTCACAGCTTTCTTTAAGGACAATTATGGAAAATTAAGGATAAACTCTGATTTGCTATAAGTCTTGTTTTATTCCACTTGACATCAGGTGTGGTCTCCAAACTTCATCCCATTCAAAAATAAAATGAAGAAAATGTTTTTTTACCATTAGCTTCAATCAAGAGACACATTTTTAAATAGTTTTTGTTATTTAATATCTGTAGTGAGAGCATCTGGGAGTCTCTCAATCCAGTGCCAAGATTTCTTTATTCAATAATTCATATGAATGTTCAACATGAAATTCATATGAATGTTCAACATCAGTAGGTACAGAGAAAGGAATCCAGTGTTTCCTCCAGTGAAAATCATTGACTCGTTTCACCAAATGAAAAGAGGAAGGACTTCTGTTTCATTAACTTCAGATAAGCAAAGCTGAACCTGTCCTCTTTGTGTGAGACACTACAGTAAAAATCCAGGATTGTCAGCCACGACTAGAATGTAACAGACCTGGTCTAACTGTAGCAAAGGAAAATTTTTGGACATTGTATACTCTTAAAGGCTGTGTTCCTGAATACACTGTTTGAGAAATACCTCTTTGATTACAGTAGGGCAAACGGCGAATTTGCTTGTGATCTTGTATCTAGTTTGTGTATTTTTAGCCTGGTGGTAGCCATGCTCTGCCTGGGTTCTAACCATGAAGTGTCATAAATGTGTCCGAAGGTCAGATTTTGTCACTGACAAAATCTTGGATTGATGCTGGGATTTGTTGTATCCCTTGGTGTTAATTTTATTAAGCTTTCTAAAACAGTCTCAACTGAAAGCTTGCTCCTCAAGGACCAGATTCATGTTATCATCAGGCAGAAGTGATACCAAAAAGATACTAACTGCTAGTTTAGTCTGTGCTACTATTATTAGGATCCATGGCCACATTTATGCGTGCACACTTCAGTAGAAGACAAAAGACAATCTTGGTGAATCATGAGATCTTTGGTGGGAATGAGCATAATAATTATGCATTTATTAATATGGGGTAACAGATGGACTAGCTGGTTTAGCAGCTGGGTTTCCAGTCATTATTCATGCAGATCGAAGTAAAGAATCGTGTATCTAAAGACAGCAGTAGGAGTCAACACCTCCTGAAACTGAGCTCTAGTTGAGCAGTCCCTGCTCGTCAGTGTTCTGGCAATGTCGCAGTTTGCATTAGGAAATTTCAGAAATCTCCTTTTAGAAATCTCGTAACGTGATCTGAGCGTACCATGAAACTGCCATGTACTTCACGGGAAACATGGAAGACCCCAAGTTCCTCTCCTGCACTGAACTCTAGTCGTTGCTGGAGTTCATACCATGTATTTCGTGATTCCCACAACTAGTGGGGCAGAGAAAGTGATTGTAGACAGAGTTTATTCAGAGTAGGCTGTGCTGAGGATCAAGATGACTTGTTAGGGTGTTGTTAGCAAGAAGTAATGTTTTTCAATTCATCATTCCCAAAGGATCCTGCCTAAACAAAAGCATGCTTCCTCGGATGTAGGAGTGGATAGCAGAGATTCTGGAAAGTCTCCAGTGGAGAGAGAAGGTTGGAATTCCAGGAGACCCGTGCTTGTTATTTAACTGCAGTCACAGGGCTTTATTAATGCTAACTCATGTGGTTTTTTCCGTCATTCCACTGAAATTACAATCTGAACAAATTAAATAACAGCAGTTTATAAAATGCAGTGATTTTAATGTTCTGAATAAGGCCTGGTTTGTATTCTTTAGTATCTTGGGGTAATTTGAAATCCCCATTTTGGTGACGTTAGCACATTAGGCTGCTAGGTTTGCTTTGTCATCCTTTTAAAAAGTCATTTTACAACTTTGTTCTGTTCTGACAGATATTTCTATTCTTTGTAGCTGTAATCAGACTTTTGTTGTGAAATCTCCAGGATGCCCATGCCGAGTGAATTGAAAGTACTTCCAGACACGGAATTTTCTCTCCTAATCAAAGCTTTCGGCCAATAAGGAACACTGTCAAAAATGCTTAACTGAATTAGGAGCCAAGCACTATGGAAAGCCAGTGGGATTTAGGCAGCTTTAGTCCATTTATCTGTCCCACCCAGAGGACGCTGGGTGGCCAGGACCTTTTGCTGACCAGCTGACTCACTTGTCTGCAACGTGCGCACGGTGGTTTGTGGCTTGTGTTCCCTAATTGCTTCAAGCATAAGTCTCCAAGGGGTGTTCCTGCTTCGGATTTGCATGCTTTGTTTCTTAGCCTAAGTCCTCTCGTTGCCAGTAATGTTACTGAGTATTCCCAACTCAAATACTTGAAACAGAAAAATAGATTTTTCTATGTTTTTTCTCAGTCATTCAGGCCTCTGCATGCTGTGAAACGCGATGTTCATAGTTCCAGGTCTTGAATTCTGTCCTTGAGCGAGTGATTACATTATTCCTTACTGTTGTTAAGGCTTGTAGTCGTGCCCAGGATGTGGCATCAGCTTAACTCTGTTCTCTGGTTATGTAGAGGACTCCCAGGGTGACCACAAGGATATCATTCTAGCAATAAAATTGAACAGGTAATATTTATTAGGGACTTCCCGTTGACTTTTATTGGAACGAGAAGTTTGCACTTCATTTTTTTTCTCTGTAAAGTGCAGTAACAGTATTTGCCTCAGAGGTTACATGTGGGCAAACGTCTGAAAAATGTGGAGATAGGTAATGGGAAGGGGCTCACACAGTCTTTGATAGAAGCTGCGTGCATTCTTTCGGGGTAAAGTTTGTTCTTTCTCCTGCAAAAGCAAAGAAAGCTAGACAGATTAACAGGTGGCAGCTGCTGATAACCTCCTGGCAGAGTCCTGTGGTTACGTTTGTTTTTTAAGGCAATTGGAAGGCATCTGTACTACCATGAAATAGTGCATGTCGTATATTTCTGTGAGACAGTCTGCAAATAGCACTGTTTTAATTTCTGAGGAAAAGGTAAATTTAACAATATACGTTTTTATAAAGAAAACATATTTTCTTCTGATACTAGTAAACCATCCATGTAAATCATTTATTCTCGTGGTTCAATGTGGAATCCACTGATGATGCTTGAGATTTTTAATCTTTGAGCTGATCTCTGCCATTTCATTTTTGAAACACCCACTACAGGCTGAGCGATGCTCTGTATTTAATTCTGAGTACCTTTCCTCATCGATTTAAAACCCAACACAAAACAGAGTGCTTTTTATGTTCTTACAAGGAGGAACTAATGCATACAAGCTAAGAGAAAAACTCCAAAATGCCCAGGCAGTTCCTTGATTTTACAGGGCTATATTCCCAGGATCAGAATTTGTAGATAGACATCCGCGTGCTCTGTGCCCTGCTTAATGAAGTCGTTGTATGACTCTCTTTCCCCATCCTGATTTCTGCCTTGAAACATCAGGCACGCTGCTCTTCAGAAGGATGGCACCGTGCTGCAAATTACGAGGGCCCATCACAGATCCGTGACAGCAAAATGGCTAGGTGGGGAGCTGATACAGCATCGCACAGAAAGCTGTGCTGTGAGCATCTTACAGCCTTTTGTTGTCAGAATATTTAAAATGCGTACATCTTTGAACAGCAAGAGCAAGATATCACAGAAATCACTTCGTTATTATTTAACAGAAGCCCTTTCTGTTCATATCCAGCCCAGTGTGTCTGCTGAAGTCTCTGTCTCTTTCTGTAGCAGAGCATTTTAACCTCCAAAATGGAGCATTTTGCAGTCTGTAGAGCTTGTTACAACATGTAAACGTTAACAACAAAGATAAATAGACTGTCATTAATAAAATGAGCTATGTAGTTAGAGGTAGGGCCTCAAGGCAAACCTTTATTTCGACAAACTGATAGTTTTCTACAGAGCTTTAATGTTTTTAAGAAAATGGAACCTATGCATTTCTGCAGGTAACCATAGCTCAGATTCCCTGAGCTTTATTTCTGTCAGCAGTACTGGATTAATATGAAATTGTAGATGAGTAGTTTCAGCTTTGTGCCCTTATTTCATCTGCCTTTAAAATGGGAATTATAATCTCCTGTTCTAGAAGTATCCCTTAGACTGTAAACTGTTTAAGGCTGAGGCTGATGGCTCTGTGTGCTGTGCTTCAGCCCTACAGCGCAGTCATTCTGGGTGGGGAGCTGAGGTTCCACCCGGCTGAAAGTTTAAAAAAATAAGTTAAACATTGATATTTGTTTATTCAATTTTGTTTTGTTAATCCTTCTGAGATTTTCTGGAAGACAAGTGTAAATATTCCAAGGTCTTTAACAATATTACAGATGCATGGTATTGTCATAATTGCATCTGAAATGCGTGCCTAGGAGGGTAAGGTTGCCAAGCGGGCTGCCAAGGAACTATCTAGTAACTTTTCCACTCTGTTCTGTGCGGTTTCTTTGTAGGGTTGTGAAGCATCTGTAGGCCAGTCCTTAATTCTAGTTGTTTGTGCTGTAACCCATTGCAGAATGCTATTACATTTTATTTTGTGTGCTGATTGAATACCACCAGATACAGCAAAAATCAACATGTAATGTGCAATTCATTCTTTTATTTTCAGGTTGCGCCCAAGAACAGCTGCCCAGATTCTCCCAGGATCCACTGATGCAAGCACAGGCAGCATGCAGGTGATCACATTATTTTAGCTCGGAATTACTGTGGTGTTTCTTGTACTAATCCAGGGCATGCAGTTCAGCATTTCTGTCACAGCCGTTGGCAGTGACCAGAAACCTTTGTTCTTCGCACAGCAGGAGACAGAAAGGAGAGCTCATGTCGAATTACAGAAATATATTGATTTCTTTATTCCATGAGTGTCTGAAAAGTGATTAAGTTATAATTTACTAGCATTTTGCAATAAGAAAAGAAAATACAAGTACTGCTATTCAAAGTCATTTTATCTTGTGCTAGATACTTTAAGAGCTTTTGGCAATAATTGTTTCTGAGTCTTATGCAGTTGTTGTTTTTTTTTTTTCTAACATATTCAGCCTTTATTTGTAGCACATTTTGCTGATTAATTTAAAAGAGGGAAAGTTAGGAAAATCCTAATTTCAAAGCAAGTGGATGTTATAGCTATTCAATAACCACTCAGTTACTGGTGCTTTTACTTTGCTTGCTCATTTGTCTTCTGTAGCTTGTGTTAACCATTTCCAAATATATTCTCGTATATACTTTTCCATGGATTGCAAGACTACAGGATCTTGCATAACATTATTCCTTTTGCTTTAGCAGGGATTTAACAAGCAAACCACTGATTTTCATATATGTGTTATTAATAGAAAAAGACTCAGTCAGTTACGAAATATTTACAGCATTCTGGACTTCATTTGGATAAAATGTTTTGTGCATTTTAAACTTAGATTTTTTTATATTTTTCACATTTCTGTCAAAAAAAAGCTGAGTATCACAGAGATGAATTTACATAGCTTATCTTTATTACACAAAAGGAGTTGTCTGGTTGCCTTTACTATTATTCATTTGCATTGAATTCAGCTCTTTGAGGAATACAACTTTGTACCCTTGGGAACATATTTTTTCTAAAATCAATCAGATCAGAATTGTGTTTGTTAATTTACCTCACATTGGAATTGTCTATGTTAATTTAGTGGGCAAAACAAACTGCTTATATTTATGCAGAAGGAGAGAGAGAGAGAAAAGTGAGAAGCATCAAGGACTGCTGCCTCAGAGCTGCTGTTGCCATAGAGCTACTAACGAGAAAAAAACTGCAGCATGGATTTCTTCTGCTGCTGAAGGTAAGATGAGGGCACAGCAAAGGCTGTAGGAGGGAGGGGGAAGGGAGGCAGAGGGAGGGAGAAGAGGAAGAAAGTCTGCGTCCTTGCTGTCTAAAAAAGGAAATTCAGTTTCAGTGTACATGAGCAGAACTGCTGGTGCAGAAGAACAAAGCTATCTCAGTTGTTTAGGGTAGCAAGAGTGATGAGCAAGCAAGCGCATTCCCTTGCTTTCGGGAGGAAATGCTGCAAAGAAAGGAGAGAGAAGAGTGATTGTCAGTTAGAAAATACTGCTGCTTCAAGATACCTGCTTTTTGACACTGCTTTGGCATTAATATTGTTCCCCTGGGTAAAGACAGCTGTAAAAAAAATAAAAATCAGGTAGATAAGGAAGAAGAAAAACTATTGCTGAAAAATTTCAGCATACACTTAGGAATTCTCTCTGTATTAAAACATGTCAGTTGTTACATTCAGCTGTGCAGTACTGTGAGGCCTTTCAAAGTGCAAGTGCAATTATATTTTCTAAGGTGAGATTCTTATGATAAATTGATATTTTATCAATCTTTAATTCTGAATGCAGAACTGACACCAGACCTGCTTTCTGTGGAAACTTTTGAACAGGGTGAGATATGTAGGCCAAGACTCTCCATGCTTTCTGCAGAATTATCTACTAAACACTCATCCCAAAAGCTGCTGCCGCTGTTTCTACATCTGTTTAGCCTGCCAGATCTTGCAGCTTTTTGCTTTCATTCCAGTGTTCATTCTCTCAGTCTCTTTCTGAGATAACTTAACCAATGTGCCCTGCCCAGCAAACCCTGCACACCTGCCATGTTTGCATAGCAGGACCTTAGAGGGATACTAAAGGCAGCAATAACACCGAGTGTCTTAGTTATGTTGAAAATAGTAGGTTGATATTGCTCAGCCAACTGATTGCTGTATTACTGGGTATGCTTGGATAGAGCAGCCTTTCCTTTGCAATTTTTTTATTTTTGTACTTATTGCCATTTATCAAATGCTTGACCATTTCTCCTGAAATTTTGTTTGAAGGTTGAGTTAGAGTGAATTTCTCTGATAGCAGCCTGTTAGCTTGATCAAGATTCATCAGTTCAGGTTGTAAATAAATAAAAGTACAATTGGGATTCTGAATTTTGTTAGCAGTACAGTCTCTCACTGTGAAATTGTTATTCCTTGAGATTATAGCATTTATACATGGCATTTCTCAGCTGTGAATGACACTGGGATAGCTATATTGATCATGAATACATCAGTTGCCATTTCAAAGGTATGTCATGAGGAATTGGATGTGTAAGTGTATTTTTTTAGGAGTCAGACTCATTTTGTGAGTCACACTCATTTTGTCAGTGTCATAAGCTGCAGACAGCTTATCTGCAGTCTTTGGAACCATTCTTTTTACTTACTGTAGTCCCCACTGCAGTCAGTGGTTGATGACATCCTGTTCAGTTTTGCATAGATCTCTTGAGCCAGCACATAGAAGTCAAGGCTAAATCCATGATTGTGGTAATCCAGGTGACAAGGGTTTAGTTATCTTCTGCTCCAAACAGTTGCTCATATCTTATATCTGGAGTGAATAATTTTGTATATGTCTGAGTTCCACAGAGCATTAGGCTTTGCATTTCAGGAAAGTTCACTCACCTTGTGGACCAAATTGGTTTGGGTTCTTCAGAGATCTGAGATGATGCTTCAGTCAAGTATGACCCCATATAATAAAACCCTGTGTGTTGGGTAACTATTCAAGAAGGAATGGATGATCCTTATACAGATAAAATTTAGTTGTTGTAGATAAATATTAGCGGAAAGTTATTGTTGCAGTCTTAGATCAACTTAATGTAGGCTGCGTTGCCAAAAACAGGTAGCCAGAAGCAGTCATGTTGCTAATTGACAGATTATTCTCGTATGTTACAGGTAATTATCTCTTGCACATAGTTTGCATATTTATTGCCACCATCAACTGGAACCAAAGTACATATTTACACTGAAAAAGAGAAGAGCTACAGCAGCGCTGCTACACACATGTTGTGGCTGATCAGCTGTGTCCAGTGTGCAAAATGAAGTGCAGGTGCATTACAACTGCCTTGTTGAAGCTACTCCTGTGCTAGACTATGTAAACTACAACTAACCAATCTATCAGCTTTAGAGGAAGTTTCCAAGTCTTCTTCGTTGTCTTTTGGTAGAAAAGGGACTTTATTTAAAGGTAACCTAAACAAAGGGTTGTTTATAAGTCTGTTAATCTGTCTGCACATTTGTACGGAACTCTGAGGAAAAAGGAGATCTTGTACTTTGTGCTTGTTTTTCTGCTTCTTCAATTTGGTTTATTTTGTGGGAATGGTCAAGAGAAGAAGGAAGTATGACAAAACATTGCCCAGAACACTCTAATTTCTGTATTTGAGCCAGGAAAAAAAAGCAATTAAGCCACTAGTGCCTCTGTGATTATTGCCAGGGCCTGTACCAGTTCCCAAAACATTTCTAAATGCATGAGCTGTTTTTGAGGGTTAATGCTGCCCATAATCACCTTTTTCTGTTGTGCAAGGAGGTTCTGCACTATTCGGTGTCCAACTCCCTTTCAAGTAATAGTGTTTCTACACCAAAGGCACTAGCTGAGCGCTCCAAGGCTTGATTTTTAGACATGCTGAGCACTTACAAAGCTATTTAAAGTTAATGGGAGTACTGGTTTCTCAGCACAATTTAAAATTAGGCCTATGTGCTTAAACAAGATTTTTCAGTTTGGGGGAATTTGGACTGATTATTTAAACAGTCTTATGACAGCTAGACACCTTCTGGAACTGATTCTTCTTTTTCTTTATGGAGCATTTTGTCAATACTGGATTGATTCCTGGGAAGTTGAGTTATGTTGCATTACATCCCTTGATTATTGTTATTATTATTTTTGGTAAGCATTACTACTATTTTAGTTAATACAGAGCTAGTAGAACAGCTGGCACATAGGAATGAAGTGAATTCAGCTATAGTAGATTTCCTTTTCTGTGATGCTTTATGGGATTAATCTTTTTTTCCTATTAAGTTGAATGGCAACTTTGAATTCACTTCTGCTGAAATGCTTAAGGGTTAGAGAGAAACGATGTTCCTTTATCATTTAAATTTCTTTACATGTGTCTGGTGGATTTTTCAAGGCACTGAACAGTAGTGTTTTGGGCATGTAGGTAAAAATATTTCTTTCATTTGCTATGGATCCCATGTTTTGTTGATGGCCATTACATTTCAGTAGTACTCCGTTGTTATCTACCCCAACTATTTGTTTTTTTTTCCTGTGGTAATCTAAGTTTAATTCAAAAATGCCCTCCCTGGGTAAAAGGAATACCCTCACTCATCCCTGCCTGACTCACTGACTCAGTTTTATTTGTTCACTCCCTTGTTTTTTGTTCACACGACTATTCTTTCATTTCAAGGGAAGTGGTGTACTAGGTCTCCTTTAATGAGTGTTTGCAGTGGAAGATGGTCATCCACCGTATTTGTACAGTGACTTCTCATAAAAGATGTTTTGGGTATCAGTTTTACAACAAATGTACTTCTTTTGCATGCATCTGGATTCTGTCAGGAATTCTTTGTGACTCACTTTGAACTGAAACAGCAAGGTTGGTAGTTCACGGTGTGAAACCATCAGTTTAATATCTGGTCTTGAAATCACAGCTCAGCAATGTGTGATCTGGCATTTGTGGCAGAAGGGATCACAAGATCAGGTTTCTGTGATCTGTTATTACATACTGAGATGAGTTACTCCTTTAGAGCTTATGTTTGAGTTTTCACTGAGCAGCAGATTGAAACCAGTTCAGTAGCAGCAGTAATTTTAGTATTCATTGTAGCAAGATGCCTTACCCAATTAGGAAAACTTCCACTCTTTCCTCCTTAAAGCAGCCTTCCGCTTACTTTAGAATGCAGTAGAAACATTGCTATTAATTACATTTTACCAAGACAACTTTGCTTAAAGCATAATTAAAGCTGTGGAAGCTGAATTATACAAATCTTGTTTTTGTAAACACGGCAGAATCTAGAGTCGTGTGTGAGTAGCTGGTTGTGGAACTGAAAATATCTTTCTCCATATATATATATATGTATATTTTAAGAATACTTGAGGAATCTGAACTTCAGATTTGGTATGGCTCTGTCTATACATCAGTGACCATGTCATGTTGCCATTCCTAATTGTCTACCCACTTAGACCCATTTTATCCTCAGAGCTGTAATTTCTGAACTGGGAGCAATTATCTTGCTGGCTGGGAGACTTAAGAAAAAAATGAAAGAAGTAGGTTCTTACATCTCATCACATTCCAGTATTCACTGTTAATTCCCACAATTTTCTATTGTTAGGTGCCTGCACATCTCTCTCCCCTGGCTAGTTACACGATGGGAACATAGCAGTAGAGGATGACTGGAATTGCAGATTGTGATTAAAAGGTCACGTCTGAATTATAGCAAAACCCCAGCAGGCCACTGAAAGTAAAGCTGGGATTTTTTCTTGTCGGTTAAAATACGTGTTTTTGTCTCATTGCCGCAGATGGAATGAACAAGAGAGAAGAGAGTAGCAAAATGGCCATCAGGTGGCTCTGGTTCTCAGCAGTATCACGAACAGGCTTAATTCAGACATATTTTCACACCCTAGACTCCCATGTCCAGTTGTTTATATCAGGCACAATGCATTTTTTCTGATGCAGGACTAGCTATTATTTTTAATTTTTATATTCATGAAATTACAGCATTATTCTTACACCTTGCACATGATAAGTGACTGGCGAGCTTTTTATGCGCATTTGATTGAGCTTAATGTTTAATCCTGGTAGCACAGATGTGGTGTTTGATTTGCAGTGTTACTAACACAGAAAAGACGCTGAATGTTGAGCGTTTCCTGGCAAGCACAAAACGCTAATTTGGGGATCGCATTTGGGGATCAGGGACTTTACTGCAGCAGAAAATCTGCCATCTGCTGGCCGAGGAGAAAAGCACTTGTTAAGCGTCGGAGTGCACTGGATGAAGAGAGCTCCAGTGACAGCAACAGTAGGGGAAACTGGTAGTTTTGGAGAGCTTCTCAGCAGCGGGTCTGAAACAAGCCGGGTCAGTAATTTTCTGACAGCATATTTTTCCATTAGAAACTACTGTTCTGTCACAATTAAAACCTTCTGTGGGAGCATGTCAGTGAGAATTGGAATGTTCCATCCTCAAACTGTCAGAACATACTGTTTCAAAATGTTTAGACTTGTGCACTGATTTTTAGTCCAGAATGATTTTTTTTTTCAAGTAATGATTTTTGTACATTATAAAAACAAGAAGTCAAAATTGAAGCTGACTTCTTTGTATTAAATATTAATGAAACCTCTCGTTATCACTATGCTAAATTCAAGGCACTGAAGAGTCCAGGTTTACATTATCCTGCTCTGACAACTCAATCTCTGCTTCACGACTTGTGGCCATGTATCCATGGCTCAGTAGGGAGAACATGCCAAGGCTCTGTCTTCTCATTCTTAAAGAAAAACTGTTCAGAACTTACACTCTTTTTAATAGTATAGCATATGCAAAGAATTCTCAGTTATAGCCAGAGTTATCCCAGTCAATATTCAGGAAAAAAAAAAAAAAGAATAAACCAACATAACTCTCAAGACTTTCCTTTCTATAACTCTATAAATTCAGTACTTGTCATGTGCTAAAAGAAAAAAAGATAGACTTCACTTTTTATCCTGCAAGGAAAGGAATGAATGAAAAAATTGCAGGATCAGATTAGCAATAGATCTTGGAGTTCGTAAGCGTTTCTGATCATATATCACCTGTCTTGACAGATAATTATCTAAGATACACCTATAAGGTGGCCAATTAAACTGTATTCAACAAAAGTTTAGATGCAACCAGACTGCATTTATATTCAGAATGACGTTTTTTAATTATGACTATCATGACTTCTTAAATACCATTTTAGTGTGGCTTTTAATGCAATTAATTAGAGGGGGGAAAAAAAAAAGAAAAATTGTTTGTGCAAAATCATACTGATACTTCCTTAATGAAGTATCAGCATTCAGTATTAGCAGATAGGCAGAGTTCTGCTCACAGTGTGGTTACCCACCACATGAGCTAGGGAAATAACACGTCTGTTTACATCTGGAGGAACCAGGCCCAGGAGAGGGGAAGTGTGTTTACGATGTCAGGGAACATTTAGATGCAGAAAGTATGAGTTCAGTTCTGTGATTTGTAGGGGTCTGAACTGTCATGATTAGAAATACCCTCCTGCAGAAGACTCTTTGCCTTTTTTTTCCCCTTTTGCTTTTACCTCCAGTTTCCAGTTACCATTTGTAGCACCTGACCTTTTCGATAACTTTTTGTGTGACTGCATAGTGGTTCTAACTGGTGAACTGATCTGGCATTAAATCATTTATTGGTCTATTTATTGTGGGGTGATTTTTTCAGCTGAGTTATTGGATCCATACACAGTGAAAATGCATTTTAATTTGTTGGAAATATTTGCTTTTTAGTTAACATATTCCACCAAAATCTCAGACTTTGATAGATATTCAAAGACTGGGCTAAGTTTTCTATTCTAAATTAAGCACACTCATAGTGGAAGAAGGTAGACAAATTTTAGATAACTGAAGTGTTTGTGGTTCTGTCATCCGATCTGTAATGTTTGTGCACCTCTGCCACCTGAAAATCGCACTCAGCAGTGCTGTGCAGTTAACATACTATGCACAGAGAATAACAGAACGGCTTTATTGCGGATTCTCTCAGCTTTCCCCATTACCTTATTCAGCAGAACAGCCTGCTAGTGATGGACTGCTGGCAATGTTACTTCGATTCAAGAAACTGACAGGTGAAACAGGCTCCTTTATTTTATTTTGTTTTTTAAAAGATACACTTCAGGAAATTAGAGCAACATTATTTCAGATATCTAAGAAAAGCATCCTGGCACTACGTTAGCTTGCTTTTGTCTCACACATACTGAGATTTTTCATGTAGTTTCCAAATTTTTTGTGTAATTGTTTTAAACCTAGTATAGTGAGAAGTGATTCAGTGGTTGACTGTGTGCTTCCAGCAATGTGAGGCAGGCGAGATAATCATGGTTGTAACTTCTACAGCAGCAGGCTGTTGACTTGCCTGGTCCCTTTGCTAGACTGGTTCTGAATCATTGGTGCCATGCCTGATTTATGTTTTTGTCAAATATGCAAAAGATATGCAAACTCAAAGTACTTATATATGGTCTTAGGTCCCCAGAAGTGCTGGTGACCTACTTGAGTATCTTAGCTAAAACAACAGGAGCTTTTGCCTCTTAGATCTTATAAATCTCAAAAGGCAATAATTTTCTGTTTTTCTCTGTATCCCTTCTAGAGAGGATCCACCGATACTTGACCTATGGTAAAGCATCTGAAAGATCAAAGCTCGTCTCTTCATTTTGGGGAGGCACTGAGGTTTCTGTTGTAGGACTGATATTATCTACAGCAGAAGGCAAGAGATCCTCATTTGTGAATTCTCGGGGAAAGCTAGAAGGAAGTGGTGGGTCCATAATTGTTTTCCAGGGGGTTCCAGGACATCTGGGGAGAGGAGATTCCAGGCGATCTGGCAACCCATCAGGAAGACCTACTGGTTCTGCAGGAGTACCAGTTTCCTTTCTTGCAACCTCTGAGTTAACCGGCTCTGATGCTTCATCATTGAGTGATAGGAAGGTTTCCTTTTGATTAAAAACCCTTTCACCGGATTCCTCAGAAGATTCAGATTTGGGATGTTTATGTTTACCATTTTTACTGTTTTTTCGATGCTTACACCCGTGGCTGCTTCTGTGCCCACAGTCAGTTTCCTGCCTGTGCCTTCTGGCAGACTCATCATCCTTTTTAAACCCATGCCCGTGCTTATGCCCGTCCTTATGCCCATGTTTATGCTCGTGTTTATGCCCATGTTTATGGCCGTGTTCACCTTCACCTTCTTGCTGCTCTCCATCATCTTTTGTTACTTTGCCAGGTGCTTGACTTTCTTCTTCATTTCTATCAGATGATGGAGCTTGATCCATCTGTGATAGTGCAGCAAAGCTTCGGAAAGGAGTGAATCCTGGAGGCCTTCGTAGAAGTGTACTCTGAAAAACATTGCAGTATCAGCTGTGTTCGTTACATGAACAAGAGCAATAGCTTCAGACTTGGGGAATTTCTTGGGGAAAGACTGAATGCCTGGTGAAAACAGGAGTTTTGTTTCTGAAACAAAGTGTCTGATCCTTACTTATCTAACTGCAAATCAGGGTTGTTTAGTAGGAGC
The DNA here is from genome assembly GCF_963932015.1 of Anas acuta. Classification (NCBI taxonomy): domain Eukaryota; kingdom Metazoa; phylum Chordata; class Aves; order Anseriformes; family Anatidae; genus Anas; species Anas acuta. Next base: position 8,879,986 of record NC_088987.1, read on the forward strand.
TAAACTTGAAAGATGTTAAGGCTACAATATTTTAATGGAAACAAAAGAGAGCCATTTATTAGTTGATATATAATGAATGAATTATATGATGAAGGTTCTGAGCAGAGTGAAGTTGCTGAATATGAATGCAGGTTAATTAGTTTCACTTTATTCAGTATGTCTTCTTGATCAAGGAGCATGGGGATCCCTGGATTTATTTAAAAACAAACAAAAACTTGCAATCAAATACATTTTTGGCAATGAATTACAAATAATAATTCAAAGAAGTTGATGGGGCTTAATACTTCATAACTTAAGTGATAATGCATAGGAGCAGTCAATGGACAGTATTCTCACTGCCCTGTTGTCTTTCTTTTGTATTCCTGTAATCCCTGTGTTGTCCATTGTCTCATGTTGTGGCAAAACTGACTTTGATGTCACAAGCTGCTGAGGTTAGGGGGTGAGAGGGAAAGTGTGGCATTGCTGAGGTCTTTAAAAGAACAATGAATTCCTTTATTTTTGGTACAAAGTAGGGGATCATTTGGCATGGGGAAATACTTTAAAGTCTTTGTTCTATTCTCTTCATTACCAATTATCATAAGTAATCATACCATTGGCTGGCCTTCAGAGCAGTTAACCTTGGCAGAGGTTTTATTCTCCCATGGGACCACATAAATTTGTGCATCACAGAACAATAGTGGCTGTTGACAAAACAAAACAAAAAAAATCTTAAGGCAACAACAGAAAAGAGGAGTGCACACAAAAATATTAATTTTTAATAATACTTTAAAATACTAGAAATTTTACTTGGATATCAATGAAATCTGTCTTACTGATGGAGAGGTCTGTATTGAGACAGATAACTGCTTAGCTTTTTGAGGTTATAGGATGCATCAGCTTTGGATTGGAGATTGGATCTTAAAAGACTGGGTTGTTCATGCCCAGCACTTTTGGAGCATTATTTAATCTTCAAGATATTCCTAACAAATATTGTTTGATGATCATATTACCTCTACTAAAATTTCAGGAAATTGGGGAGGAGGAAGGAGAAGCAATTTTTTTTTTCTAGGTAATGCCAGCTGTACTAACAGTTTTAACTCTCGGAGGTAAGCACTGTTCAGATGGTGGGAAAAAGAAGTGGAAATAAGGCTTTTCTTTCCCAAATAGCTCCTGCACCAATGTTTTCCAGGCCCATCAACATTACTTTCCATTGTCTGGAACAGATTTTCAAATTATCAGCAACACGTACTCCAGAAGCATAATTCCTTTGTGCACCAGTAACACTAAAATCTCCTGCTTTCCTCAGCTGAAAGTGCCACAGGTTCAGGAGCATTGCAGTCATTTCTTACTGCAATAACCTCCTTTCTTTGATTCTTTAGTATCATAATAAAGTCCCTTTTGCTTTACAGTGAGCACTACAATCCTGGAGTTGGAGTGACTCAGTTTAAGCTTCACGTTTTACTGCCATTGTCACTGGTTTGGAGTTAACAAACACCGGAAGGTAGCCTTGTTGAAGCAAAAATTTACTGGGAGGATCAGATGCGAGTTTACTTTGTGTGCTTACCAGTTCCTGTGCAAATGAATTTGTCCATTAGGAACATTACAATTGGCAACACCCTCATTACTTACACTGTTGGTTGTGGCTTCACAGTTTTCATGAAGCTTTTCAAACTCATTCTTTGAACAGTTTGTCTTTTGGGCTCTAAATATTAGATGGTACTTTTGTCCTGCAACCACCTGAAAAATCAGCAAGAAGGCTTTCTGTGGTAAAGGCATTTTTATTGAAAAGGGTTCAGAGAAAAGATGGCTTTCTACAAGCTTATACTACTTGTAGTCTATACGACCTGACCCCTGGGACAACATATGTTAAGAACGATATTAAAATATTTGACAGCAAACCTGTCTGCTTCTAATCAACTCACGTATTTATTCCAGTTCCCATTCTCAGAAATTCCAGCATAGTAACTGTAGGAGGGAGAGAGAGGTCAGAATATCGGGCCCACAGTTTTGGCTTTGTTTTATTGGATGCCTGTCGTAATTTATTAATAACAGATGAAATCATTAGAGACACTATTGCGGGGAGCCAAATATGATGTAAGAAGAGTTGAATGTTAGTAAAATGAAGTGCGTGGTGAACAGGCTCAGTTGAATATAAATGCTTTTGCCAAATGAATTAAGGAGAGAAACCTCATTGTTTCAAGAGTGTGCCTGGTACAAGCTGTCTTAGTATTTTTACACAGCCTGAGATAATGTATCTTGCTTTAGAGACAGCAGGAGAAACATGAAATTGTCTTTTTAAGTCCCTTGTTAAAAATTATGTGTGTTAATATTGATCATGATGTGAAACATGTTTAAATGATGAAAAGGCAGAATTGTTATTAGTAAGATAAGTTATTTGGAAAAACTTATGTACGCTTCTAGTGCATGTCTCCAGTGGTACTGCTCATGTTCATGACAAGATCTTAAGAAAGTATTTTCTGAACTTCTTCACTGTTTTATCTTCAATTCTTTCCTAAACTTCTACTTTGCTATGTTTGGACAGTAAAGTAAGCAAACAGAAATGCTGACCAGTATTATCCTCTTGGTTTCTTGTTGTTTAGCTGCATTTATCTGTGTGTCTCGTTATGCACAGATGTTTTCTTGTGAGCCTAGTTAGAGTATTATTAGCAGCAGAATTAGTGTATGAAATAACAGATTTATGAGGGGAATTGGGAAGCCCCATTTCTTGGAGCTTATAGCTACTGTAGATGATGCCTAAAATAACATACGGAGTATCAGTGTTGTGGATCAAGTGAGTAGTTTTGCCTAGTAAATCTTTTCTACTTTTAAAAATTCTATGGAGTGTCACAAAGGCTGATTAAAAGGGGTACTGATACAGAAATCTGATAGGCAGCAATTATGTTTAAAAAAAAAAAATCAAGGACTGGAGATGTTTCAATCCAAGCCAAGGTGGATTAAATTTCGCCAGAAAAAGTGTGTAGATCCCTCAGTTACCACGCATATCAAAATATAAAGATAAACATTATTTGAAATTGAAATATTAACGTTAGCTAACACTCAGCTCCGACCAGTAACACTGCCGGGTCTGTTCTTCATTTCTGTGGCATATGGAGAAGCAGTTCTAAAAGGAAGAGTGACTCCCAACCTGCACTGTTGCTGATTCTATTACTCCAGCTTTATAGTAGAAGTCATCATTGGTCTCTGAGTTATACTTCTCCATAGAAACCTTCAGCAGTTCTGTCAGTTCTGGACTGTCATTGGGGATAGCCCTTGGACAACCAGCACAAATGAGAGTGGGAGGATTTACCACGTCTTCAGCTGCAAGAAACCAACAGATTTCAAATCTAAGGAACAGAAGTTTCAACATAAATATATATAGGCTGGGAAAAACAGTTATTCTTAAACCTCTGCCTTCTGGCAAACTTCAGATTTGAGTCTATCAAATTAAGCCAAAATAGATTTGTGTTTTATATGGTCAACGTTATTATATCTTGGCTATCTCAAAAAGCACGTAGTGTCACGTTGGATACGTAACAGAAAAACAAGAATTGTGTGTACTGACTGCAGATAGCTAGCAAATAAAGGCAGGGAACAGCTACATGTGTGGAAGAACCTGAAGCAGGGAAAACAAGTGGTGCATGATACTGGCAATGAATGGGTGCGTTGAAGAATATCATTATAATTTATGGGAGAAAAGCAAACCAATGGGTAATGGGTGAGAATGCAGCACTTCCTGCATAGAGTAATGCTGTACTCCATGTTCTAAAGCTCTGAAGCTGTCACAATCTGTGTCCAAATAGATGGCTACAGGAAAAAGTGACAGTAAGAAACCATCTGGGGGGTTGATTGTAATGAACTTAAAATTCTAAGTAGCTTTCTTACCGGGGGAAAAGAAGACAACCTCTAATGTATGAAATTGAAGTAAAACTATGCAGTATGGAATAAATAATGGTAGTATCGATAGCTGAATTACCAATTTTGGACAATATCTTAATGTCCCCAGCTCCTTTGCCTTTCAAAATAATACATTAGAGCTCTTCGGAAGGTTAGATGGAGTTACTTATTTAATGTGATTTTAACTTGGTTGTGTTTGTGATAGAGAAGGAATCAATTTTTGTCCGTAGTAATACTCTGAGTTTGTATCTGCTAATCGCTAAATGAGAGTCAGCAGCCAGCTCCATGTCATAGCAATAGGGCAGTACACAAATGATAAAATAAAATTTTCATTTGCATATGAGATAGTTGTAAGAAGTCAAAAACATTCCATGGTAATACTTCATTAAGAGGCGGTGCCATTTTATCTCAGACTAATTGCTTTCTCTTGTTATTATCTGTTCTTATCACTTGCATTTTTATCTTTTTTATGACTGTGAAAAACAATGAAATTGTAGAACTCGCAGAACTGATAGCACCAATTACATACCTGGAAACTTGCACTGGCTTGCAACGTCTACAATCTCTGCCTGAATGCTTTCATAAGCTTTGGCATCACATTTACCTATACGCTGGAATAAAATAAAAAAAAAAAAGGTCCTCATTATTTAGAAATAATGAACAAGCTCACATCCTAATAGCTTCTTGCTAACAAAGTCAAGCATACTGCTGATAAATCCTTCCTTCGATATCCTGCGAGCAAGCAGCCTGATAGACAATTTGCAAAGCCAATAAATGGTCAGGGTTTAAAAGGACCGCTCAGAGAAAATAAAACCATAAAGGAGAAGCTGAAGAAACTATTTGTATGTATTCCAAAGAAAGGGAGAGGTTTACAAACCAGAATCCTGTTTTATGGAGAACTCACTGGAATTTGTCTCAAACTGTAAAAACCAAAAGGAAGATTACACAACTATTAAATCAAACACTACCGAGTTTCTGGGTCTGCTTGTATTCATCCCAGTGCTCTAAGGGAATTGTGGTAGATGATGTGCTTAAGATTGCCGTGGTATTTTTTTTATTTAACTGGAAGAAAAAAAATGTGATCCTGTTCTTTTTTACATGTCATAAACCCATAAAACTTATGTCTGTACCCTTCAAATTATTTGAAATTAGAATAAGGAAAGAATTAAGGGGCATGAATACATCAAAGGGAGTCGGTTTTATTGTTGTAGACAAGGGTTGTATTTTGTAGATTTGTCAAAGTTCTTCAAAAGGATCGACAAAAGTGGGTAGAGACCTGCGTTGTTGATAATGTATGCTTATGTTTTCAGAGAAGTTTCAACGAAATCTCTTATCAAAGACTCTAAAGGAAACAAATTAACTGTAGAATAAGAGGAAAGGCCCTTGCAAGGATAAATAACCAGTTAAAATACATAAAACAGCATAGGGCTAACGATCAGTCTCACAGAGAAAGGAATTCAAGAGCTGGGTGGCACAGGGGTTTGATCTGGCAGAAGGAAATTAATGTAGAGAAACATAAAGTGGCGCACATGGAGAAACCCATTCTAAAGCCATGCTAGGCACTGAGCTGGCTGTTGCGATTCAGGATCTTAGGGCTAAGATACTTGAAAATGTCATCCATGCAAATGTCTGCCTTGTAGTTTATAGACAGTTACCTGGATTTAATCTTCATTACCTAAGTAAGGCTGTAAATACATATAAATAAGTATTTGAGTCAGAGCTCAACCATTATTTTTTAAGATGATATTTTTGTGATAATCAGGTTTTGAAGATTACTTACGCCTTGAGGAATGGTTTTGCACTCTGTAGTTAACTCTTGAAATTGTGCCTTGGAGCAATTTGTCTCCTTGATTTCATATTTGATTACGTAATTCCATCCAGCTACCACCTGGAACAGATATTTAGGAGATATGTGTTATGTAAACTAATACAAACTCAGAAGTTAAACTATGAAATTCAATCAGCAAAGAAAACAACTCCACCCTTTTAGAATCACATCAAGCCATACAGTGATCATGGCAAAAACAAACCCAAAAAGTGTTGTCCTTGTGATACAGGAAGTAAACAAAGTCATGTAGTAATTAGAAATGCAGTTTATGTTCAGATCCTGCTTCTGGCAAGCCTGCAGCCCTGTAATGCATGGTTCCATGCACTTTCCTCCCAAGAATCTGTTCCTTATTACTCCCAGTGACGGGAAGTTGCTCTAGATGGATGACTGCACTAACGCAGCTTGGCAGTTCCCGTGTTCCTGAGTAGGTGACATAGTAAAATAGTACGTGCATAATGTAACTTTACACTGCTGGCACCGTTTGTTATTGAGTGTCCTGCATTTGTCATCTACTTGTAATTCTGTCTGCTTTGGGCTTTCTCCCCTTTTCCTTTTTTTTTTGTCCAGGTTTTTGACCTCTTTTCATTTTCTCTTCAGGAAGCAGTTCTGTTTCCCTCACTGTGGCTATTGATCCTCACCCATGAAATGTCTCCATGTCACAGTGTTGTGTCAGGTAGTATTGGATTAAAAAAAGGGAAATAAGAATCAAATATAGGTGCTTTCCATCACAGATCAGTTAAAGTAGAGGGCTCTGACTAGTCTCTCTTGGCCAGAAATTACTTGATAGCTTAATTTCTAGCTGCTGAATTGCAGTCTCTGTGACATTTGGTCATATGGCTTAAGTGTTGTGTAAGCTTGTCTTTCAGCTAAGAGGATCATTGCCATCAGTAAATAAAGGGAGAACTGTGAATTAAATCATGGGTCAAATTGACATGAGACTAGAAGATGCTTTTTGGCTAAGCAAATATGTACGCCTTCAAAGAAAATGGTTTGTAGCTGGTGTCAGGTTATTATAAGCTAGTTAAAAAACAAATTAGAGGCTTTGCTTTCCAGCAACATCACACCAAGAGAGCCTTTCATGGGGAAATAACTGTTGCATGGAATACTAGATAACAAGGAATTTCTGCAACCTGAGCACTCACTGCTTGCAAAGCAGATATTCCTCTGTGCAGAAATCTTTCAGCCAGTGACATGCTGACTTCTTGTTTTTCACAGACATTTTTTCCTTTATTTGGTTTAGCTACCCTATAGTGGATATCAGCTACTGACATACAGATCCTATTGCTTTGCCAAAATGTAGCCTGCTACTCTTTGAGAGGCTGTAGAGCATTTGAGACATCTGCACAGGCTGGCACAGCCCCTAGGAGAGGCCTGTTCCTGCTGGAGCTTCAGGGAGAGGCCAAGAGGAATACTCGAGAACATCTGAGATGACACAAGATGCCTGTGTCAGCACTGAGTAAAAACAAACTGGTGCTGAACACTGGTTAATTGCAGCTGCAGAGAAAGTGTTTAAAATCAGGTTGTAAAGTTGACAGCTCTGGAAATTCAGTAGGTTAACAGTTCTTGATTTCTTACAAGTGGAGTTATTTACATGGTCTACACTCTGTGTGCATTCCATTCACTTCTGTTAAGAAATGTAAACCACGCTACAATCAGAAATGAATACATAAAACAAACAAAATACCTTTTTTTTTTTTTTAACATGTAGAGAAAAGTCCCGTACAGACCTGTCTTTTAGCTTCCTTGATTTCCACAAGTTTAAATAGGTTGACTTCATCGCTGTGCTTGTTGAACTTCTGAATGGCTCGCTTCAGAATTTCTGATACTTTTAAGGTGTCTCTCGCTATATCATGAAAGCATCCAAGACAAAAAGCCTGAGAATGCGTTATCTTGGGTGGAACTGGAAAAGAAAGAAACCAAAAACATGCAGGGTTTCGTGTAAAGTAGCCTCAGGTTTAAATTTTTCATGTCTGGGAACGAAAGAGAAGGTTCAATGAGCAAGAATCTGTCCTGCTTTTAATAAGAGCTATCAGCAAAACCCAGATTTCAGTTCCAGGGCCTGCAAAGACATTCACTGTATTTAGATGCTTGCTTCTTATTTGGATCCATCAGCAAACTTAATTCAGAGGAGTAATTGAGTTCAGGAGCCATGAGATCTCTGAAGGACCTTCCAGGTAGTTTTGGCACCACCAAGGAGGGGTCATCCCTCATCCAACTCGGGAAGAAATCAGTGGAGGTCACAACTAAAAGAGATGTTCTTCAGGTCCTTCAGAGCTCGCCTACTGTGTGCAGCTGCTTCCTCTGCTCACAATATTTCAGGAGGGGGATTTGGACAAGAGCGTTTTGGCTCAGCCATGTGAACAGCCCTGACTTTGAGCTTCTTAGGGACTGTAGATGTTTGTTGCCTGAACTCTCCCTGCTAGGCACTTTGGCTCCCAGTTACCACTTCGTGTTACCCTCAGGCTTAACCAACTTGGTTGTCGATAGGCAAATTTGATGGGGATTCTGTTTCCTTCTACTAATCCTATTAACTCTCTTTCCTTTCTGGTAATCATGGATTGGATTTTCATAAATTAATTTTATAGTTCAGTACATAAATTAATTTCATGATTCAGTGAGCTTGGGAATCAAAGTGGGACATTGTGTGGTCTCTGTGGAATTGAAATAAAGTTTGTGTGCCTGATCCTTGGCTGGCAAAAATTGGCTTTAAAGGAGTTATGCCAGCTCGGAACCAGCCAGGGAACCAGTCCAGGGTCAATATATATGTTACAGAAAAATGATGCTGTTTTCAGGGAGTAATCACCAAGAAGATAATAAAACAGTACACCCAGTTCTAAAAGGACTACGTTCTCACCATTTTTACATATTTTTATAAAAGCTGAGCAAATGTATATGTTTTTTTCAGTTGCTATAATGTGGTAACAAGATGAGCTTCTTATGCTGAATATGTGATTATTTTTTTTTAAATAAATCATACATGATTTTTTAGCTTACTAAAAGATCCAAATGTTAATTTCCCATGCAGTCTGTGAGATTCATGAACCTTTTGTTGGCAACTAGATGTCACCATTGCCCTACAAATGTATTTGAAACCAAGTGGCCTTTATGCAGTAGTAGAGCATGGAGTTAGTGTGTACTGCGGTTCCTAGAAAGGCACTGATTGTAGGTACAGATGTGGTAGCTTTAAACAAGTTAATAAGGGACAAAAACCAGAGATAACCTGCCAAACATTTCAGAAGTCACGGTAAATATTTTTGTAGTTAATATGTACTTAGCTCAATGCTACCAGTTAGAGGGATATTTTAAAACTAGCTTGGATTTGTCTTACATGAATGCTAGTTATAGATACATAAAGATCTCAGTTGCAAAGCTTTCAAACAATGTGACTTGCTTTTGATAAATAAAATTACTCTGTGAACATAATAGTCATATATGAATGTCTTATAGGCAAGAAATGTAGTACTCATTAAGGTCTAAAATATACCACAGTTTCTCTCTTACTTGTTTCTATTCCTACTGGATTTTATTATTTATTAAATAAAAAATGCAGTTGGGACTAGATTTTTTTTTTAGGTAAGATTTAACAGAAATGAAATTGTCACTTTTAGTTTGGAGAAAATTAAGATACAGTTTTGTCATAATTTTTCCCTATTCATTTCTGGTCCAATTTCATACTTGAATAAGTAAGGACAGAAATTTGAAGTGTGATAAGAGGTATCTAATCTCTAGGTTACTGATGTGCTTTTTGGTCTAAAGCAAATTAATCCAACTTGGTATAATTCTAATGTTTAAAGCAACTTACTACGCACCCAAATGCCACTTTAGATCACCAGGTAATGAGGTTGTCTCCACAGACAGAAGTTACCTCTGCTTCGCTGACTTAGCTTGTACATGCATACAAGTGGAGTGAAATTTTTACCTTTAACAAGTAGTTGCTTATGCAAGATGATTTATGAGTGTCTGAACAGAATGATGAAGAGCTCCTACCTTGAAGATTTCCTGAAAGCCTCAGTACGATGTTTTCCCCGTTCTTATTTGTCAAAGTACTTTTTGAATGCTGTCCCCAGACAATTACGTACCTGGAACAATTTGGCAATCTTGCGAAACATTACTTGTTCCGTCAACATTATTAATGTGAACTTGAGCTGTGCATTCTCCTGTTTTCTGCAAATACATATGACAACATTTGTCTTAAGATTGCTTGATGAAGAAAAATACCGTGCTATATATTTCTCTAGCTGTTGAGCAAAGCTGACAGTTGCAAGTTCAGTTTGGGAAACAAGTTGATATGTACATTTGTAGTTATGTCAAATTTGCTGTTTTGTTCCTGGTAAAGGATCTGTTTTGTTGTTTGTGAGGAGAGCAGAGGATGAACTGAGCACGTAATTTGGAAGATAGCTTTGTATCATGGTTGATGCATGTTAATTAACGAAGAATTTACAGTCAGAATAAAGGAAGTGAACACATCTTCATAAATAAATCTAGGTAAATACATAAGTTAAGCAATTTCCTCTCTGCTGATACAATATATACAACAATGATCGTGATGTTCCACATGGATTCACATGCTGTGGTCACTCAGCCCTTTCTTTGCATGTGTACAGCGTGACATAGCAGTGACCTGCTGGCTATGTGTAGCGTTCCTGCACGCTACGTGGGCCTGATTGCACCTCCTCTCTAGGTGCTCTGCAGTAGCGTGAGCCAGACAGGCTTTGCACTGCCAGCTACCCTCTGGTAAATGTTCTGCCACAGTGGCTTCCATATCAGTGGTTTTGTTGGTGCCAATATGAAGACAGTTTGGTTATGCAAGTTTGCGTCAGACACAAATACCAGAGAGTTTGACAGCCCTCATGCTCTCCTTGTGCAAGTATCTTCTGTTGGATTTATTGCGAGCCTTCATAGTGAAGCTCTGAAATGATCCCTTCTGATGATATTTAGGATTTCAATGGTAAACTCACAAATATTAGTGGTTAACTTCAGGGTTGTAAACAGTTCTGTACTTTAGTCCTATCAGCTCTCAAAAGCCACAGAGCTACTGAAGTTTAATTCTATATTATTTCCCAGGAGACTGCAGTCCTGGCCATTATACTGATGCTTCTCTACAGATAACCTTAAAAAAGTTTAGACACTTACTGCTTCTGCAGATGCTTTGTAATCACAATCCTGCCAGGGTTTGTTCTCCTCAGCGGCACAAGTGGTCTCTTGTATTCGATACTTCACGTGGAGTTGTTTGTCAGGACCTACCTGGAAGAAAACAATATACAAGTCATCGTTTGCACATTGATAAATCTGAACACCAGTGAAAAGATAAGAGCTTTAAGGGGTAAATACTATCCTATCCTGGCAATGCCCAGCCTGCCTTCACATCAGGGTACTTCACATCAGGTAACAGGGTACTGATGCTGCCCTTCCAAATTGGGGAAAAGGGGCAAGGGGGGGCTCTGGAGCCAGCCTTTGGCTGTACTTGCAGTTTTTCTATAGGCATTAAAGGCTGAGCTGCTCTTAGGGGTGGCCTCAGGAATTCCCTAAGATGAAATACAGACAAACTATTCAGTAAAGTTTGGCCTGATCAATGGAAGCATTTCTGATGTTGATAAATAAGTAGGGGGCATTTTCTCCTCGCCATAAACAGAGCAGGGAATTGCCTACAGGGAACGTTAACACACTGCAATATTTGTGGTTCTTCCTTCAGAGGACATACGAAGCCAGAAGTTCCTAGTAATTTACTGCCACTAAAAATGCTCTGCTAGCATACTATTTCAAACACAGGCAATTGTTGTGCTTTAATATTAATTCTCCTAGCAGTATCATTTAAGGATAATGAAGCGGTACCAAGAAAGAGAAGCTGAGTTGACATGGGTGGAGTATTTACACTGGTGTAGGTGAAGACAGAATTATATTTTGTTTTCAGTTATTTTCAGTTCCTGTTGTGTATTGCTACACCTCTGTAGTATACCTAAGTAGAGGTATGCGATGTGATGGCTGCAGGCTGTAAAACAGGATGAAAGGGTCTCTAAAAATATAATGGACTTAATCCTCAGCAGGTGTAAACTGACATTTATGGAGCTGCATCAGATTATACTGTCTGGGATGTGGATTTAAAGAGCCAAATTGTGTTGTCTGTTACAGTTTTCTAAACCTGGAATAAATCAGTTCAGTGAATAAATGAAACACGTGAGAAAAGACATTGTTTCTGCATGTTATTTGTTGTTGGTTTATTTCATTATTATTATGAACAGTTATGTCTTTAAATGGGGCAGGTTCAGTCTTCCACCAGTCAGCTTTTATGTTTTATTACCTTATCAATAATGAATGTACATGAATATGTAATAACCAGCTATTTAATTAATGCATTCAAGATTGTGAGACTAGCAATGAGTAAAATCTATACCCTTTTTAGAAAAAAGAATGTACAATATGAAGAAAGCTTTCTTGTAGATTCCTTTTCTCTGTTTTTTCTTAACATCACAGTCTGATCAGTGATTCAAAGTAATAATTCTTTTCCACCTCACATCTTTTAAGAAAAGGCAGTATATTGGGAGAAGGAAAGATGAATAATACTTGCAATAAATATGTATTCTTAAACACAGAATGTTATTTAAGGTAAAATACTGAAAATAACATCTGTCCTTTGGAGGAGGAAGCGGTGTTATAGCCCTGCTAGAAGGAAGCAAGAAAGAAGTTGGTGTTACAGCTGTGATATAAAGATGTTTGCATTTGGCTGCCTTTATGCATGTAGTTCTGTGAAAACAGTGGGATTATTCATTTGTTTAATATTAATTATACTAAGGGCTTGACAGACTTTAGTCTTTGTCACTACAGGCTATGATCTCCCCACTTTGAAAACAGTGAAACCAGAGGATAGGTGCCAGGAGGTGTGGGTGGCTTCCTGTAAGGCATTTAGCAATTCATGTCCCCTTTCTGAGGTCAACTTCTATCTGGGTAAAAAAAAAAAAAAAAGTGCCTTGTGACTCTGGAGTGCAAAATATTCTTTCTGACACTGGGTTTCTTGTGTTTTGCATCTGAAAATCCAATTCAGTAGAAAAAATGCTAATGTTGTTTTCAAGTAAAGTAATGCTTGTCATTATTATGGTAATACCATTTTTGTATGCCTCTCAGAGGTAAATACTCTTTGTTAGATTAACTCTGTACAGAAGGACTCCAGGCAAAAGATCATGTTTCGTTCTTTTTTTCTTCTGTAATTTTAGCTGTCACCCTGTTTGACTAAAATATCACCTTGTGCCTTTAGATACATCTCTGACTTAGGACTAGTATCAATCAAATATCACAAACAATGTATTCACAGTATTGCTGAGCTTTACCAGGTCATTTTTTTTTTCTTTTTTTTTTTTTAAATTCGTGACACTAGCAATTCAAGATAACATCCAGGTTTTTTTAATAACCACTGATCTGAAGAACCTTACTGATGATAGAGAGAGGTAAGATTCCCAAAGAAAGGAAAAAACTGAATGGACAAGTAAGATGCATTTTATTAGTAGTATAAGTTTCCTATTATCTAGTCCTTGCATTAATAAGCAATTCACCAGCACCACCGCTCCATTGATAAGAACATCCCTGCTTGTCATGGTGACAAATATCTCACCATGCAAGCCATTTCTTTTATTTTTTTAAACTTTTTTTGCAAGACATTTTGCTGTCACACTTGCTATATTTTGTGAATAAGATGGAACAAATCTGATTAAGAGCGCATAAACAATTCCAACATGTTTTTTTTGTGAAGTCTACTTACTGTTCTCTTGGCTTCCATCACCATGTACAGAGCAAATTGATTACCAGAAGTGCTGTCTCCATTATATTTCTTCAGTGCTGTGTCAACAGCTTCGAAGACATCAGGGTTATCACAGTCCAAAAACTCAAATGGAAGAGGGGTGGCTCTGCTAGAAATAAAACTACAGCAGAGTGCTAGCACAATGAAAGGTTTCATAACTGGACAAAAAAAGGCCCCCTGAATGAGAAGGCTTGTTAAAAAGCAAATGGAAAAGGAATGCCTGACAAGGATTTAGTTACCTCTTCTATTTTTCAGGACCAATAGCAAAGTAAACAGAATGAGCAGTTGCTGGGGTTGGTTAGTTCTCATCGTGCCCTGTTTATACTGCAAATAAACTTCTGAGTTTCTCTAAACAAACTTTGTGTGGGCACCAGAATGACACCAAGGTTATCCACCTGCCATCAAGATAACAGCTAACTGGCTGCAGCTGGACACGGGTTTAGACTGAGCACAATGACCCCTGAGCAAAGGAGAAAGCAGTGTTTGTGGCTTTCTGGCCTTTATTTTAACACCAAAACTGCTACTTGCAAAGAGCTTTAGGGGGCTTACATAAAACACCCAAGAAGGTCGCAAAGGTAATGAAGTTCTAGTTCTAGACAACAGCACTGTAAATTTTATAGGTGTTCAATGCTCAGACTGAAATAGTTCTGAGAAGTCAGAACATAACTGAAAAAAAAAGTCTTTGGACAGATGCACATCATTAAAGGTCACAAAACTCTTCGACAGCGGCTGATAACCCTCATCCTTCACCCTGCTTTTGGAAGTGACTGTCTTTGCCATCATGTGGAGGCTACCACTGGACCATGGTTTAGTCAGTCTTCATAATGTTTTATCATTACAGGTGGGAAAATGATGCCCAGGAACAAGGGCTTAAGGAATGTTGCCTGTATTGGGCAGAGCCGGAATTAGAGCTGGCTGGGAACATCTGGCACTTGTTGGCAGTGAAGAGCCCAGATAGCTCTGCTTTGAATCTGTGCACGTTTTGGGAACGCCTCAGATCCTGCGTTCTACCTGGGTCTCACTAGGAGTTTGGGTTAAAGATATTGTACTTCAGAGACCTTGCGGATGAGCTATGCCATAAATAAGGGTGTTTGTGGGTGTTTGCACATTATAATGTGTTTATAGAAAAATAGATGGCCTTTACTCAGTTATACAAAATGCTCTCCCCATTTTGTTTCTTTTTCTGCAATGTACCTCTCACTCTTTATCTTACTTCATGCTATTAACAAGCTATTTTGAAGAGCAAAATTTTTGGTTTGTTCATTTTAATTAGCCCCAAGTTCTTGCCTGTGATATAGCAGATCTGAACTAACTCTTTGGGGTCCCAGGAACGTTTGAATAGTCTTTATCTTGATGGGGGCTTCAGTATAAAGAGATGTCAGTACCCTTTCTTTCTGCTTCTCCCAACTCAGTTTCCAGTGGAAATGTTCAATGATAAAGAAGACATTCACCCGAAAGAGTTACCTGCTTCTGCTTTTCCCCTCCCCTGAGAGCAATTATGAACTGTTTGAAAGGGCTGTCCTTGAATGCAGCATTTCTGATATCTCTACCAGCAACTGCAGTACCGAAAGCACCTGTGCAGGCCACTCTGCAGTGTTACAACACAAGTCATTAACTAGTCTCAACCCTTTCCTAGATAACCTGGTAGCCCAGCTACAATTAGTCAATTTATGCTAGACTGTGCCTCCCGGGTGCTGACTGTGCAGCTAAACAGCCCCAGTGACAAAAGAGACAATTGTCAAGAAAAAAAGCTTACATGATTTTATTTTCTTTAGATCTTCAGAAAGTGTGAATGAATGTAGTACCATGGATCTTTTTTATTTTTAATGGTAGGTGGTCAGATGTCCTCAGAGAAGTACATTATAATGAGGAATTATGAGGAAATGAAGATAGGTAGCTTTCAGTGTTAGTGAATTTTCTTTGACAGAACTAAAGGAGCATCATTCGCAGGTGAGATTGGAACCCAAGCACATTCTATTGAACCTTTCAGTTACAGTGGAGTCTGAGATATCTGGGATCAAGAAGCAGGTTGGAATGCTTGGATTAATCATTATTTTCAGCGTGTCTCCTCCTTGCATGTTGTATTCTTTTCCCCCTTCACCACATGCTGTTTTCATTCATTGTACACCTGTCATTGGCCCTACAGCCCTCAAGTCAGGAACTTTCTCTGGGGTCACGGAGAAGAAGTTTGTGCTATGGAGCTATATGGAAACAAAGGCAAAAGTTGGGGAAGATCAAGTTTGGGTTTTCCTGGGCATGACTCTGATTGTGAACGGTCATCTGGAAAATCTATAATTGTTGGCATCTCCTCTAGATACGGGTCAGTGAAGGAAGTACCTTCATCGGTACTGGGGGATTGAGGGCCCAGGTGGGATAGCTCACGAAATTTTGCACTGGGAGCTGTGAGAGAATCCTGCGTGCTTAGAACTGGAATGCGATAGATAGCTCCTGTTACCTGGAAGGGGAAGTATTTTCCTGGTGGGCCTGTCTTGTTGCAGTGATGTCGGTGGTGATGATGGGGATGAGGATGGTGTCCTGGAGGAGGACAGTGTGGTCCATGATGGTGAGGAGGATGTGGGTGATGTGGCCCGTGATGATGGGGATGACCGTGTGGTCCACGGTGGTGAGGAGGATGTGGGTGATGTGATCCATCAGGAGGGGGAGGAGGAGAACCATGTGGTCCATGGTGGTGAGGAGGATGTGGGTGATGTGGCCCATGATGATGGGGATGACCGTGTGGTCCATGGTGGTGAGGAGGATGTGGGTGATGTGGTCCATGAGGAGGAGGACAGTGGGGTCCATGATGGGGAGGAAGACCATGGGAAGGACCATGTTGTTCATCATCGGGAGAAGGAGAAGGGGACTGCTCTGTTTCATCTTGGGGAAGAGAACTACGTTGTTCATCATAGGGAGAAGGGGTACGACCTAGTTCCTCTTGAGGAGGAGGTGGAGGACCGTGGTGTGGTGGGCGAGGGCGGTTATGTCGTCTACCATGGTAGGGAGGAGATTCTTCGTGACTGTCTTCCTGTTCTCCGTAGAAACCATGGCTATGCTCAGCGTCTTCAGGTTTGGATTGAAAATGTGGTGGGCGTCTGTCCCTGTGGCGATGTCTGTGACCAAAATGATGGTGGGGATGTCTGTGTGGCCCACCCGGGCGTGAGTGTCCGCATCTGTGTCCATGGTGAAGCTGCTGTTTATAAAAACACCAGGGAGAGATGCATTAAGTGAGATGTTAAGAGAAGAGAAGAAAGTGGTGACAGAGAGGTGGGAGTTAATAGGTTTACATTTACAGTTCCAGTGATTTGTAAGGAAAAGAAAAGCTGCATTTTTTTCAGGATATACGAGAAGGAGTAGATGATAAAATGCTGAATTACTGGAAAGCATCTGGAAATACTATACCATAACAAAATGGAATGATCTAACCAACTGAGCAAAATCTGTAGCGGATCAAAGCAAAATAAAAACCACACTGGATTAGCTGTTATAATATACACTGCAATACCGACTATAGAATCACAGAATCATTTAGGTTGGACAAGACCTCTAAGATGGAGTCCAACTGTTAACCCAGCACTGCCAAGCCCACCGCTGAAGCATGTCCCTGAGCACCACAGCTACACCGCCTTTGAATACCTGCAGGGATGGTGACTCAACCTCTTCCCTGGGCAGCCTGTTCCAAAGCCTCACAACCCTTTCAGTGAAGGAATTTTTCCTAATATCCAACCTAAACCTCCCCTGGCACAACCTGAGGCCGTTTCCTCGTCTTATCACCTGGTGCTTGGGAGAAGAGACCGAACACAGAACACATATAATAAAGATCATTTCCCCTCCTCGTGCTTTCTAAAATTCCCTTTGAACTTGTAAATCTCTACTCACTTTAACTAAGGAGTATGATTAGAGCGAAGACACTTTCAGAGGAAGCAGTGGGGACAGCTCGATGCTAATTAATCCTCTGATTGACCTAGTAGTCAAAAGCCAGTCCGTCCTCGCATGCTGCATCACACCCGGGGAGTAATAACGGGGCATAAACAACCTTTGCAACCTTTCTTCTGTCAGGCTGGACTGAGGCTGCAATAGCCTGCATTAGGAAATAGCCAGAGACGTTTCAGTAATTCAGTACATACCCAGGGATGGTAGAGTTCACAGCTTATATCTGTTCCATCGGGACCATCTGAATCACTGGCGATTCGTGCCTTGCAGAATCCCTTTTGCTGAGCAAAACAAAAGAAAAAACAATGCCCATCTGGGTTCAGGTGATGGAGATAATAGAAGCCACTGAAAGGTCAATGTTTTAAAAGTTATGCTACTTCCTTTGATACCTAAGTATGTTTATATAACTTAGATCCTGAGCTTTCTGGCCAATGATACTTGATACAAATGAATAAAATATATTTAATTTTTGAGTGTTCTTGCCTGTGAAGACCACTTCCTCATATGCGTCTAGAGGGCTGCCACACTCTCCAGCTTACTTCTCTTTTGATGTCTGTAAAAATTAGTCGTCTACTAATATCTGCACAGGCTGATTTTTGTTCTTTTCTGTCAAACATCTGTTCAGACTGGGCTACTCAGAAACTTTGCTCAAAGTCCTCGAAACCAGACACTGCATAGCTATGCTGTTTGAGATGAAGCTCAATGTAGAGCTTTTTTCTGTATTTATTTTTGAGAAGAAATTTGTTGTAATCTTTTAGCATTACTTCCCTTAGCATCCCATTTACAGTGACTGTCCAGTCATCATGCATAGAACTGCTCATGCGGAAAGAGCACAGAACTCAAGAAATGATAACAAACGTTGTCATTACAGAAATATCATGATCATTACTATCAATGATAGAAAATAATCTGTGTATGCGTTCTCTGGCAGCTGCTTTATCTTAGTACATGCTAGGGCCATTAGTAGCCTATTATGACCAGTGATTACAAATGGTAATAGCGTTTTACACACACAACAGTGGTGTCAGCACTGAGAACAGAATTCAAAACCTCTGGCTATCTGGCTTGTGCTTCATTCTAGTGAGCTTTTAGTTCTGCCACCAATTTATTCACAATCCTTTCCAGTTTTCTGGAGTATAAGGAGCCAGAAAAGGAAATGGATCTACATAAAAACCCCGTCAGCTCTGCAGGTTTTATTTTTTCCATATTTTTATTTCATTCCTTCCATTTCATTTCTGTGGAATAATTTATTTTGGTTTGTTGCTGCTGCCTAGTACTTTATTTGCTGCTGACTGTCATTGTAAAGGGAAGGTTGGGTGAAGAGAGTACTTTGATAATTATCTGTAGATAGGCCTGAATTATTCCACCCTATGTTCCCCTGCAGCAGAGGAGAAAAAAGTAATCCTGGACTCACTGGGATGGCACAGTACATATATCTCATTCAAAATCTATCAGTCATGTTAGTATAAATGTTTGTTATGAAGATAGCATGAATAATTTGCTAGGGGAATGGCCACAATTTGAAGGTGAAAGCCAGATCCAAAGAGAAGACCTGAGCTCTAGATCTGAAATATGCAACTCCAGTTACATTTGGATTTGAGATTGGCTCCTTAGAGAAGGAGTACCTGTGAAATTGGGATCTGCACTTTGATATGCTGGATTCTGAATTTTGAGTTTGGGTGCATGCTTACAGGAAATGTTTGGAATCATTGTGATAAAATCTTCCTGGTGTTACTCCTTCCATCATTTTTCATTCAAAGACTTTACTCACAGCATGCCAGTTATCCAGAATGTTACAATCCAGTGGCTCCTGTGTCTGTTGCACATCTTTGGAACAGTTGGTCTCCCTTATAGAGAATCCTAAAGTGAGAACTTCATTGGAGTCAGTCTGAAACAGAAGTCAAAGAAAAAGTGTGACAGGTGTTTTTTCTTTTTTCTGTAATTTTAAAAGCAACTATACTCTATACTCATCAAAATCCTGTCTACATCATGCATTCATTACCTGTGCTGTTCAAAAGTTCATACACACATGCGTATTCAGTAAGAAAAATGGATTTGATTATTTATACCTCGCTTTCCTCACTCCTTTATAGGAGTTCCAGGAGATGGTTGCTTTGTTTCGTTGTCTGGCATGTGTGTATTATAAAATCTCTTACAGCCTGTGTTTTTAGGAAGTAGAGTCCTTAGAGTCTTCTCCCTAAATTGAACAGCTGCTCCAATGAAAATGGCAACCACCCCCTTCCAGTGATGGAAGTGCATAGTACTACAGTGCTGATGTTAATTTGGGATGAAATTCTGCCAGTTTCTTTGAGGTTGTTGCTTTCTCTAATGTCAGCAGCATTATTCATAGAGGAGGCATTGCTCCATAAGAACAGAAGGCCTTTGTGATCCTGCTAGAATCCATAAAGAGATGCTTCACTTTAAGTTTCAACTGCAGTAGTAGTTTATTTCAAGTCTGCATTGAAGATGTCCATAGCATGCGTGCACTCAAGTTTCACTGGTTTAACTGAATTTTTACAAGTAGTTGCACATACTCTGTGGTATACTTTTTAATCAAACTTCGTAGTTTCTAGGTGGTACACAGTCTACTGAAATCTAGTGGTACAATCGGGTTTCTCACTGTAGCTAAAGACAGAGAAGTGTGAAGACAAATTAAAACAAAATGGTTTGGGAGAAATCCTGGAATCCAGGCAAA
Source organism: Anas acuta (assembly GCF_963932015.1). Lineage (NCBI taxonomy): Eukaryota > Metazoa > Chordata > Aves > Anseriformes > Anatidae > Anas > Anas acuta. The sequence goes on from NC_088987.1 coordinate 8,900,101, forward strand.
TAGAAAACAGCCATGGGCTGAGTGTGAGGAGGGATACGTCCTGCATGGGACAACAGTGCAGAACACTGTTAAGGTTCTGTGCAAAGTTTCTACAGGGAGGTGGGATTGGCACACTGTAATTTGGGCAGGTTCTGGGAACAACATGTATTATGGAAGGGGCCATGGGACCTCATAACAGAGGTGTCCTGAACTGATACACTTGTACAGAACGATCCTGTGCTGTTTAAGTGAAGGTCTCCGGTATCTACCAGCAAGAAATAATGGTGGTGCAAGAGTTAGGCTTCTAAACAACCAAAAGGGAAGCCTTTGTGTCAACATCACTCAGAGATGGAGGAGTTACCAGAGCCAGTAGTTCCCCAGGAGGTACAGCACAGAGACACATTTACCTCCAGTCCTTCAGAGCTCTCAGAGTGCTGCTCTGTTCTGCAGCAGCCAAAATTATTCTGAATGTGTTCCACTTAGTGTTGCACCCATGTGCTAAATATTCTAATAGTAAAAAGTTATCTGGCTTCGTCTGCCAGGATGTATGGCTGTGGTAACACACATGACTGTACATCTTGATGAACTATGGTTCGTAGTAAATAAACTCTTGTATGTTAGAAATTGTTAGGTAAATAGGCATGCAAAATTAAAAATAAATAATATAAAAAAAAATGCACCCAAAGAAGGCAGGCATTTGGAATGCCATCCCACTGCCATGGTTTTCAGCAGATGAGAAATCCTTTTCCTTTCATATGCTTAAATTAAGTTTATAAGACTTTGCAGAAGTAGGACCTTCAATTTTAAGCAGATTACTTATGCTGAGAGGTTACATGCAGTATTTCTGATCCTAAAAGGATTTGAGTTCTGGGCCTATGTTTTTGGATCTGCTCCCAAAATGTCATTTGTAAGTAGTTCGAGGACAAAATGCCACTTACCGTCTTTAAAACCTTTTCAACTTTGAGGACACTGAAGTAGTTTGTGTGGTTGCTCTCGCTGTTGAATTTTTTCAGGGCCTTTGCAGCCGTATTTTTATGTTGCTCAGTGACTTCTAAGACTTCACCTTTTACAAGACAGTCTTTGCACTGTATTAAACTGGGAGGAACTGTAAAAACAGAGAAGTTAGTCATGTTGCAATAGATACTCTAGGGAGTAAAATCTGTGTATGTATCTTTGATGTGACCTCATAAGAAGAAGCTGAAATACCAAGTGTTTCTTTGGAGATGAAATACCTATTTCTCATGCTACAAATACAGGTTTCTCCTGTCATGTGAAAAAAAGACTACCGTGAAAAAGTATATTCTTATACACCTTCTAGCTCGGCTTTAGAATTTAACCCTGAAATGGGCATTCTTTCCAAGTTAATTTTTTTCTGATGCTCATTATCAAGTTTTGGTGGGCTGGAGTGATGATACCATCTGACACCAATAAAGTCAGTTTAGAAGAGCTGGGTACTCTTAATCCTATTACTCATTCTTAACATACCATTGGAGTTATCTAAAATCAGAATTGTGAGCAGATGAGATTGGTTTGAGGTGTGTGTTAGCTTCCAACAGTGGTTCTTTTACCTGGACTTAGTGTACAATTAAATGCATGTAGTTGAGGTTTCTTCAACAGCTGGCTCGTATGCATGATAATCTTACATTGCCCAAAGTCCTGAGGGGGGAAAAGAATATATGACCATAATGTTATTTGCATTGGATTTAATTGGATGTAGTTGATTGTAGAAACGATGCCTCCTCCTAATGTTCAGCATTTCAAAGAATAACAGATGTGGTTGTTAATGGAGTGTTTGATCTAGTACCATTCAAAGATTGTTTTTAGGTACAAGTCTCCAACAAAAGACTTTATTTTAATTTTCAGTTTGCCTGACTGAGGAGACCAGGGAAAACTAATAGAGCCTTCTCAGTCACTCTAAGACTTATTTACAGTGAGATAATAGTAGCTAGCAGGGGAACTTAGGATACTCAAAGGTTATATAAATCTTTATCAAAGAGTGGATGAACCTTTTCTCACATTCATTTTCGCTTAATAAAAAGAGTAAATGACTTCTTTTCTCTTCTCTCCTCATGGCCTTCCTGCTCTGTCCTGTGTGGTAGTATCACCACTCTCCTATTTAAATAAAGTTTGCACAGATAGCTCCCAGCCCAGACTGCATCATTGTACTGAAACAAATAAGGACAAGGACTGCTGTGTACCCTGTGCGTACTGACACTGCTCATCTTTTACATCGTCATGGCACAAACACTACAACATACAACTGACTAGGTATAACACAGGCATTTCTGGCTTATAAACTAGGAATATGAGTTTAAAAAAAAATCATTTCTATTGCCCTTTAGTTGTTAGCAATTTATTCTCAAGTTCTGTTACCAGCAGTGGAAAAATGGAGTATAGCTCCTGTAAGACAACTAATTAAACACAGTTGTGCTTTATTTGATGAGTCACCCCTTTTCCAAACCTTTAGCTGATGTTTTACAACTCTAGAATCCAATAGATGTTACTTTATAGTGAGCCATATTAAAGCCTAGCCTTCACTTAGGGGTGTAGTAGCAAGTGAATTTCTGGGCAGTTCAGGTGAAGATCAAATTAATGCAATATTGACGTATGAATCTGCCTGGGTGCTGTTACTTGCCATGGAATAGACGTCACCGTATTCACAAGACTCCCAATGTCTTCCAGATATTACAGGGCATTCAGTTTCCAGCACATCCAAAGTTAAGAAAAAAATTGATGAATTTCTCTGGAAGAGAAGTACAGATAAAAAATACATATATATTATAATAATTATATATTATATGTATACACACAAGAAGCTTGGTCTGAAAGAAACTTTTTAATAAGTAGGTAAATTTCATCTTTAATGTAGCTTCCCCAGTTCTGTATTGAACTTTTTCTGAGCTGAAAAGGGCAGAATCATAGAACGGTTTAGGCAGGAAGGGATCTTTGGAGGTCATCTTGTGCAGCCACTCATTCAAGGCAAAGCTAAGTTCAAAATTAGATGAAAGTTAGATCAACCTTGTCCAGCTGAGTTCGATATATCATCAAGACAGATGTTCTACAGCCTCTCTGGGCAGTTCCAGTACTTAACTGTTTGCTCTCTGATTTTTTTGTGTGGCCTTATATCGAGTCAGAATTTCCCTTCATGCAGCTTATGGCTGTTACCTCTTAACCTTCTGTAGAGAATCTATGAGAAGAGTCTGTTTCTAACCTGGTGTCCATCACGTGTGGAAAATGTTAACGATGAAAAGTTTTCCTTCCCTCCTGATTTTTACATTGAGCACATTGGTCTCTTAGCAAACCTGTTGTCTAGACAGCCTGTTTGACAACTACATCCACTTCAGATGACCTTAGTGACCAGATGCCGCTTCAGAATTTTGTTTCCTGCCCTGTTTATTCAGGGAGCGATACAACAAAACTGAAATATCTCTGTAAAGTCAGGAACCTTAGCTCTGAAATTCTTCTAGTATGTTTTATTTCTGGAGCAAGTAGGATAGGGAATAATGATTTGACTGCCAGGGTAATGGAATGTGATATTAAGAATTAACTGTGGTCCACAGAAACAGTATGGTATTTGTCTGCGGGGAAAGGAATCTCAATTCACATTTGGAATGAATTATGTAAACTTCAAGCAACCCCTGTATGGACATTCAGAATGAAAACAGACATATTTCATTTTATCATTTAGATAAAATGATGCAAAGCCCTTCACTGTGAATAAGCGTCCTCAGGTTTTATGAAATTTCATCCATTCAGATTCCTCTTTCAGAGTGTTTCTGTATAAACAAGACCTTGGGAAAGAATTCCAGCAGTCTAGTGTAATATTTTTATTAGTAAGTATCCACCACTGTCATGTTAAGCATTAGTTTTGCAGTGTGCATATGGCTTAGCAATGTCTCTATTTTAAAATTAAAGGCTAGGTGATTTGCACAAAGACACATGTGGCAGAAGCAGGAAACCAGAACCGTAGCTCTCCTGGCACCTGTCCTGCCTGCTAGCCACATGGTTGTTCTCTCATAAGGGAGAGTATTTTATTGTATAAATGAGCATCACTATTTTATTTTATAAATCCCAATAATTTGTGATTTCTCTATGCTGGAGAAGACTGTTTGCATCCTAGATGAGCTCTTCAATCATCTGGCTCTTGCATGAAAATCAATTAGTATCACTCCCCATATCCTAGTCTTTGAAAAACAGAATGTTCTGATTTTTTTTTTTTTTTTTGAAAATGTACCTGAAAACTTGTAGCAATCTGGATCTTCAGTCTCTTTTTGAGCTTCTCCTCTTAACAGGCAGTTAGTTTTAAACAGCTCCATCAAAACTAGCTTTTAACTAGCTTTTTTTTTTTTTTTTGGTTGCCGTAGTGAGGTGTGTAATACAGCTCATGAACGTTGCAGACGTGTAGATTGTTGTTGACAACCCAAGCAGTTAAAAGGTAGCCAAGTGTACCAGTAAATTTGTGTTTCCTTGATCTCTTTTATCTAATAGCTAAAGAAATTGTGTGTTCTGTTGCTTTTTTGGCTATTGATTTGCTTTGGCATTTAGGCAGGCAATGATTGAGAAAAGCTCATGTATGCTCTCTAGGAAATAGCAATAGGAAAGAACCTATGAAGTGGGAAATGGATGACTGATGTAGGCTCTCTATCCAGCCCTTCCCCTTTTTGCAGAGTGGTATTTTCATCTCCTGTGTCTTCCTCAACTTTTCTCCATTCTCTGCAGTTACCCAGTAATCTCCAAAATTAAGATCAAAACAAAATACCTGTCATGAAGTATACATTGATCTAGTTCATGTTAAACATTCACAGATTGAAGAAACCCTCTGAGTATAAATTACGAACATAACATTTGAGACCTGACAACAGAGCAGACAGATTAATTTCCAGTATTATATAAAGCTGTTCAGAGCATCTCCTATGCTAACATCTGGTCAGCCAAGGAAATAGAGGGCAGTCAGCGTCCTTTGAAATCAAGCTTACACACAATAAATCATGCACAAATTAATACTGTGATAGCATAAATCACAGCTGATTCATTGAATTACATCAGCATTGCTCTGTTAAAAACAATAATTATCAGCTTTTAATGATCTGTCTCATTATTTTAAAATCACCGTCCTGTATAAATCAGCTTTTTAATTGATACTTACTGTACGTAGCTCGTGTGCATCAGCAACACGGAACAAACCGAAAACATAACCTTCTCTGCGATGTCTGTTGACCAAATCCAGGGCCACTCCTGCATCTGCTTCGGCGGTCTTGCAGTCTGTAGGTGTAAGGCGTGTTTTGGTTTGGGCATTATAGCACTGCAGTAGCGTTAGGAAAAAAAATGAAGTTAGATAGAGCATTTTGTTTGTGGTGTTAGGTCACCACTGCCCGTGCCCTGATAAAGCCAGTATTCTGCTTTACATCAGAGTGGTCTGCAGAAGTTGTAAATGAATGCTAAAAGGGCATGGTTTTATATAAATTTAAGTGTTGTGTCACAAGGCTATTACCTTGGCCCTGGATTAATGTTTACAAACAGTAAGTAAATGATTACATAGTGATTGAGCAGATTTTGAGAAAAGTAGTCCTTACAGTGCTTTCTGGACCATTCATCAAAGGGAGTATGTTTGTGATTCTTTAAGCAGGCATTGTGCAATTGTGTTTTACTATGAAGAATATTTAGCTTCTAACAACATGCTGATGAGCCTCTAAGTAGGATGGTCCAGTTTATGTGTGCAGGTATTATGCAATCTTGGTTTCTTGTTTACCATGAAAATAGCTGAAATACAAATACGCTGAGATATTTGTGGTAATATTATGGCTATATCTGTATCCTTGTTGTTGCAGGTCCTTAATGAGGAGAGAACCAGTGAAAGGGAAACAAGAAGGTCACTCAGATTTGGAGAAGGGTTTTAGCCCAATGTGCCCTTGCAAGCAGGTGGTCTATAGCCTCTATGTAAGTACCTGCTACTCCTCCAGGTTGGGAAAATTTTGAGCAGACTTTCATCAGCTTTACATCTTTTCAGAACAGCACACAGAATAGGATTGACTGGCTTAATACCAACACAATTGAGGCATGGCATGAAGTGATATAAATCTAACTTTGCACTCAGTCTAAGTAGTTTTATGTGTTCTTTGGCTGTAGTAGCTTTCAAAAGACTTACTTAGGGAATTGCTGATTTTTTAGTATTTATTAAAATGATTCAGTGCATAGTAATATTCATAGCTTTTGCAGGATATCTCAGTATTCTCTGCGAAACAGAAAGGAGAAGATATTGTCTTGTTTTATTCAAAATGTTTTATTTAGGATAGCTCAAGACTTTCTTATATGGTAGTAATGACACTGTCAGGGAGTGGCTAAGGTTTCAGTACAAAATTCAACCTCTGAATAAGAAAATACAAAAAGTCAACGTAAGCCCAAAATGACAAAGTCAGATTCAGATCAATTTTCCAAATCCAGATTGGTGTGAGAGATTGGATCAGCTTCTTACAGAAAAAGGTGCTACCTGCATAATTGACTTGGGTTTACATGTTTGACTTTGAAGGGTTTTTTTTGACTTATTTTTGTGAAAAACACTAAGAAATATTGTGGGCAATCACACTTAACCCTCATTACATTAATTCTTATTCAATGAAAGCCAACTGTTAGCATGTCTGTCATCTGAGAAATCACATTCAAAAATGCCCAGAGCCAAAGCAGTGGCATTCCTTTATAGTTAGTTCGGAATTCACTTACTAGTTCTCTGGTAGTATATAAGCCAAATGTGGTATCTTATAATATGATGGTGATGTGCACCTAACACTGGTGTGAATCAGCGTAAAACAGATAAAAATAGTATGTCTCTATGTAGTAGTAGTAAACTTCCGGAACTCTTTGCCACAGAACGATGTGGAGACAAACAATATCAGCAGGGTCAGAACTGGTTTAGAAAAGTTCACGGACACACTTCCCACACATGGACAGCAGGTCCATGCTCCAACAGCATGGACCAAAAAAGTTCCAAAAGTTCTTGGAAAGCTGATACAAGTGGATACTAGGTCTAAGCAGAGAAGTACTCTTTAAAATCCCTAGTACAATGATTCTGGATACTAGAAATGTAGAAGGGGAATGGATTGCAGAAGGGGGGGGGCAGGCTTATATGCTTCTCCTAACCATAATCATTTTGCCACAGTGAGAAAGAAATACTGGGTTGGATCAACCACTCTTCTGATGCAGTAGGGTATTTCTTCTGTTTATGTCTTTATAATATTTCATTATAATAATTCAGAATTTCTTCTGGAGGGTTGAAAAAAAAAAAGGTGAAATAAATGCTGTGTAAATAATCAAAGACGTGTAAAATACATCTCATCAGTTAAAAATAATATTCACATCATTACTGTGTTCCAAATCCCACCCCCATTCATTACTTACAATGCTGTTTAATTTTTCAAATGGGCAGTCATATTGAAGAAAGGCATCAAATTAGGTAATTTATAACATAATTCCCTGAGTCATCTATTGTTTAAAGATTGTTTGTTCTTTTTTTCCTCTTCTTGTTCTGTGCTGTTCACTGTGACACCAATCATTTTCTTGACAGGGGCTCATGTATTTTTTATGGATGAAATAGAAACACTATGAACAAACAGTAGAAAATGTACAATTCTTGCAAAATTAACTGCAGAAGTAAAAGTAAGATTATGTTCAAACTATGGAGTTTCGTCCTTGATTTCTTTGGGAAATAAATAGGATTAATTATAAGGTTATATAATAAAATACAATGGAATATGTATCGTATAATAATATGAATTGTATAATAAGATGATGTGATATGTTATAATGTTATATATAATATTTATATAGTTATAATAAGGGTAATTATAAGAGACTGACCTATAAGGTAATAAAAAAAAAAAAACACTAGCTTTTAATGCTAAACAGTGTGGAAGTCCTATTCCCTGTTTATACACTGTTATGTAGAGTGTAACTGTGTAAGGGCCCTGAGAGCATCCCTATCCCACAGGTTTGGCTGCTGGGGATCAGGGTCAGCACAGTGAGAGCACAGCCTGGGCTGTTCCAAAGAGAACTGAGAACTCCAAAGATGAAGATTGTGATAAGCAATTTATTTATTTAAAGATGTTACATAAGTGGGAAGACCACGTAGCCACTTTGTGGCAGGTGGTTAAGGGGACTGGCTGCTGCCTAGACGTTGGCAGGCTTTCTAGTCAGCAAAGGATGTAGGATGGAGTTTTTCTCCTTTGCTTCTCCTGGGCATGATTCTGAGAGAGAAAGTTCTTCGGGGAAGGGGAGAATAATTGGTGCAGTGACTGGTTTCGTCAAGTCTGGTTTGTCTCCTTGAGTCTTTTCTCCATCAGGGGCTGGCAGACTGGATGTAGATCCTACAGCCGTAGGTGGAACTGGCTTTCTATTTTCATGTTCTTTTTGACTTTCAGGTAGGTTATAGGGAGAGATATCCTCAGTTGAAGGAGGAAGAATTTTAACCCAGCCCACTGTTTTTTCTAGATGTAAGGAGAAAGGATTGGTTTCTGAAGGGGAAGCTAGTTGTTGATTCTGACTGGATTCTCCAGGTTGCTGGTTAGTTTGTTGGTTTTCTTCTTCAGTGACAGGATCCTGAAAAACAGGCAATAAACATCACTTATATTGAAGCTGTTACAATTTTTTTTTTTTTTCAGATATGAAGGTCACCCTTCATACTAAGGATCTGCTGCATTTCTAGTCTTCAGAGACCAGCTGCAGAACAGAAGCTCCAAGGATAGACCGATGAAACTACCTCTTATGAATCCTAGGTAACTGCACAGTTATTACACTTTGTATTCCCTTTGCTATTTATTACGATTTCTTTGTTGAGCGTTCTAAACACAGTCTGTGTGATTGACTCTACACTTATTCTCTTACCTTTTTATCCACCTAGCAACAGTCTGCTTTATCACAAGAGAGATTTCTTCCTGATTTGGCCTTTTCACTTTCTCAAAGCCCATATCTTTGTGAATAAGAAAACTTAAAAATGGCTGGGCTTTCAAGAGTTCGATTCTTGTTTTCCAAAGGAGTGTTAGTCTTACAATATTAAGATTAGATTAAGAAATACCTGAGGACTGTAGATTTCACAAGATACTGTGACAGACTGTTTGTCTTCCAAGTCGCCTTTTACTACAGAGCCTTTGCAGAAACCCATTTTCTGGAAGAAGAAAATGCAAGTATTATTTTCACATTGTAGCACTGATATTGAGCTCTTATCTTGTAAAATAGATGATTAAGAAAGGCTGAGTAGTTATAGCTTCTACATGTATTTGAAGGGATAAGCAGCTTGGGCACTTTTATTTTGGGATTGGCAAGCTTACGAAGAAAGGCAGCATTTGAAAAAGGCTTTGTGTTTGCAAAGGAGGGCTAGGTAGCACAAGAGTGAAAATGAGCTGGCTACTTAAGATCCAACTACAACAGCATGCTTAAGTTGTGTGCTAGCAAAATATCCCCATTTAGGCAAGGTGTAATAGAACATAATGATATTTCTTAGGCAAAAACAATTTCAAATCATACAAGTGGAAGAATCCATGACAAGACGTTTCTTCTAACAACTATATATTTGCTGGGCTGTAAGTAACATGTCTGGGATCTCAGTTGAGATGGGACTTGAAATAGAATCTCTTGTCAGCATGTCCGTTTAGTCTTTCAGTTTCTCTTATGTTTGTTTGTTTGTTTGTTTGTTTGTTTACTTATTTTCTGTAGTTCCTAAATGTTTTCCCTAGCTAACTCAATTGTAGTGTGGAGAGGCTCTTTATACATTGCTTGCAATTCTTTGTCTGTATCAGTTTATTTGGAAGAAAGCCTTAAGAATGTTTCTTTTGTAAAGCTACCCACATTTCTGGACAGTGTTTTTTGTTTGGTTGTTGTTGTTTTTTTCTTTGTTCATGGACTTCTAGGTAAGAATTTGGAGCTTTTACTGAAATGTTTTTTCTATTCTAAAGTAATTTGTATACATGCGAGCTGAAGCTACAACCCATAGAAAGATCTGTGGGGTGTGATTCTTGTCAGCAGAGAACCAAAGCAACAGGACAAGTATTTGCCAAGGAACCATATTATCTGAAAAACAGTTGTGTATACTTACAGCTAATTCAGATGGAAGAGGCTTGCACTTGGAGATGTCAGCAATCGAGTCACTTTTGGAGCAGGATGTCTCCTGAATTACAAACTCTACAAAATATGCTGGACCGATGACCCACTGTTAATAAGAAACCAGTTTGAATTAGCCCTTGTGCATCTGTCAAGAAGGAGAAAACGTCCTACAGCCCTTGAAATGGATGTAAAACTCCTGCTAAGTGTGGAAGGAGCAGGTTATATTTGGGGTATTGCTGTTAGCTGTATTACAGGAGAATGATTTTTGCCAGTGCTACCTTATTGCCTGGTTATTTTTTACTTCTTACATATGCCCAATCCTAATGACTCACTTTAGCTATAGTTCAAACAAGTTTGGTTTTCATAAGAAGTATGCACCCACATAGAACTATATATCCAGAGACTCAGTTCAGTATCTTGTTGATCATTTCAGGCTGCTTTAATGAAGAAGATCGCTTTTTCCACACCTGAAATATAGGTACCCCTGGGTTTGAAAATGGGAGCAATTAAATACTGCACTTTACCTAACCGTTTGAGACAGAGTGAAATCCACCTTGCTATCTATACATAATGAGTTTTAGAGAGACTGGATATTACTGTAGTAAACAGTATTTAGCCAGGTGATCGCTAATTCTCTGTTAGCCTAAAATTAATTTTCAACCATGCTTTAACTCATTTAGTGTATCACAGGTATGTGTTAGAAGGAGTGACTGTGCTTTATTAAGTACTTTCTAATTGGGAGTCATTAATTCAGTGGAAAAAAGAGCTCACAGTGAAGCTTTGCTAAACTTTGGAACACAAATCTGTATCTTCAGCTTTGTGAAAAAGCTGTTCTTTTTGCGACAGATGGAGTCAGAGGCTTAGATTAATGCAGATTTCCCAGAATTCTCCATGGGAGTAATCTCTGTACTAAACATATACAACTTCTACACAGTCTGTGAAACATAACAAATCATAGGAAGTATAAGAGGTTTCCTACTTCCTGAAGGCTAAAGCAGGTCATATGAGCTTTGGCTTACCTGCATTGAAGCTCTTGTGACATTGAGGACAGAGAAATAATGAGTTTGTTCACTCTCTTCATTGAACTTGCCAAGGCTTTGAACAGCAGCCTCCAAATATTTGGGCTCAGTTGGACAGTCATCAACTGGGCAGTCAGGACATACTGCCCAAATATATCTGGGTGGAACTTTTTATTCAAACAAAACAATGTCATTAAGGAGAAGAACCGTAGAGCATGTTGACAGTGTAGGTCACTCCAAACACATCTGTGCCCCCAACCCAGCCCGCTTACCCTCCTGTCTCCTGGAGTAACAATATGTGGTTGGATTCATTTAACACTTTTGAATCTTTATTAACGTGCAGACCCATAAAAATGTTGTGATGCAGGCAGAGACACTGCATAAAAAAGCTGAACCTACTGACAGTAAGAACAGGCTTGCTGTTCTAGCCTGCCCTTCGCAAACCCATAAAAATGCTTTCTGGACCAGAGGGTAAAAGCCCACATAGAAGCTCTGCAGGGTTTCCCAGAGCTGAAAACAGTTATTCTCTGCACTGCTTTGTGCTGCAGGACTGCACTGGTCTTATGATCACTGACCTGAGAAAATTAGGTCGGTTGAAAGCTAATGGAAATGCTGTGCTGCCATAATCACAATTAAAATTTAAACTATTGCTATATGGCAAACTATTTTTCTAGTCCTTTTTTAAAGTGATCGTATTAAATAAAGATGTACCTGGCTGTAGAACGCACTCATAAGTATTCAGATGAGCAATTTTTCTTGACTGATTAATGTAGATAATTGCTTTACATTGACCATAAACCTAAAGCAATATAAACACGTAGAAACAATAAATATTGCAGCCCTTGCAATGATCATCTAGTACCCAGACAGCAAGCGGTTAGTTTTCTTCTTACAGTCATGAAATTATTTTCAAAAAGAAAGTTGTGTTATTACTCAAATGGGAATGGAGCACATTTCTCTTCTGAATAACCCCATTAGAAATAAAAGCCCAGGTCTTCCCCTGGTGTCAGCATAATTCTGAGTAATCCTGGTGCAGTGCTTGACTGCAGGAGGGCTATGCAGAGCCACTCTTCTGGCAGCTGAGAGCTGCCCAAGTGCCACAGAGTGCTTTTCTAGGCAGCCCCCCACACCAGTAGCTGGGTCAACATACTGAACCCAGACAACCTAAAGCTGGGGACCAGTCCGGAGTGTCTGGAACCAGTCACCTGTCTTCCGGCTTTCCCCTTTTCCCTGTGAAGCAAGAAAGAGTGAAGCTAAACCAGCTTGTGGCACAGTAATGCCACCCCTGCACACCAAGTAACTCTGATTTTATGACAAAAAAAATGATGGCCTATTAATATCCATTGTGTCTTTGTGTTTGAAAACGTGTGTCCTCCAAGTGCTTCTTAAATATTGCCATATGAATAATCAAGGCCTCTCAGACATATATTTCTAGGCTTCATAGAAGCCATTTTGACCATATGTTCTTTGCGCCCTTTGCTGCTGAAAGTGCTGTAAGTGGAAGTGAGCTGAATTATTTTGTTCTTCCATTTTATTTATTTTTTTTATAGTTTAAAAATGGTAACTGACTTTAGAAGCAGTCTAGGACAATTTAATTACAGCAACTTTTTTTTTTTTTCTTTTTCCATATGCAAGGCATCTTCTAGTCAACCTGTCAACCTCCATTCTTTAAGTTTATTTTTCACTTGTTCAGGATCATTTTGGTCACTGGTAGCAACAGTCTTATATCAGTTTCTTTCTTCGCAACTCATTTTGCTGGACTTTCTTTTTAGTACAATTTTTGCAAAGTTATTGGAATAAAAGTAGAATTAAAGTACATAAAAATCACATTATATGAAGGTGAGTTTCTTTTATTTATTTCTTGACAGTCTGTTGTCAAAACAAAATATTAACAGGTTTGCTGTAAAAAGTAAACCACAGTGTCCTATCATAGCTATTTAGATATATCTGCTTATTAGTTCTGGTCAAAAAGTAACTTGCAATTCTCATTTTATAGAATATATCTTACTATTCTAAAAATAGGTTAGATAGTACAAAGGAAAACTCTGAACCTTAAAAATGAGTTTTCTAACTAAGCTCTGCTGCCTACTGAAAGTGCTTGTGCGGGGATTTTCTTGTCATCAGTACTACCTGAGTAATTCTCATACCTGAGATTAAATATGAAATAAAATTCTTACAGTTTCATGAGCAGGTCTGGCTGTGCAGTCCTTCCACAATTTTTTGCTGAGTACATGGCATTTGGTATCTACTACATCCAAAATGAGGTAGAAGACAGAACCAGTGATCTCCTGAGCACAAAAAAAGAAAGGGTCATATCCCAGTTTTGTACAGAATGAGGTAAGAAGGAATCAAAGGGAGAGTTGGAAAAACACAAAACACACAGGTTAGGCACACAAAATCTTGAGAACTGAACAATGTGTGGGACAAATTCTCAATGGAGGCAAATCAGGAGTGTCAGGTCCTGTGAGAATGGGCTTGGTCACACCTGAAAGAAGAAACAGTCTTTTAGAGTCAGTTTATCCCTCTGATTCTCAGACCAACCAGAACCCAAGAACAAGAACTAAATGTGGTGATGTTTTCATTGTCAACTGCATTTTTATGATTAGATTTGAAAGGCGGGCTAGTTTGCCTGCATTAAGAATACGTCAATAATTACTACAAATAATAATAAACTGCTGACATGGAACATTCCCAGTAGGCATTAGAAATAGAAAGCTCTTATTTTTTGGAGTAGTGTCTTCTTCAAGTATGAATGCTTTGCACTGCAAAGAGACAATGACTGTGATGATGCAGATGATCTAAATGTTCTCTCAGATACCAGAAAGTGCTATGAGGCACCTTGCATATACACATGGATGTTCCAGACTCACTCAAATCTTCAGTCCAGTGATTGTTTTCTGAACCAGTGCTTAAGTCCACTGAAACCTTTATTCAGTTCACTGCAGCGCAGGTGCAAAAAGCAATTAGGGCTTAAGATCTGGGCAAACATGTTTCCATGGGGAGGGGACAAGGAAAGATTAAAAGTACACCACAATATATATAGCAATTACATGATCTAGTACTGAGGAATAAAATGCTACATGGTGCAACTCCTGGTTCAGCTTATTAGGATCATGTTTTATTTTCTGCAGTGGAAAGCTGGAAAGTGACCAGCTGTCATTTATACAACTAAAGAATGTACACGTGAGTGTTACGTGCATGTTCAGACTGAGACTATCTCTTTGTTAAAGAGGGGGATAAAACAAAATAAATGAGAGGAGCATTCATTCTTTTGTGGTTGATTTCACTAGTTTATGGAGAAAAGAAAACACTTGATGGTGTAAGAGCCTTGTAGAAGTCTGGGGTTTGTATCCATACCATTTTGACTTCAGTTTTGATTTCTTTTTGACAGTCTAAAAGTCTTGAAAAGATCAAAAGCTATTTAGGCAAAGAGTGAAGCTGAGGTGCAGCAGCACTGTGTACAGTTGCATGGCAGTATCCCCACACCTGGCTGTATAGGTCCTTCTCTGGAAGGAAGAAACCATAATTTTCTGTTTACATACAGTGCACCTAAGTGCCATGATCTTGGTCTCCTTACCACGATCATGGTCTCCTTAAGGTTTTGGCTAATATAGGTTAAATTGGTAAACTGAAAGGAAGACTTATCAAAAAGTCGTTGCCATTTACTGAAAGTGTAATTATTTTTGAGTACTGCAGCATTCATTTCAAGATGTAACTTTAAATATATCCTCTATGAGGAAAAAACAAACATACAAACAAACAAAAAAAACATTATTAAGGCTATCCCTACATTAGCAATGAGAAAGTAATAGCCAAGGAAAGTGGTGTCTTTAAGGAGTCCCAAAGTTGGGATTGGTGACTTGAGCTTTCAGACTGGTCTTTTGGGTATTCTGGAGGTAAAAGCACGCAGGTCACATTAAAGAAATGTTCTTACAATCAAATATGTTTGACATTAGATGGATTTACTCCAGTGAATCATGAAGACTGATTGAAAAGCTTGGTGATTGTGGAAGTATTAAATGCAGCCAGGGTGGACCAAACTGTATTTCCTGTTTCCTGTAGCTCTCTTGTTTAATACCAGCTCTAATATGCTGGTTATTATGAGGTTATTATAAAATCTACACATCTTTTTGTCTACCTGCTTCAGTATGTATCATCCTCTACTGGGGAAAGGATAATTTGGGGTTTATTCAGAGCTCAGCAGTTCTCTGAAGGTTTCATTATCCTTATTTTAATTTTCATAAAAAGACCGTTATGCAAGGGCCTTTTGATTTCTGCTTAGTATTGAATAAAAACTTATGTCGTCTCTGCATTGACAAAAAGATCCCTTCTGATACTGCTGATGCTAGTGTTGCCGCCGCCACGTGTGCTGGGAAGCCTTGGAGCCAGAAGAGATTTGGCAGCAGCGCAGCGTTGCCTTTGTGGCAGGGAGTTCTGGTGCAAGGGAAAGAAATGGAGCATTCTGGCGTGATTTGTAATTTTGGTTAAGTGTCTGTCATTGAAGTTAATCATGAGTATCTTGTATGAAAGAAAAGCTCTGTCCTACTTACATATAAGTTAATAGCAGATGGCTTATTAGTTTCAATTAGAGCAAAACTGAACCACAAGTTGCTTAAGGGCAGATTAGAATTCGAAGTCATTTTGAAAATGCTTTTATCTTAAGTAAAAAAAAAAAAAAAAAAAAAAAAAAAAAAAAAAAAAAAGACTGATAAAAAAAAGAAAAAAAGATTTCTTGATTTTTTTTTGAGGGGCATAGAAGGTTGCATAAAGTTGTTACTCTCCGTAATTATCCCTGACATAGCTGACTGCTTATTATGTATTGTGTTCAGCTGCAGCAAAAATGTGACAAAGGGCTTAGATTGTCTAGTGTGCTATTACACAGTGTCTCGAAACACCTAATTTGTAGGATAAGCATATTAGATGAAAAAAATAAGAATAAGAGTAAATTAAACTCCCATGGAAACAAAGAACAAGCTAGGCCCTAAGGAGGTAAGTTAAGACTCTAGGGAATTAAGTAACAGACCAAATAGACAAATAAGGCACAGAGCTGTCTGGTGCTGAGATAGCCTTGGCACAGGTGAAGGGAGAAGCAAGGAGATGAGTCAAGTGGTTTGCAGCATGGCTGCACCCAGCATGCTGCAGCCTCGGTGGCCATAGGGTTGTTCTAATTACTGTCAGTAGCAAATAACCCCGACAGGGTACCTTTCGCTAGGGGCTGACATGACAGACTGAGTTCTGGCCACGTGCTGGGCTCCCCTGTTGGTACGCCCTTGGTGCTAGGGCTGGTGAGGTGCCCAGCTCCGTGGCTGGTGGTGTGGCTGCTGGGCCAACTCGCGGGGAGTTGTCCTACGTGGCAAAAACTCTCCAGAGACCTGATCCACTTGCTTTGTTCTGTCACCTGAGCAAAGCAAGAGGGAGAACAGAGAGCAAGGTGTGTATCTTTAGCTGTGAGATCACGCATTGCTGGAGGTCACAGCATGTCTGCAGAAACCATGTCCTTGTGAGAGCAGCAGGTTGTAGTGTCATGTCCTTACCGGTACAGATCTTTAAGCATCTGGCAGTAAGCCTCGGTTTCTTTTAGGGTTCAGAACTCTTTGCCCTTCGGATAAGTTTACCAGAAGGGAGCAAGCATGGTAAGGAATGTTATCGGTGTGCTTGCACTGTGCCTTACGACTTTGTGCCTTTGTCTCAGGTTGTCCCTTGCTAGTGCCATTCAGCTTTTGTAACATTAATTAGTAATAAACTAAGTGCGCATAGGGAAGGAAGATATTTGAGGCTATGAGAGTGATATTCCACAGGTATTCCCTTTGTAATTTTTGTACTTGAGCTAGTTCTGAATTTCTTCTGTGGAGCGAGTCGTCATTTAGAAAACTGTGAAGGAATTCCCTGGTCCCGAGCTGGATGCGTTGTGGTGGAGCTCAGCTGCCTAGCAAGGTAAAACCACCACAGCCTGTTAGTGCTCACATCCTTTGTGCAAAATGTGCAGTGACTGGATAGCCTTTGCACTCCAACTGCACAAGGCAGTGGGAGGAGGTGTGGGAGGAAGGTGAATATGAAACTAAATCGGAGTAATGGTGTTTCATACCCAATTTGAACCAATGCCTGGAGCTATACCAGGGGCAGGCAGCAGAGAATCATGCCTGAGCTTTGCTCTCTAATTGCCCACAGCGGTGATGAAATTGTTTCTAGTCATCTGTGCATAAAGTTGGCATTGCCCCTGGAGTCCTGTGAAGGTAAATTTACATTTGCCTTTTGAAATATTTCCTAGTTCAAATAACTACTGCTAGGGAATGGTGATAGACGCAGGGCTCTTCGGGACAGAAACAGATAGAGAGCAAGCAAATAACTCACCTGAGGATGTTCTCTGACACTGAAGATGCGATAGAGGCGGAGGATGTAGCCCTCTCTTCGGTCAGCATTGATCTGGCGAAGGGCCAGATCTGCCGCCTCCTCTACTGCGGTGTCATCACAGGTGGGGGACAGCAGTGCGCTTGGCACTCTGCTGGCAGGAGGAGAGGCAGCCCAGGAGCAAAGCCCCTGTATGCTAAAGAGCACTGAAATAAGTAAAAACATTCTTCTTGGGAATCCGGTGCAGCAGATCAGAACGGTAGGCTGGGATGGAGGAGCTGTGTGAAATAGCAGAGTTTTGTAACAGAGCCCCGTCCCTTTATAAACTCGGGTCCCTCTTTGGGTACTGACCATCACCTTTAAACCTACAGAGACAACTGCAAACACTAAGTCAATGATTACAAAGTTTTATGAAAGTGTTGTAGCTCCCTCTGAGACCAGAGAGCGCTTTCTCCTTTGGGCTTTACATCTCTAATTTAGACTATGTTGGGCAGACCATATAACTTTGACCTCATCACAAAGCACAAGAATATACACAAAAAGCTGCTTTCTTAAGCAGCCAGCATTGCTTAAATAAACCTACACTGAGGACAGCTCTGGCTCAAGCTCTGTTATGTCAAAAATCCAGTTTTTCTCCCAAGTAAGACGATGACAAAGATCTTGATGATTTGAATGGAAACAGGAACAGGGCAGGGAACTGACTGATTTTACACCTTCGGTAGTTTAATTGCACATGGACTTCCCCACCAGTTTTAGCACACTGCTGCATTTTTGTGGCCTGAAAACAAAAATTAATGATGAAGAATTGTCTGAAGCTATATGCAGAGAGAGGAGAGGAAGGTGGCTTGTAAAAAAGTTACAGACCTGGGGCTGATTATGTTAGTCTCAAAGCCAAAGGTCCAGGGGAAGATCTAAAAGGAAAAAAAAAAAAAGGAAAAAAAAAAACTTTTTAAAGAAGAGGGAGTGTGTAATTTAAACTAGAGGGAGAACTTCATTTGATGTCATGTAACTAGTGCCTTCCTTCTTATGCCATCTCTCCCTCTTTTTTTTTTTTTTGCCTGTAAATTATTCTTTTTGTACCTTGAATCAAGAAAATGTACATCCAGTTGTTTGCAGTTCACATCACCCTGCAGAGCTCTGCCAGATTTAGTCCAGAGATTTCTCTGTGAACTGTGGTTTCTTTTCCCTAACTGTGTCTTGGCTAGATGATATAGGACCTTAGCTTTCTAGCTCAAGGAGAAGAGTCCTGCCTACTTAATATTTAGCTCCCTGGCATCTCTCCTCTGACCACTGCCACAGCCTACTCCAGTTTAAATCGTAGGAAGCCACAGGAGAACCATAAGCCTGTGGCTAGGGGCCTGAGGAGCAAAGAAAATTGGTCAGCAATGTCACCGTTTTAATTATTTTTGCACTGCTCATTGCCCTGCTTCCATTCCTTTTCAGCAGCATTAAACAAAACCGTCCTGACGTGGCTGAGGGCAGCAGCTCGGGGGGAAGCCTCTCCCTGGCTTAGCGGCTGCCCCCGTCGTGTCACACAGCGCCCGCTCAGCTCTGCAGCTTTATTGCTTCCTCAAACTTCTCCCCTCGCTGCTGAATTTGGAGGTTGATTTGCTAGCTAAGAGACTGCTCTGCGGCCACTCTTGGTTCTCCAGTGATTTGCTGAGTATGGATGAAAAAGGGTCACGGAAAATGCTGTCCGGAGAGAATTCAGTTTGAAATGCCAGCGGTGGGCCTCATGGCCAACCTGCCAGGAGCTCCGTGCGTGAGAGGGGTGGGAATAGCTGTGCAAATCTCACCTCTTACCTTGAAGATCTGGAGAAATGACAGCTACCATTATTTGGGGAGTATCCCAGTAAAAGTCGGTGGTGTTCTACTGAGGGACAGTCCTGCAGTATTTCACCTTGAAAGATCATCAGAGGCTGGGAAGCCATTTCCCTGGTCCTCATTTTTGGTCACAGGAGGCTTTGTGATCACAGGGATTTCTTGGATAACACCACGAAGCTTTAGGTTTGTGGGTTGTACCCACATTGAGAGAGGAAGGAGGCGTGCTAGCGAAGGACAAAATTATCTCTGTTTAACGCTATTGTAAAGATTTCTTATTAAATTTATATATTGTTGGTACTACAAAGAATTTCATGTTTTTAACCCATCAGTGCTCAAAGGATGTTCCTCTGTGAGACAGCAAAAGCTGCCACAGGGGAAGTCTGTAGAAAGCCGAGTGGGGTTTTACATACAGCCAGGAAGACCTGCAACAGCACCGGGGCTGAAACTCTTCCAGGAAGGCTTTGGTTGGTGACAGACAGAGAAAACTCAGATAGGGACACAGGGCTGCGAGACTGAGCCACCGCAAGTGTCACCAGCTGCTTTTCAGGCAGAGGGTGAGGGCTGATGTGCGGACTGTATCCCGGAGGGAAGGGACACAGGAGATGAATGTTGAGAAACGCTGCTGTAGCCATAGTAGAGGAACAGCAGAAGCAGCAATGCAGACGCACTCACATTGTTCCTTGTGCCTGGGAATGCTTCCCCTGCGGCTACAGCATAATAACTCATTTTCTTTATCCTTACAGTACATGGCATTTCTATGGAGATGGGTGCCAGTTAGTACTGGCTGTGTCAGTGCCTCTCATAATGAGGAATTGTTATCCCTGACTCTGTTCTTTGTGCTCTTCCTCCCACTGGAAAGGAAAAAAATTCTCTGTTCAAGTAGCTGACCTCGAAACATGGACACAGCTGGGAAATCTGAGCATGTCCGGGCAAAGCAGCATATGAAGTACATATGCTTCAGCAAAACAGAGTTTGAAAAAGCTGAAAAGCATTGTCAGTCAGTGAAGCAGACCTGACAAAACTATTCATGCTGCATTTCAAGAAAGGAGTCATTTGAATTTTATGTATTGCCATTTAATAGCGCTCCCTGCCCAGCACATCTATTACTAAATTCTGAATCCGTTACTGAGGTCCAGGTGCATGAACACAGGGCTGTGCTTCGGGAAGGCAAACTGACTGCTTCAAAACAGCTATGGAAAATGTGTCTGTAAGAGGGAAGTGTTAAGGGGAAAAATGATGTGCAGTTACTAACTGGAATCACAAGAAAGTACAGAGCAATTCTACTATTTATTTATTTTTATGTTTTAGGAGAAAAAAAAAAAAAAAAAAGTAGCTAGGCCAGGTGTAAGTGAACATCTGTGAAGCATGGAGGCTGCAGGTGCTCTGCTACATATCCTCACTTTGTGTGGTTGGAGATTGCAAAAAGAAAATGCAGCGTTCCTTGAGTTCAGAGATCCCCACAGGCAGGGATCCCTTTTATAAACTTGCTGCTTCTGGTAACAGATAAAGAATTTACTAAGTCTGGAAAATGCTGTCTGGTATAGCGTAGCACCGACTCCATTATATATAAGACAATTTGTATGGTTAATTAAGGTGAATCCTAGCTTTAAAAATCCGAAAGCTAGGAAAACTCTTTGTTCCAGGGAAGTTAGAAACCCAGTCTTGTGTATCTGAAGTCTCAGTAATTCAGATCTGAATTTACACTAATGCAGATAGTAGTAGCCATTTCTTTACATCCTGTACCATGTCTCCTGCAGCGGGGCTGGGGAGATCTCCCTGCCTTACAGGGGAGATCTTGTTGGCAGGATGCCGCCATCCCATTATGCTGTGGCTCAGAGTTGGGGCCGATTTTCCCTTTTTTCCCCTCCACACACCCAGGTGAGCACTGATACACATGCATAAGGCTTTTCCTTTCCCCATTGACACAGCAGAGCGGAAGCTTTCTGTATCAGAACCTGTTGCACTGTCACGAAGAACAAATGTTAGTTGTGTTGCTTACTGAATACTAGAAGGTTGTAACTAAGAGAATAGACTAGGTTATTTGAAGCAGTTCAGAACTGACATGTGTTCCTCAGGTTTTGCTGCCTGCATGGTAATTATCTTGTAGCAAGTGCTGTTCCTGGTTAAAGATTCATGACTGTCTCTGAGACTGCTCCCCTGGGCCTGCACAATTCCAGTCTGGTAAAGATCCTTCTGGCCCCTGTGTCTTTTCACTTCTCTACCAAGAATAGATTTGGGCTGTAACACGTGAGAAATACAGGGAAGATCTGACTGCTAGGACAATGGTAAATTGCCATCACTGTCTGGGTCCTATTACATGAGTCGCGTGTCTGTAGTGTATTTTTATTCCTTTGAGCTGGTTTTACCTCAGAGGCACACAAGGCGTACAGTGCCCCAGGATCGTATTGTGCCTGTGTATCTGCTGCAGGACAGAGAAGACACATGTGCGTGGTTGGGAGTATCGATGCTTTCCGCCTGTGCAGCAATGAATGTGTTCTGATTCTTTGTTCTTTTTGTAGGCATCGACGCTCCTATTATTCTTTATGTCATATCCAAAATTATTGAGGTTTTTCTGGTGGGTACTAAAAGGAGGTACATGCTAGGAAACACTACAGGTGGAAGGGAAAAATACATTTTTTTCCTGCCACTTCTTTAGTGCTGTTGGTGTGTGATCAAAAGAAAGGACTGACCTGATTTTCTGCAGCGCTCAGCACCCACACATCCCAGGGAAGCTGATGAGGAATGCAGGAGCTTACTGTTTTTGAAATCAGGCCCAGAATATGACTCATAATGCCATGAAGGAGATACTTGACATCTAAATGAAAAAATATACAGGGAGAAGGTACCAAAGCACTTTTGTTGAACATTTTATTGTGAAGTAATCTTTCGGCTGGTGTTTCTATCTCAAAGCTACAACTGTTGTATAGCTCTTTCAACAGTTTCATTGAAACAATTTTTGCTGTATTTTACCTAGAGCATCCCTGTATGTAGAGAAAACAACTGCTGTATGTTTCAGTCCCCTACATTTTGTAGCAGGCCTTTGAAAGATCCTGGCCTCGGCTCTGTTCTCTGGAGGGTGAAACTCAGTGGGGCCCAGAGTCAAGTTCTCAGCTGTTTGCACTTGGTGTTGTGCTCCGTGTGTTGATGCTGCTGCTGCACGCCGATCCTTCAGTTAGCTGTCTTGGCATGGCTGTAACACAGCCTATATCTTGAAATAGCGGACCTTGCCAGGGCACGGAGGAGGAGGCAGCGCAAAGCCAACTGGGCGAGGTACTTTATCATGCTGAGCAACCTCTGGAGCTGCTCTCTTTGCTACAGATTTTGCTGAAAGCACAGAAGACGGAAACTCTGAAGAGCTGGATTCGGATGCGACAGGGCTGTGGTGGGAAACTCTGAGGTTATGGTTAGTGAAGCCTTGTCCAGGGCTGGGTACCAGTCCTGCTGATGTGTCTTGGCCTGGGTGAGAGAAGGTAACTCCAGGCTGGAAAAGAAAAACAGTTTGTGTGTGTGTTACAGTTATTGCATGTACAGTAACTGTGTAGGTTACTTAGGATTTATCTTTAGGATTTTACTTTAGGATTTTATTGATCTACAGGCGATCGATACCTTACTAGGTACCCTTCTCCTAACAAGACACTGGCTCCCAGCCCAGGTACGAAATGCTTCTGACCATCAGGAAAGTTTTGATTTGGTTTGAACACACACACACGCACACAGGAAACCAGAAACACATTTGTAGTATCATCAAATTCTGTGCTTATGTGAATGTTCACTGTGATGTATGCGGCGAGTGAAACACTCAAACCGAGCTGCTCCTGTAACCTGTATTCTTTCTTTCATATATCTTCTAGACAGTTAATTACTGTTGTGTTTCCAAGAGCATTGGTCTGTAGGAAGTACTCAATGACCAGTTAACTCTTCTCAAACCAATTGCAGGGTATAATACCTGGAGGTCTTTAAAAGACGTTTAGGTGTAGAGCTTAGTGGTATGGTTTAGTGGAGGACTTGTTAGTGTTAGGTCAGAG
Organism: Anas acuta; assembly: GCF_963932015.1. Classification (NCBI taxonomy): domain Eukaryota; kingdom Metazoa; phylum Chordata; class Aves; order Anseriformes; family Anatidae; genus Anas; species Anas acuta. Next base: position 8,923,385 of record NC_088987.1, read on the forward strand.
GTTGGACTAGGTGATCTTGGAGGTCTCTTCCAACCTAGATGATTCTGTGAGACCACTCAAGTCCTGTGCACACAGGTTTCTCACTTGCTATAGCTGTGCAGCTCAGGGTCCCTGGATTCAGTCAGGTCTAAGGACCTGAGCAGCAAAAGCTTCCAGTTATTTGATCTACCACAGTTGCTCTTTTATTTTTTATACCTGTCTGCTCCTTCCACTTAGCTGAACAGAATTTGGTTCCCTTTGCCTTACTGTACACGTGAAGCTCACAAATAATTAGGAAAAGAAACCACGTTAAGCATGAATGACAGAGGTGACACAATTCTAGCACAGAAATCAATAGGACAACCAGAAGCCACCTTATCTTATTTTTTAGGATACAAAGTTAAACTGTTAAGTTATTGCAGATAGCTGATGCAGTCGACAGTGAAAGAGGTAAACTCAGGACAATTGCTTCAAACAGTCCTGGTAGGTGAGAATGCTTTGGAAAGGAAGGGAGTATCCAGAGGTTTGGTACCTGGTGTCCATACAGCTCGCAGTCTACTTGGAGGTCCTCTTTGGGCCGTGTTACCATTGCTGCTCTGCAGAAACCGAAATTCTGGCAAAGCATAATAGAGCCAAGAGAAAATAGTGAGAAAATAGAGGAGACCTGCATTACAGTTTTTAATTTCAGTACATTTAGGAATAGCTACATCTCATGCTTTATCTGAGCAGTAAAGTGCTTGCTTTTTAGCATGTTGGACACAAAAGCCAAACTGTTCAAATGTGTAACCACCAAATAAGGGAAACTCCTGCATTCTTTTAGAATAAGACTGTGTGTTTGGATGTGAGGGAGGGAAGGAATATGTAGGAATCTAGGTAAATGGTTCCCATCCACTGAATCTGTCTAGGACACTTTCGTTTCATCAGAAAAAAACAAACAAACGAAAAAGAATTTTAGCATGATTAAGTGTATAGTATAGTTCTCAAGAACCCATGCATGAAACCAAAGCATACGGACAGCACTTTAATTGTAGGAAGATAAAACAGTCTGCTCTTTTGTTTTGTGTTTGTGTAGTGCCCACTACAAAGGAGCTTGATTTTCTCAGGTGCACTTATTAAAAAAAGTCAATGATAATATATATATATGCTGTTTATTAAAATTATTTTGTGTTAAGTGTGCTGTCATCCTCAACCTTTTTTGAAATACATTCAAATGCATTAGGATTCAACCCAGACACATCAGAGGGAAGAGAAAGGTGTGATATAGCTTTAGAAAGCAGGTATTGAAAAGCGCATCATAGTGGTATACAACTCTTGCACTTCCTTTCATTCTCACAAAGGTCTATTCCTGTACAAGTGCAAGTGCATCACAGCATGCCTCTTTTCTACCTCTGAGCTGGCGAGATCAGGATGGATGTGCTGGCATACTTACAGACTGATCCTCAGGAAGCAGTTGACAAGCCTCCAGATTAGCTTTAGCCTCTTCTGCTGTGCAGTTTGTGGCAGCCACAGCAAACTCAACAGAGACCATGTGCACTGGCTGATCCTGATAAAACAGGAAGAATGTTTAACTGACTTTGCAGTGTTTGCAACTGCAGAGCTGCTGGGGAAAGATAAAAGGCAAATGTTGTGACTTCTAGCTCCGCATCTCCCACAGAAGTCGAAGGGAATCCTGTGGCTAAGATGACACAAAATGCTTGGGAAATCAAGAGCAATTCAGTAGGGCAATTTAAAGCAAATTCAGATCTGTTTGCAAACATAACTAGTTAGCACTGCTCAAGCGCCATGGAAGAAATGCTCTATTTTCATGGAAGGGCAGACTCAGTTCTAGCAATTACCTGTATTCTGGCTCTTCCAATCTCAAGGAGTCTGAGGTAGGCATCAGGAGTTTTGCTGTTGTGGTCATTGAGGGCAGCAGTTACAGCTGCCAACACCTCGGTGTTGTTGAGACTCGCAAGGAGCGGGCAGTCAGGGCAGAGCTGCAGAACATCTTCACCTGAGTCTGCAGTAGGAACAGATTATGTTTCAATCTCATCAGAGGTTGCTTTGAAAGACGGTACAGACCTATGCAGTGACGCAAAACGCTGTTTGTTTCACCATCTGTCCCAAATTACAGCGCAAGGATTTTTTTTTCAGCACAAACTATAGATGGCAGTATTTCACACGACTTTTGCTTTCCAAGTCCTGAAGTCTTCATGCAAGCAAAAGTCTTGTGGGCTTCAATAGCGTATTTCAAATGCTCTTACTCAGGTTTTAATCATTTTTCTTTCTGGAAAACTATCCATGGCACCAATGAAAAGATGCCACAGGTCACACAAGAAACAGTGGAAAAATTAAAGTGTTTTAATTTATTGGAATTGTGTTTGCAAGAGTGTGTTTCATTCACTCACCAGTTTTAAAAACATTCCTGAAAACATCACAAACCCAGCAAAGAGCTCTCATGCAGAGCATGCAGAACAGATTTCACTTTCCCATGGCAATATTGAAAATGTCAGATTTAGTAAATAAGGGGAATCTGGCAAAGGGGTTCTGAAAATCAACAAACTCAAGTAAATTCAGACCAACAAAGAATCAAATTCTTGAGGAAAAGCCTCAGAGCTTCAGTGCCAGCCATCTCTAGGTCAAATCTGGGAAGTGCTCCTGAGGTAGTCTTAGCATATCTTAGCTGTTAAAGGGGAGCTAAGAGAGGGGGCCAGGTTTGTAGGTAAGTGAAATTATAAAAGAGAAGAAGCGACTTCCAGAGCAGCTGGGCTTAGAAATCCATTTTTGTTTTTCTTTTATGCTATATTTATACACAGTACTTGCCAGTGTTTTAGAATCAGAGGGGCTAGTGAACTGTGACAACTGCTATAGCAATGCTCCAGCCTCTAGATTCAAACACAAAGACCCGAATCTTTACCTGCATGCGAGTGGCATTTACTAGCAAGTACAGACAGCTTTCCATTCAAGTTCTGCAGTTTAACATCACAGTCACCCTCAACTGCCTAGAGAGAGACAAAAATCAAAGGGTTACATTGTACAGATAGATAGGAATTTCTGAAAAAGGCAACGATTGCTATATTCAAAAGAACAGGTCCTGGCTGAGTGTTCCTGCAGAATCAGCCTGATTGCAAAGACCTTGGCAGGCCTGTCCTGATGTCTGTGATTTTGTAAAAGGCAGACCCGGGCAGCAAAATTCAGATCCTAATCTGGATCTCAGAAGTATCAGAAGTGCCACGGTATCTAGGTTATAGACGTTTAGTTCGTGTTCCTCTCTCATAAAGAGCAGAGAATATGAATCCTTATGAATTAAGACCTTCTGCAGAGCTGTTTGATAACACTCGCGCTGTAATCTCGGCTGGTCAGTGGCCATGGTAACAGCACTGTGCTGCCTTGTGTGAGCTGGCTCACATGCAGCATCCAGCAGGGGAGGAGATGTCAAAGGCAAAGCTGGGAAGAGGGAACAGTTAGTTACCTCCCCCAGCATGGAAAATGGGATCCAAGCCCTGGTGAATACAGGGGTGGATTTAGTCATGAGCTCTGCGAATTGAGCCCCGTTCTAGAAACAGGAGGCTTAAATTGTCAATTGCTCACTCTGCTTTCTGCTTAGGAAGCAAAGCTGCCTGTAGTCAGACAACACTTCCAGTGCTTTGCTTAGGGAAAGCTTTTCACAGCTGGATCACACTTGCATAAGAACAAAATATCTGAGGCCAGTAAATTCCAGCGGAGCATTGCTGTGAGGGCAAAGCCCTGGCTGAAGGGAATAGCTCTGCTGCAGTCACTGGTGCCTAGACTTGACGTAATTTCCCTAGTTAACACCCCACATGTAGCCAAGGGAAGGTTGTGTTTGCACCTTATGATCTAACTGATCATAACTGGCCTCTAGCATCAACACACTCAGCTTGTACTTTTGCACCAAGGTAGTAAGGCTTTGGATACTCACGTGTTCTGTGAAGCTCCTTACTGTGCAATTTGCAAGAGGTGTAGGGCTAAGAATGGGACACGTGGTCTCCAATAAGTCAAGTTCAAGAAACAGTATCTCATTATTTGGCCCCTGGGAGAAAAAAGCAAGAAAAGTGGTATTTAAAGTGGTATTTACTTCTCAAAACATCACCCGAGTTCTTCCCTGGGGCTGAGCTGTGGTCTCTTGCTGACTGTTGTTGGGTAGCTCCAGGTATATGCTGGAGTGCCTGAATAGGTCCTTACTGTATAACTTCATAACTAACAAGAGCTGGTTTTTAAACTGTGGTGAGTCAAGATAGTCCCACCGACATCCCACTGATTTTTTTACCAGCTAAAGAGCTGATCCATAATTTTTGGAAAGTCCAGTTTACATATAGTGGGTCAGCTCTCATAAGTTAAGTTGATTTTATTTTGTTGGGTAGTTTTAAAAAATCAATAGCTGGTTTTGTTGATGAAAAAACTCTGTATCTATAACCCGGTACCAGGTAAACTCCACACACTGGTGCACATTGGCCTGTCCCATTTACTCCATTGGAATTACTGAATTCCACCACTTAAGTTCCAGCCTCAATATTCATGTTGTTATGGACTGAAGGATCTTCTATGGTTGTTCCTGAACATTTTCAACCCTAATGTAAGACATGTGAATGGCAGGGCAACAATGAGGCTCCATAGCACTGAAATTGACTCTGAGGTTTGAGTCAGGAGTGATTCCTTTTAATCCAATGAAGTTATTTTAGAGTAAAAGTATTAAATGGGAGCAAAGCAGTGTCACCAGTGTTTTTGTGTAAGTAACCGTGGGGACACTTCTAATCTCATTAATGACTGCTTCATTCTCTTGTAAATGACATCTTCTCTCTCATGTCAGGTAGCAAACAGCCCTGGAGTTTCATTCTTGTTAATAATTGCAGCCCTTTCCAATGTTTTGAGAAAATCAAGGATTCTAAATGTGTGCATGCATTGTATTCATGACCATTTCTACACCTTTCTAGATGGCTAGAATGATGTGAGTAGATCTTAGTGGAAATGAGACTGCAAACCACGGTTGCTTTCATTCAGCTTCCTTGTCAGCTCAATGGGATATTAGGTAAAATTCATACCTACTGCAAAACCCCTAATAGCATGGAGTTACGGTAGGTATGCATTTAGCCAATAAATATTACCTGCATCATGAGAATTATCCTCACAGTTTCTCTCCAGATTAGCTGCCGGGCTCATGAATCAGCACTGTGAGTGATCTGCCCTAGCAGGCGTGCTGCGTTCGTGAACTGAGCCCTTTCTAGCATTGTACCAAAATAACTTAACGTTTCTCTCCCCCCCTCTGTTCTGCTCTTTGAGAGATGCATTCCAGTGACCTGAATTCTCAACTGCTACAAGGTGGCATTGCACCATTTAAATCAATAGAGCCCTGCTGATTCCCTGCAGGTGAGGATCTGGCCCTTGGCAGGGCTCGTTGGTCATTTCCAAGCGTTCCCAGTTTAACGCAGGGCTCAGCCTGCAGTCTCCTCACTTACCTGCGGCAGCACGCGGACTTTCTCGATTCTGTTCAAGGCAAACTTGTATCCGTGGTGGCTTTGGGCATTAATGTAATTCACAGCTACTTCAGCTGCTGCTTCCGATTCTGGGTCATCGCAGCCCAAGGGAGGCGGGGAAGCTGCGGGTACAGCTCTGTGAGTTGGAAGCTGAACAAGCAGTATTAAAGCTAGTAGTGCCTTCATGGCACCCAGAGAAAATCGATCCCTCTCCGAAGTAAAGGTCTAAGTATACTGTTCAGATGGTGGCTAGGTAGCTGGAACCGGGGTCTCATTTATATAGTACATACCACAGACTTTGCATGAGTGCATGTCTGATATTTGTCCCGGTTCCAAGAATGCATTGCAAACAACAAAAGAGAAAAGTAAATGTTAGGACATCAGTCTGACTGATTAATATTGGCCAAAGTAAATTTTATCAGGTAGGACATTGCGAAGTCTGCTAAAAAGAAGAAAGCATCAGCAAAAAATTAAGATAATTTTTACATGCTCCTCTACCAACTAAGTACAGTACATGCAAGAGAAAGAGGATCCCTACTGTTAAATGTGGAGAGATGCTAGGGCTGATTAAGCTTTGTGGTAAACAAGACACATTTTGTTAGGGACCAGATCTCACCAGACACCAGTGTAAAGTGGCAGATCAGAACCATGATAAATGAAAAAACAGGATTTGAATCGGTTCTAAGGATCACATTCAGAAGCGAATTTAATTATATAGCAGCTTTTGTCACTGAATTCATTTGGAATAGGAAATGAGATGTAGCTTCTAAATCTTTTGCATCAGCTCTTTATTTCTCTGATTAATCTGAATATTCCCAGTAATTCCTGTTCAGATATTCAGATTTTATTCTGCAATGCAGGTGTTTTGGAGAAATTTTCATGGAATATGTTGTACAGATTTGAGGATTTGATATAAGATCCAAAAGGGCACAAAATTGTTTTTAAGAACTTAGATCAAAATTAGCTGCTTAAATGTAGACATGTGTGCCCAAAAAAAATCCCCATCCAGTTAGGCACGTATTATTATGGTTTTGCATTGCTCAGCTGACCTAAACAAAACAAAGTTTGTTTTCCATCTAAGGTCATTTGAGTGCTATGAGCTGGATACTGTAGTCCCTAAACCCCCAAGTTTTAGTGTGCCAGGTGAACTCTGAACATACCTTAGGCACCCCGATAGAGGGTTCAAAACAGAGAAGGCCATGGTGGCTCTCCATAACAGTTTAAAAGCTAAACCAGTCTTCCAGCAAGTAGGAAATGAGGTACAAATCTCCCACATCCTAAATTGTGCCTGGACTTCCAGAATGCAGATTAGCTTTACTCTGGAGCAGCCACCTCACCTGACTTTCAAATATGGCAATGAAAATGCAAGAGTTATGTATAGAAAGAGAGTGAAAGGGAGACGTGTGAGGCTGCTGGAAGAGATTCTGTGATTCAGCCAGAGAGCAGCTTAGCAGGGCTGGACCCCTCCTTTATAGTTAGTTTCACAGTGTCTGTGTGTACAAAACAATGACTGGAAAACAACAATGGTTTGCTGAGCAGAATATAGCTTCGAGGATGTGTTCAGCATTTATGGTCTTTAATTAAAGCTTAGTATTTTTCTCTAGATAGACTCTAGCTAGAAAGACTGTAGCTCAATCCGGAGAAAAGTTGTTTTCCTGTGGGGATTTTGGCATGGGTTTCTTTGATCCATTTTATGGTGGTGATCAGACTGAGAATTGTGAAGGTACCCTCTGGCTTTAAAGTGTCTGAACCTCTGTTGTCATTTTCAAGGAGTTTGGGAATTAGCTGCAAATTCGAGATGAATAGGAGGACTTCAGCACATTTAGAAGTTTTCACTTTTGATAAATATTTCTCAGCTTGTATGATAGTGTGACGGGGACTAAAAGACAAAAGGTGAAAAAAAAGTCGAGTCATGTCTCTTTCTACTAGAATTTGGAAACGTTGAAAACAGCATAAGTAGGAATGGTTCTGTCGGACAAATGAAGTGATGAAGGAGATCTGGAAGAGATTAAAAAGGTGAAATTATTTCCTTCAGCTGCAAAGATTGAATGATTTCCTTCTTTTATGTGTGGGATGAGGTGAGTTCTGGATAGTAGGATTTGCATATTGAAGAGATTCCTGGGGAAAAGAAAGTCTCTATCTCTTGCAGGAAAAAAAAAATACTCTGAGCATGACTGATTTCTTCCCTTTGCTTGAAATCAGGTGTTGTTTGGCATTTGTTCTATTGTGTGGATGATCATTTGTCTTCTTGACTTTGACCAGGAACACTTAAACGATGAAGCTTTTGTGTCTCAAAATCACCCTTTGAGTGTTTGTTGTGGGTATCTTTTGAATCATGATAAATGTATTTAGAAGTTAGCGTTTTACTCTGTATTTTTAACCCATAGTTCAATTTCTAACCTGTGAATCCTTAAATTCTGTCTTTCCATTTTTTCCTATGAGGCATTGAGGTAAATTTCCAACAGGTGCAGACTGAAATTGGTTTTCACCTAAGTGACATATAATTACAACTGTGAAGGACTTGGACCATGATTTATAAATTAAATGTTGTCATTGCTCAGTTTCTTAGGTTACATCTGCTCCGTTTCAGAGTTGCAAATACTGTAGGATGTATTACATTTCTGTAATCAAGCTCTAGGTATTCCTAAACACATTATATAAATCAGCTCAGACAACTTCAGGGTCCATTTTCAAAGAACAACTTTAAAACCTCAAATAGCAAACAGAATTTATTATCTTGTTTCTTCCCTCTCCCTTGTCACTCACATTCCGTATTCCATTTACCAAGCAGGATAAAAGGGAAATACTTCGGAGTCCACTGAACCTCATCGCAGTTTCTCTGGAGGCTTCCTCAAGACCTTCCCCTCTCGGTGACTGTCTGAACTTTCTTCTTTGGCATGCTCAGGATCAGAAATATGCCTGCATGCCTATTAATGTTCAGTGCAATGCAGGGGGTTTGCAGCTAGCACTTTTTTGGGGGGACTTGTGATATGTGTGAGGAAGTGGGTATTTGTTTTTTTACTTTTGGAAATGGCATCTGAAAATGCAATCAGGTAGTTTGGCTACAGGTGATACAACAAAGGAGCCTTTTGCTGTTTGGGTACAGACTAGCACAGATTTGCCTGATTATCCCCTTCTGGAAGGGAGATTGTTGATGTCAGTTCCCTTGCAGGCCTGTGTCCCATCACAGCTGGCCCTTTTTAGGCACCCTCCCTCAAGAGGCAATAATTGCAAAAGCAACTTCTCTTTGAGTTCAGCACGGATCTATTCTTTCATGTCTGGGGCATAGCAAAAAGTTGGCTTTTCGTGGTGGCTACGAATAGTTCTTCCAGCCCAAGAAAGTGAGCTGACTTCCACAGGCTCCTGGACAGAAGGTCGCATCTTGGCCCCGCTGAGGTGAACAAGCCTTTCACGTCAGTAGTGTTAGACTTTGGCCCTAGTGAAATTAGGTTGCATGGGAGACTTGACAGGGCTTCACTGTGATGGAAATAGAACAAGCTGGCTTTACTGCCCTTGTTATATAAAATACAGTATTGATTCCACGCTCAAGAGTTGAGGCTCCACTGAATCTCAGTTCTTAATAATTCATATAAACTGCAATGGAAAGGTGAGTTGATGGTATTGTGTTTTTTTTTCTTTCCCCTTTTTTTTTGGTTGGGTGCTTAGAACAACTAGTGATGATTGGAAGCTCGCTGCCCCTGCTCGGTGTCATCTGGAAAAAAAGCAAAGAATTGCTTCCACAAGATGTCAACTTGGCACCTTTCTCAGCATCAAATTCAAACAAATTAAACAAGCAAACAGATAAATGTAATCTTTTTAAGGCTTTAGATCAAAGTTAAACACTTGTGGGGATTTCTGAGGCTCTCTTTTTTTTTCTTTTTTTTTTTTTTCGAATTACTGAAACATCATTTTTTTGGTACAGCAGACAGAACTGGTCCAGTTCTCTGCACCACATCAAAAGATGCATTTCTGAGCAGTCAGGCATTGTACAGTACTGCAAAACTTAATCACCTCTTGCTTTACACTTGATTAAGTACATTACTTTTGGATCATCGAGTTCACAAGATATTGGAACATTAGGGTTGTCTCCTGTATGGCCATCACCTACAGAAACCTGCACATAAGGCAAGAAAACATCTGCAGGGAAGATGTTACAGAGTTAAAGTCACTGCTCTTGTCGAGGCAGCTTTTATTGTCTTTTTTAATGACAGCGTATTCAGCATTTGAAAATAAAATGCGTGAAAACCTACAGAAATTTCTTGCTGTGAGAAGTAAAATGTGCAGCAGTGCTATCTAATTTGAGAGCTCCTAGTTTTTGGTGCCCACCCAGAGATTCCTTTTCACTGAACTTTGCTGATCTTGATTTGTTTATCTCTCTCTTAACTATGAAATGGAAATAACAGCTATTTCCCACATTACTCCTGTGTTCTGAAATAACTCCCTGGTTTTGGTAAAATGTTTCGGTATTGCTGGGTAAAAAGATCTATTCAAAACATTAGAGGAATTCAAAAGTCAGGCTAACTAGATGCCATTCAGTAAAAGTTTACAGATTCATGGAATACTGGAGTTGTAGCAGGACTGAGAGGGTTGAAATTGGGTTTTCCAGAAATAGTACTGATTGTTTGAGATAAACGTTATTTGCTGGAGATTCCTTTCAGAAACTGTATTGCTTTTTTGAAAGAGCATGAAAAGTTGTTGAGAATTCTGAAATTTTTACTGGAATGAAAGTTCTAATTTTTGACCAGCTCTCCCAGACAAAGCCAACCAAATCTATTTCTGTTCTGTTCTGTCTTGTTCTATTTTGCTCTTCTATTGTCTGTGCCACTGAAATACTTGAGTGCCTTCCAGAAGTACATCAAGTGACATAACTAGCATTTGTTACATGAGAGTCTATTCTCCTTTTCTTCCCAGTGGGAAGCTTATATAAGATGTTTTGTCTTAGCGAAGTTTTTGATTGATTTAAATTTTCCTCTCCATTTCCGCATTTTCTCTGCTGTGTGTTTTGATGTTGCAGCCAGTAACAACAGCAGTTTTCTGAGATGAGGGTTTTCAAGCCTCTTGTATGACTTTTACCCTATGTTATGCTATGCTGATATGCAAGTCCGACGTTAATTTTTATACTTTTTATCTTTTTATCAAGGTCAGAGTTATTTATGTTGCCATGCAACTCTTAACAACGGGGTACTTTTGCTTCAGTAGGGATGTCATGGTTCTCTCAGTTTCAGGCCTGTGCAATGTGACGGCTGTGGGAAAGTTTGCTGGAGATGGATAGGAGGCAACTGTGAAATCAGAGATTAGCAGTTACTGAAGTTTTTCATTTGGCTTTATATTCCTGTGCTGGTTTGGGTTTCCAGCTTCTGCGGGTGCTCACCTTGATCAGTGCCTCATAGCAAATAAAGCAAGATACCTGGGAAGAGGCTGTGGAGCTCAACAGCAGGAGCCAGGAGTGGATCTGGTGGCAGAAACAGAATATTTCTCTCTGAGTAAACAGACGCCCTATGGTCAGACCGACCTCTTCTTGTCTCAGCGATAAGCATGCCAACCTAAGTGAATTTAAACTCCACTTACCATGAGAACCAGTGGCAGTCCTGGCGTTAGCAGGGTGTCCACAGACACACAGCCCAAGTTTAAAGAGGCAAATTGAAACACACGACATTAATTCCTTCTACTTACAGGAACATTAGAAGAAGTAAATTCACAATTGGTCTGGAGACTGTCATGTCCTATGATGCTGCTAGTCTCTTTGATGGAAAACTCCATGTGATAACTCCACAGGTTACCTTCCCTTGCTGAGTTAAATCCTGAAATCTAGTAGCAAGTGTTAGGGAAACCTGCTGTGCTCTTGGATTCCCACATGCTCAGCTGCAATGACATATTTTTGATGTGAGAAACCAAGTTCACTCTTGGCATTGTAAGTGAGTGCTTTTTGCACTGAGTTTGGGAGGAAAAGCTGTACATTCATTCTTATGCTGTGGCAGTCTTTAGCTTGCTATTTGTTAGACAAAGGAGGGCTGCCTCTAAGAACATGAAATTGTTACTTCCCTATACCGAGCTACTGGTTTGGAAACACTGCGTGTGTCTCCTTGTGGGGGCTCGCTGCCATAAGTGAGAGGAGGGTCCATGCAGTTACAGGACTGGGGAGAGGCGGGTGGGAGGGTGGCAAACTGCTATGTTTTCTCACCTTGGAACACTCCTTCGGGGGCATGACAAACACAATCAATATCTCAGCGAGGTTTACATAATTCTGACAAGCAAAAGAGTGTTGTTTTTTTTTTTGTTTTTTTTTTGTTTTAAATTAAAGTTATTTTTGGTGAGGCATGTGATCAGGAAATTTTTTGTTGTTGTTTTTTTTGCTGCTGCGTGTCCATGTTATCCATTTATTCACTCTTTCTGCAGCCTTCCAGCCACAAAGCTAAAAAGCTAGGACTAGGAGAGGAAACATAATGTGGACATTTTAATTTAATAGCATGGAGGCAGTATATTACAACTTCTCGTGCAATAGGGGAAGTGGGTCTTTCAGAGTCAGTGCAATTTGAAATAAATTATGTAGACATTTCTTAAGGATGTGAAATTTTCCATGTTAGACATAAAGTATGGATAACTTTTGTGACAGCAAAGTAGTTAAACTTACAGCTTTCCTAGCTGAATTTATACATCAGTTTCACAGCAGACCTGGACTCCAAGCTGTCAAGAGCAATAAGCATGAGGTGCTCTGAACAGACACAGGTGCCCAGGTGACCTTCTCCTTAGTGCCTAGAAGAAAGGGAGATGTGAATGTAAGCATCACGGGCTGATTAAAAACTACATCCAGTGTCACGTTTGTATAAAGAGGTGAACATCAACACCTTTTCCTGATACACTTGTGAATTTGTTAAGTCTTGTAATGGCAAAGGAGAGCGAGCTGTAGCTTTGTTTACATTCAGCCCAGAGATCCTGAACCTAACGGTGTTAAATTCTACCAGTTACAACGTGTGCTGTAACTGGCCAGTGCAGAACACCGCTTTTGTTCTCACCCACAGGTAAAAATAACCCTCAGAGCCACGTTGGTGAGGCTACACCATTTTTTGGTGGGCATCTCAGCCTTTGTCTCTGGCATATCCCCTCTGCTTGGAATTCCCAACCATTGTCAGTGCTCGCCTCTTGAATTGCCATATAGCCCTGCAAGGTCTTGAGAATCAGGTACTCAGGACAGGCTCAGGGAAATGCCAGCACAGACGGACAGATGCGTTACATGTGCTATGGAGAGCTAAAGCACTGTTGCAAGGAACTGCTGGAGACTCTTTGTACACAGAGAAGCAAATAATTGGTATTCCCTGTTCTGTAATCAAAAGCCATTCTTGGCCGGGGGAGATCCCTACAACAACATTCTTGCCTCCCCCTGAGAGGAGGAAGCCAATGATTATTCCGTTACCCTTCATTATCATTCGGTGTGGTATAAACTGGCCAGGACTTGAACTCTCAAGTGCCCAGGAGGGCCAGTACATGAATATACCTTGTGTCAGCAGAGGCCATTTCAAATAATACAGATGATGACAGATTGATGTTGGTAGCTCATTAGGCAAAGCACTGACCGAGACATCAAATTCCTTTCAGCAAGAGTACGGCTAGACTGTTTGCTGTTGTGTATTAATGGAGAGACACATTTTTCTTCTTTGATTTCTCTTGCTTCCTTCTTCCCACGTTTGCGTCAGACAGTGCTGGCTATCAGATCTGTCATCATGCTTGACTTTCCTAATGCGAACAGCTGTGCCAGAAGAACCTAGGTGTAAAGCTAAACCAAATCTGTAGATGCGGTATAGAGAGAACATTTCAACAAAAGACCTATGTTCACAAGCCTCCTGTGGCATACAGATTTTAATGTAATACTTGGCTTCTAGCTCGTCCAGATCCAATAGCACAGTCTTCCTACCGACGCCTGGCAAGATAGAGAACAGATCTGTGAAGCAGTGTAAGGTGTATTTTGGTTGCCACCTCCTTGATATGCTGCTGACTTCTGCACTTGTGGATTACGCTTTCACACTTCTGGAACATGCCTTATCCCTTGTGGTTAAGCTGGCGTTCTGTGGGCCAGAGCTGGCTCTCTGCCTCTTCCTGAGGAAGATGAGGAACAATTCTCTAAGGAGAAAACACTGTCACAGTCCTCTGCTTACCTGTCACAGTCCAGCAGAGCTAGCCAGGTGACTTCTGCCAGCACCTTCCTCCCCAGTGATCTGTCTGTCTGTGTGCCCCAGCAGAGTGCAGTGGGCAGCTTGCTGAAGAGATAAGAGAAAGGCACAAAATTTAGTGGGGGAAGGAAACCCGAGACCATCCTTGGTATTTGTGTCCAGCAAGTCTGAAATACTGTATTGTCTGGGGGCCAAGTAGGGGCAAATATGTCTGAGCCTTGTTGGCCACGTGGCTACCCCCAAAGGGCTGGTGCTGATGCCAGAAGAGAGGAGTCCACAGCTGCTGAAAGGGATCAGAAAGCTGAGATGGACACCCAAAGGAAGAAATCAAAGCAAGGAGAGAAGGAGGGGAATACTCAGCAACTGAAAAGATTCCAGGGTGAGAATGGATGCTAAAATATCTGGGACTCAGATAGCGGGCTGCTGCAAAGAGCTTATTAGCCCACGTGGATGCCAGACGGTTGATCCAGCCTCATTGTACAGCATCATCTCTGGAGGTTCTTTGCAGCCCTGCCGTTCTATGGCTTTGTGATTTGATAAGTAATCTTACAATACACTGGGTACTTTATCCTCACAGCCGGTATTATACTCAGTGCTTTTCATATCCAAAATGGTTTTACAAAGTGTATCTGAGTAACTGTCCCTTGGAGGCAGGAAGAGACAAACATTGCATTTATACAAAATATAATCTTGGAATAAACACCATTGCCATTTTAGTATGGTAAACACCATAAATGGACCTGATTGCTACAGTATAAAAATGATCTCTTGCAGTGAATATGCATTTTTCCCTCTTTACTGTAGTTTGTAGTTATATCCTTGTCTTTCAGCTGTGGTCTATGGTATACCTGGACAGTAAATTGCAAGACTAGAGAGGAACTGCTTTGATAGAAGTAACTTTAAGTAGTGTCAGTGAGAAATGATGCTATGGCACAGTAGTCAGACATTTCCCACGTTTGAGTGTTGTGCTAGGCATCTTAACTGAAAAGATTATTGTTAACATTATGTCTAATGTTGCTAATCTGATAGTTCACATACCTTTTATTGATTTTGTTTGAATTGAGTTTGTAACTGTTGATTTGGTCTTAATTTATATAACCAGTGGCCAAATGCACTGTTTTCTCAGTAATTCTTGTGTTACAGAGAGCTAGATGCAATGACAGTAACTGAGTCTGGCAGTCTACCATCTGGGTACACACTAATAAAATAATCATCTGCATAATTTTGGAATTCATTGCAGATACTGGGGGAAAAATGTATTGGGTTTGATCTCAAATTGCAGACAGCCCATTAGAATAATAATGATACAAATAATTTCCCCTAAAATCCTGGAATGGTCTCTGGTGGGATTTGTTTTACATGCATCATGAAGCTGCCTATGTTAACTTTGCTTTGATATCAAAGGTAAATAGAGGGTGAATGATTAAATAATTTCTATTCAGTTTTGCTGAAAGTAAAGTTTCACTCAGTGTAAAATGAACAATTTTGGCTCTTTATTATAACAGTAATGTGGGGGGCAGGGTCCTTTTTCTTGCATCACTAATTGATAAACTAAATTAGGGCCTACAGACCTCAGCCACAGTTGGGTCCCATTGTTAGGATTGATATACGTTTGTAAGGAGAAGACAGCTCACTTTCCAAGGAGTATACGCTCCTTGGTCTTTTCTGCATTCTGAAATCAACTGTAACTCACCCCAAAGCTGCCCCAAATGAATCCAGGAACAGTACTAATTGCTTAAGAAGCACGTCTCTGCCAGGTGTGTTTGGCTCCAGCACATCAGTACTATGCTTTATTCAGGAGTGACTTCCCCTATTCAAGTCCAAGGACTCCTTCTGCAGCTGGAGGCCCCCCCCACTAGGTTATTTCCTAAGTAACTATTTCCATTCTCAATTGCCACTCTGTCTCCATCCAGTTTATCTTTACCTAAAACCCTGGAGGGGGTGCAGCAGTGTTTGTAGAAGAAGTGTTGGAGCAATGAGCCAGACCGCTTGGTATCATTGGTAGAGTGAGACAGGGACTGAAGAACTACATACAGTTTTGATCTCAAACACCACTCATTGAAACTTCCCATCCACTGAAGTCTGTGAAAAGAATTATGGGAGTGGAAAGAAGGAAAACCCATTAAATTCCACTGAAATTAAGTAAGTTGGAAGAGCTTTTAGGAAGGCCAGCCCAGAAGTGATGTAGTTTTTGGTTGTTTGTTTGGTTTGTTTGTTTGTATGCTTCTTAATATTAAAACAACTATTTCTTATTTATTGGCAGGGCTATTGAGCCTGTCCCCTCAGATTAAGGACAATGTGGGGTAGTTATCCCTAAAGATTGCACTCAGGTTTTTGGCTTTTGGATTTATGGAGAGGGCTTGAGTTGGGAAACCAGTCTGGCCATGTTGGAAGGGGCAACTTACTGGAAAATTATCAAAGGCAAAACATTCCAAGGCAGTGTTAAATAGACTTGCAGGATATGGGAAGCTTATGGTAGGAGAGATGGAAGGGCAAGCAGCTTTTCCCAGAGTAGATGTTCAAGTTTGCTGTGTAACAAAGGACAAAGAAATCTGACCTAAAATGGAAGAAGAAAGGCATCCATGGTGTTGAAGAGAAGCTACTAGGGCAGAAGAACCTGAGCCTACAAACAAAAATGCTTCCAGGTAGTTAGGAACTAGGGGAGGTGCTGTGTATGGGGTTAAGCACATCGTACCTGCAGACAAACTCTATGCTTATAATTTTTAGTGTTTAAAAAGCTGTGCGAAAACCATACCAGTCACATGTCCCAGACAGGCATATCATGAATTCAGGGCTTTGTACCATCAGTGAGGTGGTGAACGTGTTGTGAGAGGACTGAGGAGATGGGGCTGATAGCAGGTATTTAGCAAAAGCTGCCACTGCGAGGTGTTCTGCAGCCGCTGCTCCGTGCGTGCGGACCGATGCCAGGAACCATGCCTAATGCTTCCCACTCGCAGCAAGCTCAGGGCAGCCTGGCAGGTGTCCATCAGAGGTGCTCAACCACATCTGTGACGCTGTGACAGGTTTGGGAAAGCAGGGCAGGCACGGAGAACGGAGCAGGCACAATTCCCACGTCTGCCCCTAAGGCATGGCTTGACGTTGCCGGTCGGCTGATGTAGGGGAGGTCCCATCCCCTGTTCCTAGCCACGGCCTCTCACCTTTCCCTGGCATTCCTCTGTCATTCGTCTTGCCATGCGGTGAAGTGATGCAGGGAGCCGTGCCAGCAGCACATGAATCATTCATTATGGTAAGGTTAGTGCTTTGGCAGACCGAATCCATGAGTTGGGCTCACAGAGGTCCAGTGAGCGGCTCTGCTGGCACAAGGGAAATGACAGCGGCCAGCAGGAACCTGGATAATCTGCCCACTGAGTCACCGAATCATAAAAATTTGTTTGGAAGGGGTCTCCGGAGATCATCAGGGCAAAGCGCCGACTCGAAGCAAGGATATCACCAGCACTACAATGGTGGTTGGAAGCACCAGCTCTTCTCAACTTGACTTTCTTTGCGTGTGAAGCAGGGGAAGCTGAGGGACTGTTCGGTGATGTATCCGGAGACCTGTGGGTGAAAATACTGCCTTAGCATGAAGAATTTCTAAGACCATGCAATAATGTTGGCTGCTAAGCGTTGGAATTGTGTTTTTCCTGGCCTTCGTATAAGTTTTGTGATATATGGACTAATGTGTTAGGTGCAAGGCTGAATTTGAGTATTGAGATTTCTAAGCAAGGCTTTTGAAAAAAATACAGTGATGTGTCATTGAAGAAGGGGTGATAAACAGCCCCATATATTCATCTGTGCCTCAGTAGGTTTAACATTAGTGGTTGCCTGGAAGCTGTTCCTAATGGCTGTCATATTTATCTACCTAAACACAGTGATGTCAGAAAAGAGGGACCTTCTTTGCTCCTTTATAGTAGCCGTTTCAGACTGGAGCAGTTATAACCAGTTCCTTTAAAAAAATATTTACTTTTCATCAGACGTTTACATAACATGTTCTCCAAGGGAACAAATACTGTGTTTCAACATAGTTTGAAACATGAGAGATGGAAAAGAAGTTAATGAACAACATTTAAGTCAACATCAAAGCGCTTTCTTTCTCTAGTAAATACCCAGACCATCACATTATGATGCAATAACAAGAAGTTCATGGTCAGCCTCTTTCAGCTCACTCTTTAGTACGTTTTTGAGACCACGTGCAAAAATCCTGAACTGCCCATGAAAGAGTTAACTGGAGTCAGGGAGCATTAATGCATACAAACACCTTCAGCTGACCCCCATCTTCTTTGAGAGGTTCAGGGAAGACTTATGTTTAGATATTATAAATTATTTTTTATTTTTGTTTAAATTTTTATTTATTATTTATATTTTATTATTTTTATTATTATAAATACATAAGAAGGGAGAGCCCTAGAAGCCCCTCCAGAGGAGGGAAGAGCCTGGTGAAAAATACTGTGGGGTTCTTGTGAAAAAAAGACTGCCAGGCTGGCAAGAAAACAAAGGGTTGGAAAGGAAGAAATACTATAAGGCTGAGAACACTTCTGGTATCCTCAGCCCATGGCACGGGTCTTGCCTTGGAGTGCTGGGGAAGCAACAAAGCTTGTTTTCCTGTCTGGGGATGAGGATCTGCCCCTACAAATCTGTAGTCTTTGAATCCCAACTGGCTGATGTGAGGACACTTCACTAGCTGAGCAGACCTGAGGCTGAGTTAACTAGATGAC
The DNA here is from genome assembly GCF_963932015.1 of Anas acuta. Lineage (NCBI taxonomy): Eukaryota > Metazoa > Chordata > Aves > Anseriformes > Anatidae > Anas > Anas acuta. The sequence continues at coordinate 8,941,712 of NC_088987.1, forward strand.
TGAGTCTTGAGAAGAGCTACATCTTTGTAGACGTGCAGGTGGACTTTGTGATCCATACATGGACAGTCCCAAGCCATATAAGCCTGCCTTGAGTAGTACACAAACCTTTTGCTGCGGCTTTTCATTTTATCAGAAGCTGTATCCTTGCTCCAACTGCAGCAGGAATTAGCAGCAAACTGCCTGCATTCCCCTTCCCTGAAGAATATAAAAGCTACTGTTAGAGGTAGAAAAGAAATTACCACAGCAAAATCTGGAGAGCTCTGTGCACTTTCATGGGGGGAAGCAGGATTTGGGGACAAGGTGCTTTTTGACCCAGAACTCCAAGAGACTGAACAAGTGAAATTGTTTATCCCAGGCATATCTAACAAATGGGACATTGGGCTTGTGGTTGGAGAACAGCAAATAAAAATTAACAATATTTAAAAGTACAAACCACAGGGCTGCTGAACTTGTACCAGTAGCATGTAAGGAATATCATGAGAGAGGGAGGGAAGGGGAACAAGAGGAAAGTGAAATAAAATACAAGTTTTTACCAACATTGGGTCGTGTCACACTGTTATTTTTAAGATACTCCATTTTGATAGCCAGAGAAAATGTAGTAGGTGTCCTAGGTTTTAATGAAGTGTTTGATAGCTGCCACATCGGGAATTACTGAAGATGTTACTTATGTGTTACAATTCTGGCTAAATGGGAGACAAAAATATGCTCTACAGGAAGGAATAATACCAGCTTGGAGGAAAGCTAATAGTAAAGTTTCCCGGTTATCTCAGGTTAGTCTTAAAACAGATCCTACTTTAATATATTCATTAATATCTTCAGCACACAGGTAGCGATGCACTTATGCAAGTTGCTTGTAATATTTAGAGGGTACATGAATAAGGAGGATCAGGATATTCTACGTGATGGGCCAGGTGACCTTGAGAACAGGAGTAACAGAAGTGGAATGAAATTTGACAAAGAAAAGAGGAAAGCTGAGCCATGTGGTTGGGGAGTTAGTGCTGTAAGCTCATCAGAAGCATAAATGAAGGTACAGGAAAATGTGGGCATTTGGCCTGATTTCGGGATGATTGGACTGTCAGCAGGAGGCGTCTGAAAAGAAATTCTGTGTCTGATGATGTCTTGAGGAGCAGCAGACAGGGAAGTGTGAAGGCTACTGTTGAAGGAACTGGCATGACACCTGCAGCACCATATACTGGCTGCTCCTCCCGAGCTTCAGCCTAGGTGGGTGTAGGAAAAGGCTTCTAAGATGGACAGAGTCCCTTAGGGTCCCTTATGCACAAGTAGACTAGGGAAGTACAGTTCTTTTATTCTCGTAAATGAAGAATAAGGGTGAGTAAGAGCAAAGAAAGCTTTTTTTTTTTTTTTCTTTGTGGCATGGTATATCCTTTCAGACATTCTTAGTCACTAAAAGCTGGACAGATTGTACAGTCTGTCTGTCTGAAGCAGAGCAGTTCACCCATGCTTCCTCAGCCCGTGTTTGCGTTGTGCAGTGAGCTGGAAGCTCCAGGCACAGGCCTGTCCCTGTAGGCCCAACCACAGCCCTCGTTAGAGCAAAGAGTCCTAATCAGACCCATCTTTAAAAAAAAAAAAAAAAAAAAAAAAAAGAAGTTGTGGAGACAGGGAACGGCAATGTGGTGATAATTCCATCTCCCCTGTGTGGGAGGCCGGCATGCAGTGACTGCAGAGCTATTAGGTATTTGTCTACGTACCCCTTAAAAAGGAGGGGTGGTAGATGCAGATAAAAAAAATCTCGTCGAAGATCTGCCATCACAGATGGAAAAAACAAATGGATGTGAAGTCATGTGAGTGTATACCCCGTGCAGATCCTATGGCAAGGCAGATTTACGTACTGTGTCAGTAGGGATATGTACCTAAGTGCAATGGCTCCGAGGCGCAGGGGAAGGCAGGCCTGCGGCCTCCATTTTACAGACGTGGGCCCAGAGCGACTGCCGGCATCGGTGCCGTTGTACCAGTTGGCTTTCGGCCCAGTATTTTGGTTTGCTCGACCAACTATCTTTTCACCTTTGCTCACAAACAGCAGCAGATAAAAGTTGGCCGTCTCTGTGCTCTTGCTGGGGACTTAATCCCCAGCACAGGCTCACTTATCGGACCTCTGTACCCGAGGCAGCGTTAATTGGCGCGGATCCACCCGAGCGGAGGTCCCTGGAGCTATGCTGATTTCTACCAGAGAGTGTTCTGACCTAGCCACTCCATTTCTGTATGGAAAAGAGCTAATCAGATGATTCAGCGAGCTTAAATTAGTGATAAAAGATAACTCTCTGCTCTATTCATGAGCTGGAACCATATTTGTTGTGTGAGTATGTGCTGGGGAGGTGAGAAAGTTGTTCCCAAGACACCGCGATGGATTTATTCCATCTCCCCAGCTCTCTCAGGCCAGGCCGTGTTTTGTCTACACGCCGTGTTCACGTGTGAGATCCTGAGCGTCGGTGTCACAACCCCTGCTTAAGTGGCCTCTATTTTTATTAGCCTTACCTTACAAGATAAATAAATAACCTAGAAAGATAAATAAGCGGCAGCACAAAAAGCACAAAACCCCCAGATTTGTCAAGGTGCAGTACCGACTCACCAACAGTAGATGGTACTAAGACATCTCCGGTAACAGCATTTTTCTGATGGATTTGAAAGGCCAAAAGAGGCTTAGATCTGAATCCGCTAAAAATCATACAAGCCAAAGGCTGTAGAATATCATCTCCTCAACATCAGAGGGTGTTTAGCAGCCCAGTCACGGCCATATGTCAGTCTGTTGAGCTTTGCTGAGTTCTCAGCTGAAAAACGACCATACAGGAGAGTGGCAGGAAGCAGAGCGGTTGTTATGAGACTTTGTGAATTTTAAATCTATTTTCAGGAGTTCATAAAAAATTCTCTCTAGCCTGCACTGGAGAAGCACTCTGAAAAATTATTGCAGAGATATGAAAGGCCAGGGTGGAAGACTTCTGAAATGCAGCAGCATAGGTTTTTACTCCTTGCTTTAACCTTTTTTTTACCCTAATGATGTCTTCATTCTTGATCTTAATTATCTCTGAAGGAAGTCCTGGTCTTTCCTTCCTATGCATATAGGATCCTGCAAATGTCATTAAGTCACATTGTTTCGCTGCACTGGGGAGCCCAGGGAGCATTTCTGCCATCCTCCTGCATGTGATTGACACAGATTTTTGTAACGGGTAGCAGTTCACCTGGACTGGTTTCCATGGTGCCGTTAAGCTGGAAGTGTGGGATCTGGCACTCGTTTGCTCAGAGCCGATGAGGAGTTGAAAGGGATTTTTCCCCTTGACCTCTTTGCTGAAGGTCATTAGTGCTAATCAATTTCCTTATTGGATTTCAAACAGTGAGGTCCTCTTCTTAGCTGTACCCTCTGAAATTTGCAATAAGGGCTGATACAAGAGATCAGCTCTGCAATATGACAATTTCTTTCAGCAGCCACTGAAAGGTAAACCCAATACTTGCTAACCAGTATGAACTGCTAGACACCTCTGCTTCTCCAGAGATAAGGGGAACTATGTTCTGTTGCAACCAGCTAGCGACATTCATGCACAGTATAAATAGAAAGGGATGAAAATGCTAAAGAATAGCTTTGGTTTTGGCCAGGAATGGTTTCAGTATAGCTGGCCCAGCCTTTGGGCAGGGAGCTTATATCAGATTCTCTCTCATAGCCTGTTTTATAAGTTTAAAGTAACCTTCAACTATTCATTAAAATATGAGACGCATATTTTCTGTGGCAGTGATAGGAACAAAAAGCATATTTTGTTTGCCTGTCTATCACTGTAGGCTAATAAAGCTTTGCACTGTGAAGAGATGCACCATTTATGTGCACAGTAATTGACAGAGATGTGGTAAAAGCCAGTTTACCAGTGTCTGTTGACTGATGTTTTGAGCATGTTTTTGTATTGTCCTTGAAGTTAAGATTACCGAGCACTTACAGTATTGTGTGCTAGCCATTACATATATCCAGGTACATGTGGCAAAAAAATCTAGTGCTTAAAATCAAAGCTAGCCATCAGTCCAGATCCCAATGAAACCAATGAAAGGTTCCTGTAGATTGTGGGAGAGAACAGGTTGGGCTTGCAGAGTCTGACCAAATATACCATTGTAAATATCCCATGCAAGGATGTTTATCCACTTCAGTGGGTGAACACAGTCAGGCTCTCTGCTTTCTCTGTACATATGCACCCTCTCTTCTGTACCCACACACATGTGTGTGTGTGTGCACATATACAGCTGCAAAAGACAGATCCCTGAAATCTATTCAAAAACATTTTTGAGGTTAGGACTCGTCTTCAAGGAGTTTTGCTTCCTCCTAGAACAGTCAAAATTAATAAACTTTTAGTCTAAGAACATACACCAGGTTTCAGTTTAGCAGTATCTGTCAGAAACAAATGCACTTCGTTAGATTTTTTTTTCCAGATAGCTGTGAAATAAATAATGTAAATATCCTTACTTCCAGACAGGCAAAACATATTAAAGAAATGGTTAAATATACCCGTGAGAGAGCTACCAATCAACACTTTTTTTACTAGTTTTGTTTTGCATTCTTTTCTGACTAGTATATTCATGACCAGCTGTTTTTAGAGCTAGTAAAAATTCTCAAGCTCACATTAGGAAGGGTTTCAGTTACATGATCTGTAGCTACAGTTGTTAGAACACTTGGCATGGCATTTAAAAATGAGAAAATTGTTTTTATTGAGTAAAGCACCAAAGCTCTGAAACAATATTTCACTGGACTTACAGAAAATGTTTTTGAACTTTGCCATTAATGACCAACTGACAGGCAATTTGGTAGGCAGGGAGTTTCCAAACGTGACTTGAAGTAATGCCCATTTAATCTGGGCGAACGTTAGAAATTTCAGTGCACTTATATGGGAAGGACTTGTACCAAATTGCCCTTGACCAGTATTTCCTTATCCGCACTAATGTGCTCGCTCTTCTGTCCCAAGAGTTGCCTTCTTATGGCGGTGAAGCATACATGCAACAAAAGCCTCCCTTGTCTTTGTAGGTCACCTTAAATAGCGAGAATAGCAAAGTTTAGTCAAATTCTAGCAATTTTTGCTCTTCAATGTGCACTGGCTAATAACGTTTCTTGTTTCCTGGGCAGAAAGTACCTATCTGGTGTACCATCAGTCTGTCTCTGCCAGGCAGCTTGTGCAAGCCTCTGTCTCCATTACGGAGGGGAGCACAATAAGAAGCGTGTTTGGGCTGTGCTGATAGAGGAACTGGGGCCTATAACGGTGCAGAGGCTTGTTGCTCTCTCAGATTACTTCAGACTCCAGAGAGAAAATAAATACTGAGAGTTAAAAGAATGTATGAAATTCAGAAAGGCTACAGGAAAAACTAGCCTGCCATTCTCCGAGCAGCAAAACTAATGAAATAAGGATGGATGATTTTATCTACCACTGAGATTCATTAGGCAGGATCATTTCAGGATTCCTGAAACCGTGAGGAGGGCACAAATGTCGGTGTTGTGTACCACTGCTTCCCCTGGGAGGGGCTGGGGGCTGGAAAAAGGGGGAAGGAGAAGGCAGTAAGGAACCTGCCCAGCTGAGGATGGAAGGGTCCCTTGCTCCTTGCCAAAGGACTCTCCTTGCTCTCATCTCCTTGCTAAGTTATCTCTTTGTCTCCTCAGCCCTGGATTTCCATGCTGCCTGCAGCCCCTCTAGCATTGAGCATCCCTTCAGTCCTGAGCATCTGCCCCCCATCCTGCTGCCTGAAACACTGGATGCTCCCAGCCAAGGGCACACCAGCCTCCAAGCACTTCTTGCTGGAGTCCCAAGCCCCATCTCCATCCACAATCCCAGCAATCTGCAGGGGCTGGGATGCAGAGGGGCAGCCCTGCAGAGCTCACTGGTGGTGAAGGGAACCTTACTGGCACATCTCAAATGCCCTGTGATCAAATCCCACCCACGGTATTTCCTCCTTGAAAATCATTCCTGGTTTTATGTCATAGTCAACATCTCCAAATGAAAATTAGGAAAATAAAGCCACAGAACCAAAACAGATCAGGGGAAGTAGAGTCAAAGAATCTGGGTGATAGTTTTATTTTTAGGGTAGAGGTGACCATGGCTTTGCATGTGAGCGAGCAGAGGATGCAAGATCCATAAGGAAACCAAACACTTGGCCTCACGCTCAGACATCACGCTGTGTCTGCTCTTAGCCAATATTGCAGCTAAAGGGATTGAGGAGTCAAATATTGGTGGGGCAGGGTGAGATGTTTTGGTGGTTGTGTAATGAGAATTGTGGCATACTCCTGCCTTTTTTTTTTTATTTTACACTCAGCTGGAGTGTAACTAACGTCTGTCATGGTACCACTAGTCGAGTTAAAATACGCTGGAGTGGAACTGAGGGTGGGGGTGGGTGGGGAATCAGGAGGAATAATTCGGTCCTACAACCATCACTTCCAGGCTGGAAGCAGGACAGTATGGAGATGTGACAGTTCCCTGACAGTTGCTTTTGTCCTGCCAGAGACAGTTGTAACAATTATGCTTGCACTTAATTACTGCGCTTTGACTGTGGTAGGCTAAAGCATTCAGCAGGATGGGAGGTGTTAAGAAGCAGAATGCATTTTAAATTTAGAAAATCCCCTTGAGAAATATCCTTATTTCACACTTATTATTAGTAAAGCCAGCTTTGGAGAGAAAATCTTTGCTTCCGTGACTGGAACCAGTGTCTTCAGCAAGAAGCAGGTGTATAGAAATCTCTCGTGTGGGGACATCAATATTCCATCTGTTCTGCAAATCTAGGAGCTGCTGAGTCATCTCGTGCTGTGTGTATTTGACATAATTTTTAAAGGTTATCAATACTGAGACACCGAGTGCTTAACTGATATATAAATACAGGTTTTTATCCTACTTCATTTTCCTGTGAGCCTGAATGGAAACACTTGTCTGATCCTGCCACTGTTAAATTCAATGACTAAACTCCTTGTTTGTTCCAGTGGTGGGGGATTCAATGTTGCAGGCTTAAATAATTGAAATAAGTGACCCGTAGTGATACAAGGCACAGATCCAACAGACAGAAGGTCATTTTCTTCTTAAGCTGTTTAAAGGTGTGAATTAAGATGCCTACGAAAAACGCTTAACCATTTCTTCCAGATTCACCCAGGTAGCAAAATACATGCAGAGCAAGCAGAGTCTGTAGCAGGAGGGCTGGAGCAAAAAAAAAATAAATCACCAATAACATATTGTGCAGCTCACAGGCTTGGCTGAAGCTGTCAGCACCCAGCAGTTTCTGTTGGGCTGCTCACAGGCTGAGTTTTTCTGTTTCCTGTACTCGTTGTGCACCTTGTGTGTTAGGCTCCTTTGAAAATTTGGGTACTTGTTTTGCTGCCTAATTGGAAGCAGAAGTCGTTTGAAAACATATTTGCTTTCCCTCCAGGGATGGTACTACCCCAAAATACAGAGTATGCTTTGGCTTAATTTAATAAGTCATAATCTCTTCTCGTATTTTATTGCATTTTAGTGCGAGGTGATTTTTTCCAGAGATGACTCAAAATAATACAAAAGAAACAACCTTGTCCTGTGAACAACACATGAATTATAGCTGATAAAATCAAGATAGTTTGAAGGCTTGCCAGCACAAGGAATGAACTCCCTCAGATTCCTGACTTACAGAGTAATGTTAGCAGCCCCAGATTTCCCTAGTAATTTTGAAGTTTAAAGGAACCTTAAGGACACTCCAAGGAAATCAGTCGAAAGAGAAGGTTTCCTATTAACACAGAAAAGAATCACTGTGAAATGAGGGAAGGAACAAAGTGATTTCTGCCGTCCTGATGAAGACTCGCGGCTTACGATGCTCTTGGACACACTTAACCTGTGCCTTTTGGATGTGGATGTTGTTATGCTCATTGGGAACTGCCATCTCAAGGAAGCGTGTAATGCTGTGTGTAGAAATGTCAGCATAAGCAGAACGAGGTGTTCGCTTGGTTTTCCGAGTTTCTTGCACAGGGGATATTGTAGTGAGGCACCACAGACTGCATTATCTCCCAGCTCCTTGCCAGGTGCTGTTCAAGATGTGAGCTCTGGCTTTTAAAGCCGTTTATGGGTGGAATACAGCATATTGTGCTGGCTCCAGTCTGTGAGCCTTCAGACGGGAGGTATAAATTCAGCGTGTAGCTATAACTGAGCATTCAGAGGTTTGCGTCGTGAATCTCATCTATTTGGTAGCCTGGTGGAGCTGCTGTTTATTTTTATGTTGGAGAGCATCCTTCAGTCAGGCTTTTCTACAAAGAGAAGTGGAACTGATTCAAAGAATGAATATATGGGGTTTTATAATATACTGAACTCATGTTTAAGGATCCCAATAAATTCATAAAAATTCCTCCTATAAAGATCTGTAGAGGAGTCTCTCTATAACCTCAGCAGTTTCTCTGTACCAGAATGCAAAAAATGAACTGATTTCAGTGGGGAGTATCACGTGTGCTGAAACCAGCCCCAGCTCAGTACAGAACAAAATAACGTGTGCAAACACTTCTACATTAAGGATGTGCTTCAAGGTTTTGGATGGAGGTGGGCTTGTGCATAAAGTGCAACTTGCACTTTGCTAAAGAAGCTTAGCTATGAAAGAAAATGGCACAAAGCACGTGAGACTGCCTCAGCAAAGCACTTTGGTAAGGCTTCAGGAACTTTGTTTCACACTGGCATTTTTTTCTCACAGCACACGTGATGCATGGTCCTGGTATTTCTGGAATGACAAATAATGCTCAAAGCTGCTCTTAGGCCACAGCGGATTATTCATTTCTCTTGATGCCTTGCACAAGAGTTTTCAGAAGCTGTCCACTGGCTCTGAACCTCAGAGCTGCGTGCTGTGTTAGGGTTTGTAATCACAGTGCTCCTCTGCCTTGGACTTCAGAGTAATGTTCTTGAATGTTCCCTGCCCATCTACTCTCCGCTGGTGATTTTTGGTGCTTTCTAGAGAAGGGCCTCTCCAAAACTGTAATTCTCAGAAATGAGACACCTTGTGCCACTGGCAATATTTAAAAATGCCTGAAGATCCTATTCCAGATTCCCTTCATAGCCCTGGAATGTTATTTGACCTTTCAGCAGCTTCAGTTTCTTCACTTGTAAAGGAAGCAGAATTAAGTATGGTGCCATAGAAGCACAGAATCACAGACTGGGTTGGGTTGGGTTGGAAGGGACTTTAAAACCACCTAGTCCAGCCCCCTGCCATAGGCAGGGACACCTCCCACCAGCCCAGTCTGCCCAGGCCCCATCCACCCTGGCCTTGAGCACCTCCAGGGATGGGGCACCCACAGCTTCTCTGGGCAGCCTGTGCCAGGGCCTCACCACCCTCTGAGCAAAGAATTTCCTCCTTCTATCTAATGTAAATCTACAGTCCTTCAGTTTAAAACCATTACCCCTTGCTCTATCACTACAAGCCCTGGTAAAATGTCTCTCTCCATCTTTCTTGTAATCCCCTTTTAAGTATCAAAAGGCTGCAATAAGGCCTCCCTGGAGCTTTCCATGTTGTAGGCACGCTGTGCAGCTTAATTCAGAGACACGAGCAAGAGGTGCTCTGAGCTCCTGGGGTGCGAAATGCAATTAAACTATGCAATATTAGTAGTGCTGGAGTTTAACTAACAATAACGCTCATTCTAAATGTCCTGATCCTCTACTTTATGCAGAACTATCCAAAGGACCATTCACATCACAAAGAAACGTGCTCAGTGTGGTATGGGTGAGGGCTTACCTTCACGAAAATGTTAGATTTGGGGACAGAATTCCACTTGATGGTTAATCTTCAACCTGTGTAAATCTGTGCAAGATCAAGGCTTCTATATTATGAAAATATGAGTTGTCCTTGATTTTTATAAGCCCTACAGATCCATTTATTAGGCATAAAATATATTTAAAAGGAGAAAAGCATAAATGTACATTTCAAAACAGTTACATGTTGCTGGCATATGTTAGTCTTATAAATAATGTGGAAAGATTATTTCAGAGGAAAGATTAATCAAAGTTCAGCAGTATCCCGGAGTTAATGATACTCATTACAACCACTGTCTGAAATCAGTATGTACTTTCTGAACTCTTCAAAGGACTGCTCCCTACTCCAAAATACTCAAAGCCTAAGTCAAGGAGAGAGAAACCCCTGAAAAAGAAAAAAAAGAGAAAAAAAAGCTTCTCGGTGTTTTTCAGCTGCTGAGATTGGAATTGGTTGAGGTTGATGGCAGTCTGCTAATGACTCTCTTATCCTTGAGGATTTTTTAAAAAATGAAGACTGCAACACAAATGAGATGGAGAGATTGCAAAATCTGCGTGGAGGAATCAGTTCCCCGCTGCCACATTCTTAGCCTGAGAAGCACATCGCTACAGTCTGAGGCAGACTTTTCGGTTCTCCCCGTGTAAGTGTAATAGTGGTTATTTTAAATGCATGCATCATACTGAAAGGTTGGTGGAATGGATGCTTTCTAGTTCAAGGTCTGCTGCTGAAAACATTTTCTGCTTTATTAGCTTTATGTGTGCTGTGATGTCTCACAGCGCTCAGGGGGACTACTCTTGGGTGCCAGGATTTGCAGGATTCAGGCCAGAAGAGGAATGTGAGCTTAGTCTCTGAACCGGCACTTGAGGACACGCTGCAGACGTGCAGAAGGCAGCAAAACCACTCTGGGTGCTGTTTGCCCCCTCCTGATGTCACTCGGAGGTTTCCCCTCCAGTCTGCTGCCGTACCACCAGCTCTAACAAATCACTTCTTTCCCTCATCTGCACCAACCGGGGCCGTGCTCCCTTAGTTCACTAGCAGTTAATATTAGTGAGTAATTTTCTCTAACAAAGAGAGCCGCTTTTTCATGGGGAAACTCTTTATCAGCCTGGCAGCTTGTGAACTCCTTAGCATTTGATCTGCTGCAGCCAGTGCTCCTGCTGGAATCGATAGCTGTATTGATTGAGGAGCAACCCGAGGGCCGGGGCCTCAGGCTGGGCTAACGCAGCTGAGAGATGAAGTCGGTGATTGAATTGCTTTCAGCAGAGTTAGGAGCCGTCCCCTAAGACAGGAGATTTTCTGCAGACTAGAGATTTTAGATGTCCTCATATGAACTGCCATGTGTAGACAAGTGACCCCCCAATCAATCTTTGCATCCTAGGAGCATGGCTCTCCAAGTTCTCGCTGTGGCTCCATTCCCAAGAGCGGCTCGGAGGTGCTGCCTCTCGTGCTTCCGCAGGCATTTTCCCCATTAAGGCCGACTCCCCTCGGCGCAGAGCAGCGCATTTCAGCTTGCTGTCTGCTCTGGCAGAGAAGCTGTGGAGTGACCAGGCACAGCAGGACCCCAGAGCTACCCCGGGTCATGCTACCAGGGACATTACAGCCCTTTGCTCCCTTCGCCATGAGGGAACGTGGCTCTCCTTGCTGCGTCTCCACATCTTTTCAGTGCCTGTCCAGTGCTTTCGCCTTTTCGTCTTTCAGAAGCAGCCCAAAAAATGAGCACTGCCAAGCCAGGAGAAACAAAGCGTTAATCGCCACGGTCATCTCAGGGGCAAACCAAGCCTGGAGCACTTCAATAGCCGGGCTTCATAACCTCTCTGCTTGGTGCCAACGTGGCCAGCCTCTGGAGAGCTCACAGACTCATTCATCACCTTGGTTAACCAGCTTTATCTAGCAGCGTGGCTGGGGCCAGTTAAAGCTCCTGGCTTTGGATGAAGCTTCCCTGACCTCCCCTCAGCAGGACAACATCCTTTTTCAATACTGATAAAGGCCTTATTCTGCACACAATTACAGTTTTCCACTGGGTTGTTCTTGACTAACACCAGCGTTAGGAAGACACGGCAGATTTCTGACATGTTTACACGGGTTATTATTTTGTTTTGCTTCTTAAATTGATCCCAATTGATCGATACTTTTCCCATGGCACAGTGAGATTCAAAGCTAGAACTGTGTCTGTCTGCTTACCAATGCTACTTTTGTAGAGGAAGACAATATTGTTTGTTGCAAAGTACATGATATCTACAGGGTACCTAAGGCTTGTCTGTGTGAGAATTAAGCTGATGCAGAAATTTAAGGTTGGGTGAAAATTTCTGTGTACATTCTTATTCTGGTGTATGAGAGGTTTGTCTGAGTTTAGCTTAAAGGGAAAATCAGACTTAATCTTTGGGTATTTTTCTGCCCTGAATAAAAATACTAATTTACTTAACTGCATTTTCTGATTTAGTTAACTGCGTTTTCTCTGCTCAGGGCTCCAAATTCTGACCTCGTGTGAGGTCCACAGGAAGTCTTCAGTTACCTAAGAACAAGTAAGTGCTCTTTTCCTCCACGGGGCTTTTCTTGCCCAAGTGGTTCAGGTCAGCTACTGTGATAAGCTGTGATCAGATACCTGTTTCTGGGTGCAATTGTACTTTAAAAAAAAAAAGGGGAGGTTATTGTCTCCCAGGCTTTCCTCCCATCCCCGACTCCTCCCAGCGGTTTGTTGCTGTCTCCCTGCCAGATGTTATCTCGTCCCCAGATTGTTTGCAGAGATGTTCAGAGGAGTGCCTTTAAGATGCTTCTACTCAAATCCTCTGGGTTAGCAAAGAGCTCTTACTTAAGCCGTTTTAGGTAAACCTGTCTTGTTTTGATTAATAGGGATTGGGAATGCTCAAATGATCAGCTCTTAGGGGCTGTGTGTCCTGCTACCTGGTGGTGGGGCAGTGGCAGGTAACTGGAGACAGTAACCACACACAGGTCTGCAGAGACCACCTCTGCCCAGCGTCCCAGAGTGACTCCTCAGCCTCGGTGACACCAGCGATGCTGGGCTGGGACTCCTGGGCTCTGCTCCTGATTCTGCTCTGCAGTCTCCAGCAGCACACTGCCTGCCTGAGCCTCAGTTTCTGCACCGAGGCACCATCATCTTCTCAGCAGGAGGACAGGGAGAGCTAATTATAAAGTGATGTGATCTCCTTGGTGCTGAGTTACAGGCAATCGGTGCTATTTTGGCGCTTCATAACAATTAACTTTTGTTTTTGATGTCTTGAGTAAATGAGAAGCAAAATTTGTGTTCACTACGGGAAACTATACTTCGCTTTGAAGAATGGTGTTTTCTTCTGATGACTCACTATCAGGGTTGTTGCTCTGTGAAAGGGCCCAGCAAGGAATACTCCTTTCCAGCCCTCAACAGAACAAGCACACAATTCCCAGGAACAATGTGTCAAACTATGTAGCTGTCCATGTGGAGGGCTAAAATCTTTTGTCTAGGTGTCCCTGAAATCCCCTTCAACTTTGTGTAGATGGGTACAGTTAACATGAGTTCATTCTTGTGTGTATTCAATTAAAACTCACATCAGCTTCTCAGAGACACCAACAAAAGTAACACTAGAGTAAGCAATAGCAGCCCGAGCTCTTTAGCTGAAATCATTCTGACTTTTATTATTTAGCCCACAGGGTGATGTTAGTTGTTACTATGCAGAAGAAAAAAAAAAAGAAAAAAGGAAAAAAAAAAAGGTTGTAATGTGCTAGCTAAGTTGCTAAGGCTCTAATGTGTATGCAAGACAAATTGTTGATAAAACAACCCTACGTGTTGGTGAGAACAGCAGAAAAGGAGTCCCTTCCCAATATTACTACAAGTTAGGAACATTTTTTTTTCATTAAGACAGGCACATAAAGGCACGCAGCAGTATGAAATACCTGTCAGCAATGCCAGCAGGAGGAGTTCCCATCCCCGGGTGACTTGAGTGACACGGCATCATCCCTCGAGTGGCCACCTCTGTCGGCAGCAGGCTGCGGGGCTGAGGTAGGAATGAGCAGTCAGGGGTCATTTCACTGCTGAAGGAGGCAGAGGAGGTAACTACCCAAAGGTGGCTGCTAAAGCGGCGCACGGCCGTGCTGCTCCTCACCTTGATGTGCCTCCTCACGGCGCTCTGGCTTTTCAGAGCAACCTTGCATACATGTGGATGTCTGCAGTGTGCATGTGGTCTAAGTGCGTTCCAGTGGAACAGCTGGGAGTGCAACACAGCTTGTCTGGCTGGAAGAATCTAGAATTGAGCCCTTAAAACAAAAATTAACAACTATCCCTTGGCGACGGCACAGGGTCAGTGTGCAAAGTGAGTGATTTGGTAAAACTGTTGTAGCGCAGGAATTAAAAATCTATTTTAAAGCAGGTATCCGTGCAGAAAATTCCCACTTTTCAAATTATTATAAGATGCTTTCAGCTCTCCCAGGATGATATGATGGATGGCAAGAAAAGCAAATTAAACATACTGAATTTAAGCTGGTTTACTGCTTAACTGTGTCCTTTACTGGGTTTACTGTTTTTTATTTTAAGCTGCAGAAGGGTTATTACCATCTTAAAGCTGTGAGCTCTAGGCTCCAAATCCGTATAACATCATGCAGAAGTAAATGGGACAGTTAACTGACAGACACTGTCTAACTTACTGCTGGAAGCTCACACGAGTTTCTGGCATTACAATCCTGCCTGTGAAGGCACGGGCCAAATCCTGCCGTCACCCGAGGCAAGCACGGTTTGAGCACAGCCCCCTGGGTTACAGGACGTGGTTATAGGGCCACTGCTCTGCACCCTAAGGGCACCTTGGCCTCTGGTGCCCATCTGAGCAGTCGCAGTGCGCCAGCCCCTCATGGCTGAAATTGTTAAGAGGAAAGATGGAGATGGGGGGTGTGGTGGGAGATGGGGTCTCCCAGAGCAGTCTGACCCAAGTCACTCCCCCAAGGGCTGGCTGGGGTTGCAGGACTCCCTCCTGGCAGCCTCCTGACAGTGGATACCATCCACTCTGGCCTCACGGCATCTCTCCCTCCCTCATCTCCCCCATGCCAGGGCTCCTTCAGAGAGCGCTGCCAGACGTCTGCTGGCTCCTGCTCCCTCCCTGCTCACTGCTCCGCTTGCCATGCAGCAGGGGCCAGCAGCACCTCGCACCACCTCAACTGACATTAGTTAATTGTCCTTTTTTCCTCTCCGTGGCTGTCTCAGTGGCCCCATCATGTGGGTTTGCTGTGGCACCAGGATTCCTCCTTCCCCAGCAGGATGGAGCCACAGGGCAGGACCTGGGGCAGGGAGGACAGTGCAAGAAGCCTTTCCCCTGCTCTGCTTTCCTGACACATTTCTCCCTGCTCCCTACAAAGGCTCATTTTCTCAGGCTGGTTTCAGAAGCAGTGGGAGATGCCGATGTGAAGCCAGCACTGTGAAAGCACGCTGAAACCTAGCTTAGACTTGGAGCCTGGCCTAGCCAGATCAGCAATAAAATTTTCAAAAAGAAAGAGGAAAAAAGCTATTTCCCATCACAGGAGCAGTGGGGTGTTTTCCATGGGAACAATGATGTTCTGGTTAAGTTCTAAGAACTTTTCTAATTATTAGGCAAAACCAATGCGAAAGCTGATGTCAGCAGGAAGAGCTGATGGGAGGAATTATAATTGTGTCTGGGGCCATATGAAAGCATTATACCATGTCTTGCTCCAGACTTTGCATGACTCATTTTCCTCCTGGTCAGGATCTCGTATTGAAGTGCAGACTGGCAGTTGTCTGGATCTTTCTTAATGCCAAAACTGCTGTTAAGTTGGTTTTGTTAGGGGTTTTTATTTTTATTTTATTTTTTTTCCAGTGCCACTGCGAGCAGTGCCATCAATAGAATGTCTTTGCTGCGGAGGGAGCATCAAGCAAAGCACCACGCTGCATGGGGCAGTAATTGCAACACTTGCTGCTGATTTATTGTCAGCAAGTTCTTTTGTGGAAGGAGTCCTTACTCAGTTCCAGCCATAAAACTCCGCTGGTTTCAGGAGGAATTGTGGCAGCTTGCCACTTCTGAGTGTCTGCCTCTGAGCATTTAGATCTTTATTGTATGTAGATTTTCTCTAGAAGCCCATTTGCTGCTGAGACCTACGTTAGACATCACAGCTTACAACTGTTCAAAATTGAAGTGTAATTTCCATCTGCAAAGCTGAGGTAACAGTTGTACCCTTCCCTGGATTAGAAAGCTTTTTTTTTAAGAGCAGATCCACCAAGTGATCTACCTCTTTCCTCCCTTTCAGCTCATTGTAGCTCCCCGTGGTGTCGCTGGAGAAGCACCAACTCCTTTCAGGAAGAGCTGGACTGGACTCCAGGATGCTCTGAAGAGCCAGTCACCAATTTAAATTTATTGATGTCGTCAACAGGTGGAACAGGTTATAAGACTGTGCAAATCTAAATTTTGTAGGAAGCAACCGAGCAAGCAGTTATGTTAGAGAAAACGGGCGAAACCTGAGAATAATCCGACAGTTGTGTCAAGCACTTCTCGCCACAGCCTTCAAATCGGAGAGAAAAACCTTCAGCTACCTTGTGATCCGTGTCGTTCACGTCCATCCGAGGAGTTCAGCCACCACACCAGCGGCAGCCGCGTTCATTCACAGCTGCGTGGTGCTTGCTGAATCCTCGTGCTGTCTTTCTGGTGCATAATCTAGAAGGCTTTGTTGTATGTCAAGCCTGCTTAAATGTTCGTGCGCTTCAAATATTCAAATGCTTCTGTCACACCCACAGAGCACTGGCAGAGCTTCTCTGCCTCAAACCTCTCCTGGGCTGCTGTGGGAGAGGCTTGACTTTTTGGCCGTTGTGGGTGTTAAGTGCCTGCTCTGAAGTCTGGGCTCAGCCCTGCTATGAGGTCTCCATTCACACTTGAGCAAAAATTTTCCCAGCCTCAGACGTGTGGGTACTCAGAACTTCTCAGTTTGTGCATTCAGGGATATGTCATTGCAAAAAAAAAAACCACCAGCTTCGCACAGGGTTTTAAAACACAAATGCTTTTTAGTTAGCAGAACAAAAATACACAAATATACAAACAAGAAAAAATAAACACCAACAGAATACCTATATTTCCTGCCTCTGTTTCTTTTCCATCATGGGCATTACTCGGAGTCCTGTGAGGTGATCAGGTTTTCTTTGCAGTTCTTTTGACCCTGCTCTTTCAGCTCTGCCTTTTGGCTTGTACCTCAGCTAAACCAGAATATGTGCAGTGCAAAACATTCCCTTCTTCCTTGTCTTCTGCTCCAAATTGTGTGTGTATTGCTGCAAGTCTGTTTCCATTTCCCAAAGCCTGATATATCTTGATTTATGTGTTTGGTTTTGATAAGTTTCTCTGCTGCAAACGGCACTCCTCTGTACAAGGGCTGGAAGAAGTGACTCTTCCTGCTCTGTCACATCTTCTGACGATACCTCCTCAAACAGATAAGCCTCTTTCCATCAGTCCTTCCCTTTTTTTTTTTTTTTTTCGATGCAAATTCATAAAACTGGAATTAAAATTCATCCTGCTGCAGCATGTGGTGGTTTCCCTCTCGACAGTTTTCTGAGTGAGAGCAGCAAGTGTGAAGGTGTTGAAAAGCAGCCTGCGGCGCGCCATGTCAGCTGTACTTCTCTCGCAGGAAACACTGCCGTAGTGAGATCAAAAACTGATATTAGCATGGTGTCCGGGGCAATGCTGCCTGTTCTTTTTGTTCCATTGGAGAACATGCTATTTTCTTGCTTCGTCGCTTCATCTGTTGCACACTGGCTGTGGCAACTGTCATCAGTAAGGGATAGTCTATCATGCTTTTCAGTGGAAAATTGGATTCTTGACAAAATGATTTTGGGGGGAAATCTTCACTTTTTATCAAAAGTCATTCAACAAAAGAGATTTTTTTTTTTGCCTGAAACTTTTAGTGATTATTTCTTCAGTGCATTGTTGATTTTTATGGGGCATAAGGACAGATGTGTTAATATTTTCTGTCTGTTTTTACGGCACTGATTCTTGTGGTTCTTCAGAATACCTTTCAAGTGCCAAAGAACGAGCAGAGGGCCAGTATCTATTTCACACTTGTATCAGGATAAATCCATACTAGCGCCACTGAAGTCAGGGGAGTTTCTTTGTGTGTATGTCAGTCTGTCCGCAGGGCTTCTTGACTGCTGGAGCAGCGGGGGCAGAGCTCCCTCGTGGAGACACGGCTTGTATTGGCAGAAGAGCAGCGAGCCTTTGCCAATATACTTCAAACTAGTTTCTCGTACTGCATAAACTATGTCTGGATGAAAACTGGTTTCTGCTGACACTGCTTTTCTCAGCAAAGAATATCCATCCTCTGCCCAGGACAGCCAAATGAGCAGGCACGTTACGTGCAGGCAGGGGCTCAGGTGCAGAACCTGCTCCTGAAGGCCACCTGGCAGCCCTGTAAAGCCTTTTTTTTTCTCTTGTTGCTCACTTGTGGTAAAACCAGGTAGCACCACGGCCTCCCTGCTCTTCCCCCCAGTGGGTACTTGGGTCAGAGCTGTAAAGGTGAGAGCAGATTCGGGAGGTAAACCAATCCCCCCCGTGCTTTCCCTGTGACTAGCCGGGTTCATCGCCGCAGCCGGCCAGCAGAACAGCCGCCTGTCTGCTGGGGGATAAACCACAAACCCTGGAGGTGCTCCTGGCACCTTCTGAAGTGCAATCTAAGGTGCATGTCAGCACTGATTAAATGGAAGCTTTATAGGAGGCGGTTTGGGCCTTGATTATTTCAGAAGCACCGGTAGGCAGGGAAGTGGATCGCTTGAGCTGTCAGCTGGGTGATTTACTGTGACTCCTATAGGGAATAATGAAGGTTGTGATAAACTGCAGTGTAAGAAGCCGGTAAATAACTTTTATGGTGAGACTGTATTTGGAAACACTGAATAACAGCAACTGGTGTCACAGATCTTATTGAAAGGCGCTTTCCAGAGTTAGGTATTTAAATGGACCTGGTGGCTCTAAGCTACCCCGAGAACTCTGCTGCCATCGATAGGATGACCTTAGGCTTGATTGAAGGAAAGGAAATGCCATCTGTAACATTACATTTTTATTGAGAATATAAAACAATTAACTCATTTGGAGAAGAGGAGGAGATGTGTTTATGTTAATGCTGATTTATTATTTTATGGCTTTTATAGCAAAACAAGACCTCCAAACCGTAGCATCCACTTGTTTTTTTTTCAATCTTGGCCTATTTATCATCAGTTCTTTTTATCATGAAGCCCACACAAATGAAGAGAGACATTTATTATGTTCTTTTATTTCACAGTGCATAATTCAAATCTGGAAATGCTGTTTTCCAGAAGAAATACACATTTATTTTTAATACTTTTCTGTAATTTTATTTTCAATGCTTTATTTTAAGAAGTCATCACATTTGGATGTTTATTTTTATTGTTTTTAAATTCAGCCAACTCTCTAATGTCGAGAGGAAAAATAAATCTCATGTTCTAGTATTAGGTAGAATTAGATCAATGGATTCTTACTAAAAATTATACATGAGATTCCTTTTATGATTTCACGTGGCTTTCAGCCAACTTTCTTTGCTACTCTAGCAAAGTTTTCAGAGTAACTAACTGAAGTGACGCTGAAATGCCATTTGCTTTTTGGCATGTTAGACCGTGGCTGCTATACAATGGACGGGTGCTTGTACTGAGTGCACTTAGAATTTGGTTTGAGGACAAAGTGGAGATAATAGTCCCAGAAATTTCTATGCACAGATCATAGGGACCTCTTCTCTGCTTCCCTGTGCTTTGGTCACTTAGGCAGCGTAGGAAGCTGACATTTTAGTTACTTGGTAGCTGTACTGACTGTGATGCATCACTGTGACATGCTGACAGACTAAAAATTAGGAAAAATCCTAATTTGTCAAAATTGAAATGATTCATAAAGCAGGATCCTTTCCCACTACTCTTAACTCAGCCAAAGCATGGAGCTGCTTTGTCAGAATGTGCATGACAGGGTATTTTGGCATTTTGGAAACAGAAATCTTCATGTTTTTATATTAGTTGAAGCTACTTCCCACTGTGAGGTTTCAGAAAATGGAGACCAGAAAAATTAAATGAAAAGGGAAAAAAAAAATAGGAACAAAATGTTTGAAAATAATGACAACCAAGTGCCCTGAGTGACCTAACCTGAATGTTTTGTTCAGCTTCCAGTTTGACAAATTCCCATGTTTTCCTTACTTGACTGCAGCACAGAGCGCAAAGCAATGACAAGGCAGGATCCTTCGATTAGTGCAGAGGTTCCTCTTGCTGTGCAACAAGCATGTGAAATGGGGATGTAGCAACTCATCCCTGAGGACTAGGACTTAGACTGGGGCCCAGGGTGTGTTCTGACCTTTCCAGCAATTTTGTGAAGGAGCAAGTTTTGCCTCTCTATTCCTGCCTCCCTTGTACTACTGCAAATAATATTTTTTCAGTCGAATTAGCAAAAGGCTTTTCATATGTGCAAGAAGGGATTCAGACAGTGGTAGTATATATATAACGTATATAAAAATAGAATAAGAGCAGGTTGAAAAATGGCCAATTGCAGGCCTACTGTTCTTCATCTGTTCCCTTTCTAGGAACTGCCTGGTTTTGGTCTCCTCTGCTGTATTGCTCAGTGGTGCTGGTGCTGTCTGTGGAGCCAGCCCCGTGCCTGACCAGCCGTGAGTTTCTGAGCTCCCTTCTCACCGCTAAGCCTGGCGAGGTGGCAGCTTTTGCCTCTGCTTGGGCTCAGAGCTGCTGAGTGGATGCACAACGTCCTGCAGAAAGATGTGCTGCTCCTGCAGTGTGAGCGTACTCGCCAGCCCCAGAAAACCTGTACACAGGTGAAGTGATGTAGTTACCCACTACTCTGGGTTATGCTGTCATTCTGTATTAAGACAAATTAGTGTACTCGGAAGCAATCAGAAGTAATTACTCTTTAAGAAACAATAGGCGTCACTCTGTGGCTTCTATGTGACAGCTAAAGAACTTGGCTTCCTGTGAAAAACCCATACAGCTTAATCTTCTTGTGTCAGATCATATTTCCCTGTCTTCTCTCAGTAAATGTTTACATTGCTGCGGTAAAAGGGGCACTGTGTGATCTTGGCTAACAGGGGACTTGTGTGTTTAGAGATAGTAATGGGATCCAGTGTCTTTCAGCTATCACTCTCAAGATGAACGCAAAGAGGGTTTGTAGGTTCAGAATAGCTCCACTGCAGGGGCTCGAGTGGTCCCACTCTTAGGAGGAAATCCCGATTCCACGAACCCAGCTCCTGCTGTTACATGAGCTGACACCGCGACAAAACAATGATGGGAAACAAAATGATAGGAAATGAGCACAGAGTCCTGGCTGTTCTTTTGCTCTCCAGGTAAGACTGTGAATGATGCTTCAACTGGTTCACGTTAGGCATGTAAATATTTGCAATGAATCGTGCTTCTGCCACCCCTACTGCTGCACTTCCATCCCCATCACCTGCCTGTCATTTTCAGATGTTCCCTTAAAGATCAAACCCTTTCTGAGAGCTCCTGTGGGATCTTTGAACTGTTATAGAAATTCGAAGTCAGTGTGTGAGTAAAGCCCACGTTTTACATTCTCTGGGAGGAAACATGGGATTCATCTCAGTGAAGACAGTGCCAAATAGTGGTAGATTGAGATCCAGGTGAGCTCCACAGTTGTAGTGATTGTCAGGTGTGCTTCTTTCTTAGGTAGCAAAGAGTCTAAACTTCAGATCCTGACAAATGCCATTATCTCCGTACTTCCTTTTTATTAAACAGTTTGCTCTCACCACTGATACTGCCCGCAGAGGGTTGTTTCAGCCTTTTGTAACTTATATTTGTGGTAGCTTGTGGAAAAGGAAGACTGAGTAACAACAGAGTGGTCCTGTGGTTAAAGCAGCTAGGTAGCGTGTAGGAAGTCTGGGTTCAGCTCCTGGCTTTGTTGTGGATGTGCTCTGTAATTGAATACACAGTTGCTGTTCACCTCAGTTCTCCTCCCATCAGATAGAACCATCAGAAGGTTATTGTGAGGATGCATTCACTGGTGAGAGATTGAAATATTGCATGTTGTTGGGAATGTGGAGATAAAACAGTGATAAGCCAGTCGCATGCTGTCCGTAATTGGGTTTTGCTGTAGCTGTGAGAACTAGCAGTGAGACAAGACATTTAGGGAGAGTCTCTGTCGTCAGACTAAACTTAGTTGACCTTTATTGGTCTCCAGGAGATAGTACAACTCTCAAGAAACTTTGTTTTCTTTGATTTCTTCGTAATGAGGGTAGTGTAGCACTGGAATGGCCAAAGAGGCTGTGAAATCTCCATCTTTGGGCATTTTTAAGACGCAGCCAGCCGAAGCCATGGCTGACCCGCTCTGGTGTTGGCAGCAGTCCTGCTTTGAACGGGTTGGTAGGCTGGGGATCTCCAGAGGTCCCCCTCCAACCACTGGTTCTGCGATTCTGTGATTCCAATGGTCTTTGTCTTACATGGAAGTACCAGTTATTTTAGGAAATATCCGTGTCTTTGCGCAGTCAAAGCAAACAAGATAGCAGCTTATTATCATTTATTACTAGTGCTAAGTGAGTATTCTAAAAAAGGCAAACACTTGCATAGCCTTGTTTTCTGTCTCTCTCAAAGCAAAATTATGGGTAGACATTATGTTTGATATAGTATTAACTATTCAAATTACTTTTTATATTTTATCTATTGGTTATATGTATTACCTAATACTTAATTTGATAACTGCACACTGTTATCACTTCTGTACAGTAATACCGAGACAAAAAATGTTCAAACATTAACTTTACAACCTTATTGCAAAATATAGCTTACATGAGTGACTTACGAGGATACTTGAGGCTGAAATATCTTCTTTACCTACAGACATTTCAAAATAACACATATATGCTCTGCAGAGTTAACAGCTGTTACTATTCCACTAATGGGAGGTATTTACTCTTTCTTATGTAGAAGATAAAGCGTTATGCACTTCTGTCTTAAGCTCAAGGTCCATGTAGCCCTATTCTATAAGAGAAACCAGCAGAACTTAATTAGTCCTCACAAAACTCGGAGTGACTTGTGTGTATCCTCCTCTAGCTATTAGCACTAAAAGCTCTCCCATAAAGCACAAAAACTGTAGTGTAGTAATAACACGAGGTTCTCGTTTTATATTTTTATGTTTACTACTTGTTACTATTTCATGTACATGAAATGATATAAAAAGATGGTGTGCATGCATATTTACAAGAGCGCACGATGTAATGAATTCTGCATGTTCTATTAATGAGCTCTTAAATCTGGGTTTTGTCTGTGGAGGAAAATCGGTGCGTTTGCATCCGTCATTTTGTCCTGATGCTTATATGAAAAGGGCATGAATGACAAGTGCCAGGAATTAGGGAAATGAATGACACTGGAAGTCAAGACGCTGAGTGGATGTTTGTTTGTCTCGGCTTAGTCCTCCTTACATCTTACATCTTACACCGTACATCCACACGAAATACCTGCATTCTGCACTACTACCGTCTTTGTCCTGAAAAGAAATGTAATAACTGTATTACAATGTGTTTTTTTTTTCCTTTGATGTTAATCTGATAATTTCTTTTTAAGCACAAAGACCGGCTTGTTACTCTGCAATGCGTGTGCTGGGAGAAAGTGGAAGGAACCTCGCCTCACGCAGCCGTCCCTGCTGGGTACTGACGGGGTGCCTCCGGTGGGTGCGAGAGAAGAGGAGCAATGACAGTGACATTTTGCTGATGTTCTGGGAGCTCCAGAGCTGACTGCATGAGCTGCCATAGCATGAGCTCCAGCACCACGACTCCCAAGTGGATTTGTTTCATCTGCTTCAGGCTGGTAATGCACCACCCATGGGACCCCGTCATCAGCTCCTAGAACCCAGGCAGTGCCCGTGCTGGCCTGTGAAGTACCCAATGGAGGGCGTTCTCCTGGGGTATGTAGATCCCCAAGGAGGGAGACAGGGCTGTGAGCAGGGCGTATTATGGGATTAAACTGAGATTCAGCCAAAACCTGTGGGTTGCCTTACGTGCTGTGGCTGGGTGCTCTGGCTGGGCTGCAGGAGGCAGCAGTCTCCTCCCTCATACAGCCTGCTGTCAGTGTGGGGCAGGGGAGGACAATATTTGGCAAAGAGGCAGAAGGCCAAGCAGAGGTACCAAGTCATAGTAGGCTCCATTCTTTTACCATGGGTTCTCCCCCACCCACCTTTTTTTTTTTTTTTTAAGGTGAATTCAGTAGACTGATCCCAGTTTCAAGAGGCAGGCAGCAGTGCAGGGTACTATGGCTGCTACAGCAACTTGGGCTGGCTCTGGAAGGATTCCTGAACACAGAAACCCGAGTTATTCTGTTCTGTAAAGGTCTTTGCACCGTGCTTTCTGCCATGACATCCAAAGGCTGTGGTTTCAGCAGCAGAGCTAACAGCTGCCTCGTGTCATTTGCTGTCTTGTTCTCTGCCCAGGCGGGGAGTAGAGCAGCTTGTTTCAGCAGGGACTGTCTGTCTAAATGTGTGCTCTGCTCCGTGTTTATGTTGGAAAAAGAAAGATCAAAGCGTGTGCTTTGAGCTAAAAATGGAGGCTGTGTGATGAGGGACCTCATCTCACTCCCGGTCACATACATATGTACATGTATGTCCCTGTACGTGCCCGTGCCCCTCATCACCACTGGAACCCAGGCTGGGAGCCACTGCCCTGAAATCGGGCTGTTCCTTTAGATGGAGATGTCTCCCTGAAAATCAGGCTGTTCCTTTAGATGGCCATCAGAGGTCAGGGCTGCCTTTGCAGGGAAGTAGACTTAACCTTATCTGTGACTAATTAGTTTTCTGTTTGCAATGAGGAGAGACTCAAGATCAGCTGATGATAGTGAGCCTGTTGAGTCAGAACAAAGCCCTGTCCAGCCTGGTGGCCTGTCTCGGAGAGTGCTGGTACTGGAAGGGTAAGAAAAGAGCACAAAAGGGGACACAAAGACCAGAATACTTTTTCTGATGTGTCTTTCCAGCTTCTGCTGCGCTGCATGGAGGCAATTCCTGAGCTCCACGCTGCATCTGGACTGCCATATTTAATGGCTGTCAGTGGATTCCTTGAATTTATCTAAATTTTTGAACCCATTTATTCCTTTGGACTCTCTAACACTGACCTCCACATTCCACTACCCATTGTGTAAAAAGGGTTGCCTTTTTTTTTTTTTTTAAGGCATGCTTTCAGATAATTTTATTGGGTGTTATAAAGATCAAAGAGTAATTATTCCCTGTTTGCTTTCTCCATTCAGCTCCTTGTTAAATATCTCAATCACATCCAAGTTGAGCTGTCTGATAAGCAATCAAGTCCTTGCCTATGACACCCCTTCAGTTTTAGGAGCCATTTGCTACCTCTGATGCTCTTGCTGCCTCTCTTAACTCTACCTCTTTGAGATGGCATGACCAGAATCACATGCACTGCTCGAGACATGGGCTCACCAGGGACTGACAAAACTGCAGAGTGATGTTTTCCATTTTGTTGTCTCTTCCTTTCCCATTTGTCCTTAGCATTGTGCGGGAGTTAACAAGCAGCTCTATTGTTAGAAGAGCCTACAGGGAGAGCCTCACAGGCTCCTCCTGGAGGAAGGATGCGGGTAACAGGACATGATTTATCTGTTTAATTTATGTTGGACTGTTTGATTTTGCAAAATTAACTTCCTCCCTGAAGAAGGATGTCAGATGAAATTTTCAGTTGAAAGGTGCAAGGGGAGAGCGAGAGATTAGCGTTCATAGCAGTGCAAAGCTGCATGCTTTGATCCTTCGTCATCCTTGCTGCTCTTCTCCACTGCGTATCTTGCCTACAGGACAAAGTTTGGGGGCAGGACTGGGGAGACTGCCTTATCCTGAAACTGCCAGCCAGATTGTTTCCCTTGGATCAGGCCCTATCTCGGCAGTTATGTCCTTGGCTTTTCACATGCAAAAGAAGCACTTTATTAAAAGAAACTGAATACTTCCCAGAGTCTGACGGCTTGCATTTTGAACTATCACCCCTAACAAGGGACCTTAAAACTGACCCCAAGACGTTAATTTAACCATTACAATTCCATTAGTCTAATTTGTCATGAAACATCTTTAACTAATTACCTGCATTTGTAAGTTAGTCCACATGTCATGAGATAAGAAGTCAAGCGTAGTCATAGGTCACTGCTCTCGGCTGCCATCACATAACACAGACCCTAGATGAAAGGGAATTTAGACTTGATAGGAGGAATCTAAATGACAGCTCCTCAGTCAGTAAAGGCAGTCGTGGCTGTAATGTAAAAATTGGACCACTGTTTTAGAAGGGGCGTTTTGGAAAGGAGGGGGCATGCCCTCATTAGCAGAATTAGGGCTAGGCAGACAGAGAGCATAATGTGTTCCCTACGAGCATTTGTCTTGAAGGTGGCAATTTGATAAATACAGGTCCCCACTAAAACCATTTGCTAAATGTGGTAGACAATAGTATCAAACATTTACGGCTGAATTTAGAACTGTCCCTTTTCAAAGAGACCTGATTATGTCCTAAATGTTGCTTTAAAAAGCTCATTTGGGAGCTGCTGTTGGTTTCCTTACATGACAAATGCCGAAACAGAGGGAAAGACCAATTAGGAGTCTGATTAAAGGTTGCTCAAGCCTTTCATTGAGTATTATGTTTGGATTCAGCTCCCTATTACTCGTTGGAAATCTGCCCGTGAGTTTATAGCGGGAGCTCCAACGTGCTGCGTGCCACAAACACTTCTCTCGCTCAGATTTAGGCAACCGTAAACTTCCCCTCATTTCTCTTGTTCCTGTGCCCATAACGTTCCCCTAGAGACCAGATGAAGAGAAGGATATGGTATATGATTAAAGCAAGACAAAGTGTTTGGAAAATTCTCTCACTCTTGTTTCTGCTCCCTTTTACACCAAGAGAGGGGGGTGCAGAGGGAGGTGGTTGAGAGAGGGTCCCCCTGCCAGCATGCCAAGTGTCATTGTCATATTGCTGGCTGCCTGTGCTGGGCGTGAGGAGTAATTAAATCCCGGCCTCCCCCACCCCTCCATCCCTTAGCTGATCCTTACAGACAGCAAATGCAATTGAATTCCTCACTTCCATCACTCATTTGATCAATACAAAGGACCAGGACGACACAGCTCTACCGGTCCGGCCAGCCCTACCTTTGTAGTCCCTAAGTACAGGCTCTGTCCGAGCCATAAATCACAGCTCCTCTAAATTAGAGAGGCTGCCAACACATCAGAGGGCTGGAGCAGGAGCTCCCTGTGATCACAGCAGGGAGGGGAGGATAAGGAAGGCCCTGACCAAGCTGTCTTTGCTCTAGTCAGGAGCTTTATTCAAACAGCAAGGAACAGCGTGGGCCTGGGAGCCTCTGTGCTCCTCTCCCGGGTACCAACCTGCTGCCGTGGCTCAGCAGTGCTCTGCTGTTACCTGCTGGCCTCGGGAAAAGCCGAAATCCTCTTTGTGCAGGCTGTAAGGCAGCCGCTGAGATTAGGAGGAAACTTCTGGTGCTTTATTGCTGCAGACTTTATGCCTTCCTCCAGATGCCTTTCTTAGCATCCCTGTGCCAAGGAGGGGCTGACTGGTTTGTGCCCACCCCTGCCACCAGCCAGCACCGGGTGTGCTCAGTCCTCGCCGGGCTGTCCCCAGCCCCTGCCACGTGGCAGCAACAGCCCTGCGCCTTCACGTGATGTGGAGGTACGAACACCATGGCACTCCTTCCTCTCCTCCGTTCCCCTGTTACTCTTCTACCAATATTCCTCCAGGTCTTTAAACGTAAATGAATCTTCAGGTCTGCAGATCTTTAGCCTGTCGGTGATGGGCATAAGGTATCTCCCGGGCTGAAATGAAAAATCACAGACAATCCATCCTTTCGATCTCCTGCTTTTATCCTAAGCTGATAAGAGAGGCCCTCCTGTGCTTGTCAGCTTTGCATTCTTGGTGTGTGCTGCATAGCTGGGTATTGCAGATTAAAGGTGAAGAGTTGAACATGGAAAAAAAGCAGGAGTGAAGCAACTGTTTAATGAGATAGAGAGGCTTTCCTCTTGAAAACTGCTTATCCATATCCTGTCTGTTGGTAATTGCCCAGAGTATTTTCTTTATGGAGCATGTTAGCACTGTTTTCACAGTTTAATATATTTTACCCTCTTGCAGGATCATCTTTTCACCTTGGTAGCATTAAATCATTCTTTACACAGATTGTAAAAAAAAAAAAAAAAGAAAGAAAAAAAGTCACCCACCACAGTTTTTCAAGCTGTTTAGTTCTGCCCTGTGCATCTTTTGTCTTTTAATTACAAGTGTTCATGTATGCTGAGGAGCCAAAGCTGAGATGGTCTCAATCTGTCTCTAAGTTTAAGCCCATGCAGTTCCATGTTTGGAGACTCTTTTCCTCCGAAGCCTGTAACACAACCTCTGAAGTTACAAATCCAGATATTGTGGAACTCACAATGCTAGGATGTGCAATGCTGACACAATCAAACCTTGGAAATACGAGGTTTTGGCAGTTGTTTTGGCTCAGTCATGTCACTGTAGGTCTGTCTGTCTTTCTGCTAGAGTTATTTTCATTTTTTGCAACCTCCTCCATGTGCCTTGCTCTGTTTTTCAGGTCGATCTTTGCCTCCTAGCGCCTTTAAGAGTCTCAGGTGGGACAGCGGCACCACCAGATCCCATGGCTCGCTGATGTTTTCATGTGCCGGGATTCACCTCCAGGAAGAGATCTAAGAAAGCATCATTAAAAATCTGCATAAGCTTATGGGAGCCAGAACATCTGGGAGCAGAAAGTTGACTGGAAAATGGCTCACGTATGTATGCTGCCACTGCCCATGCTGCTGTCTTTGTTGGTCCCTGGAGAGGCGCTGGGAGAGTACAACGGTTGCTGACAGTGAAAAGTGAGAGAGGAGAAGGGATGCATTTATCAGGGAAAGATGCAGTCATGACTCTGGCTTGGCATGATAAACAGCATGTGCTGCTCAGAGATCTGATTGCAGACAGGTCAAATTCCCCTGCTCTCTCCCCTGCTTGCTGCTGGATTCCGCTGCGATTGATGCGAAGCAGCCCGGCTCTGTGTCCCCTCTGCGCTGTGGGGCTCAGGAGCAGGGACAGTTTGGGGTTGGGAAGAGACCAAACTGGGATTTTTCTGATGCCAAAAGTTCCTGATCTCATTGGTATAGATGATGTCAGTGCTTATAGATGTATAAATGATTATTTATCATTCTACGATGATTATAAGGGGTGAAGAAATGGGGGGATCTTGGGTAGGGTCTAGGAGGGGTCTGCGGTGAGGTGGGGGCTTCTGGAATGGTAAAGGCTTGGGAGTGTGCTTGGGAGAAGATGGCAGCACTGGCTTGAAATGTGTTGCCACAGCCTGGAGCAGGTAAGGATGCTGGGTTTAAGATCTAGGACAGAAGAGAGAGAATGTGTCTCACAAGGGATTGAAGGAGCTTATTTTGGGGATATTCGTGCAACTGTCCCTCCCCCGTCCTGTGCACCTGAGTGCACATCACAGTCAGTTTTGCTGATGGAAGTGCAGTGGCTTTGTTTTCTGCCCCACCTTCACCTCCTTGCCTCTGTACTTGTCCGCACAGTATCATATATCCTGTGGCATCATATAATTAAAATAGATGATTATGCAGATGCAAATGAATCCCTACAGAAACCTAGCACATGGACAAAACACCACGAGCAAGTTCTAACTGATTATGCAGCTACAGAGAAGATTCTTTTTAAAATTAAATATACTTTTACATTTTTTTCATCTTTTTTAATGCTAACAACGGAACATTTTCCTCTCCAGGTAAAATCTGAAATAGATGAAAGGGAGGAAAGACAGCACAGAGTTACTTAGGGAAGTACAGGCTGTAGGTTTCTGGGCTCCAAAGAGCACAAAATCTTTCCTCCCATTTGCAACACCCCTCGCCACTGCATGCAGTCTGCAAACCCTCTGTGCGTTTGGCTTCCATGTCTGTGATTCCCACTCCCTTTTTTAATATTGTGAATTTTCTTCCCAGACCCCCCAAATATTTTGGCCCTGCAAGTGCGCTGGATTTTTTATTACTGTGGAAACTCCTTCTTTTATTCCATTTCTGCACTGCTGCCTTCAGTTCGTGATTTCTGTTCCTCTGTGGCCTCAGCGAGTGCATACTGCGGCCTGAACGGGGGCGGTTTTCTCTGCAGTTTCAGTGAAACGCAGCTGTGTGTTGCAGGCACAGATAAGGGTGGTGGAGGGACTGCAGCCCTCTCGCTTGCGCCATTTCTCGTTACATAGTGGAGAAGAGGTGCTGCTTTTTCCTTCTCCATCATCAATCTGCTTTTATTCAGTATTTACAATTGCCAGGATGTGATGCTAACACTACCGATGTTTCCTTGTCCCGAGGCTTGATGGATACATTCAGTGCCCCTGTTAACCTCTCTCCTTTCTCAGTAACACCTTTGTGATGATTTTGCCTTTCCAAGCCACAGTTGATATCACAAGCCTTCACAGCAGTGAATCCAGCCTCTTTTGACTTCTTTCCCAAAGGTGTTGAGTTCTGAAAGGGGAAAACTTGTTGAGGATATTTTCCATTGATATCAGTGGATCCAGAATTTCTTCTTTCTTATCTACAGTGCTGCTCATTCCTTCTCCATTGCTTTCAGCAGGGAGGGGCAGATTCTGCGTACAGAATACAACCATCATTTTTAAGGGAAGTAAGAAAGAAAATAAAGAATCAAAAGCAAAACTATCAACATTTTCTGTCTCAGGATACAAATCCGGTGGAGCTGCCTTGACACTTGTGCTGCCAATTAAAGGACAGCATGTTATGTGAAGAGCAATACAGAGGCTTCTCTAAGAGGGAGCTTGCAGCATAGCAGGAGATGCCGTGTCTGTGGGAGAACCAAGGATCAGCTGCTGCCTGAAGCAGAGACTGTGCAGACAGCATCTTTGACAGCATTCCTCAGAGCAACATCCAGAACTCTGGCAGACCATAGCACAACTTTTCTACCTCATTATGTGCTGAGAAACAACTGGTTTGTACTCATTAGACACTAATCAAGGTCACCCCTTTGTTGCTGAATGCTCTCCATTCACTACACTGTTGGCAGGAGGGCTTGCTCTGCTCCTGTGTGCTCAGGAAAGAAAAAAAACACACACACAAAATAAAAGGACAAGAAATCCTTTGGTCAACCATCTGTTGGAGCACAGGCTGTGGACACAGTGCAGATACAAACGCCTCGATGCATTTTGCAGGTGTGCCCTGTGACCCATCTTTCCATGGAGGAATTCAGTGGGAAAACAGATTGCACTAGACTGTTCCTGCAACTGCAGTTAATCGCGCCTTTTCTATATTACTGCTACAGGATTAACACAAACATTGCTCCTATTTTCAGGCTTATCAAAGGCAGCAGCACATCTCTCTAATCTCCTATTTCCCTACTCTCTTTAAAGTGTTGAAATGAATGGAGCGCTGATGAGCAGGGATGTGGTGCCAGCAGGGATGGTGTCATTTAATGCCTCGCTATTTATGCTATTTAATGCCTGTGTGGCTTTATGTGTCCTGAGTGACTTGCTAACCATCTGGCACCCTCCACCCTTTCATAGGGCAGACGGAGGTGTAGACAGCATCTTCATTTGTCTCCAGTCCAGAGTGACCAGCAGCAATAAAGCAGCATAGTTCTGACGTGCCCGTTTCAGCACAGCCTGCACCTGCTGCCGCTGAAGGATGAAGCTTGGCGGCTGTGGTCTAGCGATCCTCGCTACCAGGCAGTTTGGATGTGGATGAGCTATAGGCACACACCTATATTTCTCTTGAATCACTTGGCACGTGCAACCTGAATTTTATTTCTGGCTGTGAAAGGCCCAACGCTATCTGATCCGCAGGAGCACCTGCTTGTACAGAGTTAACTCGTCAAGAGCTTTTCGGGGGAGCTGGAATCAGCAGAATTGTATGTATCACATCAGCTTCTTGTCCTAAGAGCCCTACAGCTGGATTTACAGTGCCATTGAATCACAGCCTGAATCTTTAGCTTTAGTACTTTCGCTAATCACAAATAGTTGGGTTGTGTCCTCCAATCTACGAGGAAGTGGGCTGAGATCCACCCTACTGTTTTCACACCACTGTCAGCTGGCGTTAACTTTCAGTCATTTCTCTTTTCATGCCAGACTGAAATCAGTGACCTAGAAGTAAAATACTCTGTATTTTGTTAGCAAGCAGTGCCTGGAGTTGTGCAGTCTAAGTGGGCATGTTTTCTCAGCTAGCTCTTTTGTATATCTTGCAATTGTGGCAATTCTACTGTAATTACCACCAGGCCTCTTTAGTAGCAGAATTTATTATTTCCTTTCCACTTTCTCCTATGTATTTCTGCTTGGATCACAGTAAATTAAGGACTTCCTTTAGTGTTTGAGGGATCATGATATCCTACTCTAAAGCATTCATTTTCAACGATGACATTCTCAGAGGTTATTTTACAGATTCACTGAGATTTTTGCAAGGAGGGCAAACTGGATTCTGTCTGTTTGGCACTTACTGCGCTGTCTGTTAGCGGTACAGCTGTGGGATCTGACCCTGAAAGTGCTGAAGCCTGTGAGAGTATTTGCAGAAGTAAGGACTAGTCATGTGTGGAGCATTTTCACAATCAGCCTTCGTGTTTATTCGGAGCACTTGTGGACAGTGCTGATAGTCTGTGGGGAGGTGCTGGCTGCCCTTTCCAGCGATATTGCTGAAGGTTCGCTTTATTCATCGTTTTATGGAAGTCTCCAGTTCACGTTGTGACTTTAATGCAGGCTGTTAATATGAGTAAGTTATATCACCATGGTTTTTTGGCATTCAGATTCAAGGTCAGATCCAGTGGGCCAATTTATGGGAGTATCTAATGAATTGCCAGCATCCCAGGAAGTACACAATTTGAGATTAGAAGCAGCACCATCTTATTACTGTGATAGTCAATTGTGAGTGAAAGTGCAGTGGAAGTAAGGACAGGGTAATGTAACATGTGAGTGGAACAGCACTCAATCCGTGTATTATGGAATTGTCATTCTCTGCCACGGTTCAGCATAAATGGACTAATCTTCAGCTTGAAAATGAGGAGAGCTTGACTGTTAAAGAATAGGTCATTTGGCTTCTGGCAAGTCGAAGATGCTGTAATATTAGCTGTAAGAACTTGTGCATTCTTAGTAGGGAGATAAAAATGATTAAATTGCACTACTTGCTTCTCTGTCTTCTGAAGTAATTCGTATTTGGCCCTGGATTCGTCTAAGCATTTGCATAATTCCTAAGGCTATTCCTATTCAGAAATGCATTTCAGCTTGTGCTTAAACTTAAGCAAGGGCTGAAGTTCTGTTCGGTTCCTGAGGCTTAAACTTTGCTGAACAAGGTATTGGCCATTAGCTTCAAACATGTCAGGAACTTCTGAGATTGCTGTGATGTAGCAAGGGAAGGTTTGCTGTGCTCGTTGTATTATGGGCTGAATATTCTTTCGTGACTCAGTAAGGTTAGGGGTGAACATCTTGGAGCCCTAGAGAGGATCATTTTCAATAGAGTCCTCTGTTAGAAATCCAAGAGCCAGAGAGCTGGGGTCATGGCTCCCAGGAGTTTTATGGACTCTGCAAAACTGGCAGTCACACTGGCTGCCTTCCTTCCGCTGGGTCCTTCCTCAAAAGGAATGAGTGGAGCCAAGGGGAAGGTTTTGTTGGGCTCCTTGGGACGTGGAGTTCTGCAGGCCAAATTCTGTTCCGAATTATGTTTTATTATTGCAGAGTAACTTAACTTTGGTAGGGCCAAGCCAGGTGGTAGCCATTGTCGATGCAAATTGTAGTACAGTTAAAAATTTTTTGAAAAATTCCAGTATTTCCATATGTATTTCTGTCCAAGCTTGGGAGGAGGGTGGAGAAGAACCTCAAAATGCTGAATTTATTTTTTTTTGTGGGTATGGGGAGCTCAAAACATATTGCCTGGCATTATCAGGCTATTATGTGTCAGTTGAGTTTAGCATCAGAACGTGTCAGCCACTGCAACTCCACTGCTTCGGGAGGATGTGTGTGGGAACTGGAAATTTTAAACTAGGGTTGACCCCAATCAAAAATGAAATGTTCGGTTACAGCTCTTTAAAGAAAATACAATGAAACAATTGACTTTTTTTTTTCTTTCTTTCTTTCTCTTTTTTTTTTTTTTTCCGTTGGAGAAAATCATTTTCAAACATTTGGTAGAAAATCCTCCACAGAATAGACTTATGGCCTGAAGTCTTGTTCACAGTAAAACTGGTGGGAATTTTGCTGTTAACTTTCATGTAGCCAGAATTTCACTGAGGTTTCTGTTGCAGCAGGAGGGATAGCGTGGCCCTTTATCTGGAGGCATTAGTGTAGCTTCAAAGCCTCTTGGCCCACTTAAGAAATAAAAAGCATTCTTATGTATCTCGTTGATTTGTCAGAGGTCTTGGTCCACTGAAAGTAACACAGTTTTTGTCTCTATTCCAGGGAGCCACAAGGAGCTTAATCTATATTTGTTAAAATGAAGACCTGTAGCATGTTCTTCTAACGCACCAGTAGCAGGAGAAAGGGCAAATGTCCAGGTTGGTGCTCAATTTCGCTGGGCTCTGTTCAGAACATTGCTGTAAAATGTTTGTTCTGTGAAGAGGAATCACCGCAGGTTCCAGATGTAGGTGTTTACAGTGGGCCCGTGTTTCTGTTTTAATGTAGTGCTGTGCATCATGCTGTCGCTGTTTGCCTGATCCCTGTGTACGAGATGATTCACCTGCTGCAGAATTTTTCTGTCTGTATAGCAGATTTTATTAACCCCCAGAGAGGCTTATTTGGAAGCTGATTTTCCATCCCAGACTGGGGTCCTGCTATTAACAATCTTTCGTGAGTAAGGAGCGGTTCATTTCATTGCTTTGTTACCTCTTAACCTGGGACAAGGGCGTCAACAGTCGTGAGAGAGGGAGGAGAAAGGGCTGGAAGAATCAGAGGAGAGGAGGAAATAAATGCTTCTAAGGGAAAAGGAGTTTTCAGTGAGCAATTATCATCTGGAAATTTGCTAAGAGGCTTTTGCAATGCTTTTTATAAGCAACGTTAAATGTAATTTTAGTTAATTCTGGACTTAACCTGCCCACTCATCCTTGGATTTAGGGCTCACTCGAAGCAATTTACCAGTTTTGCACTTCAAGCTAATCTGTACCTGTTTTACCGGCAGGTTTCACTGCACTGAGGACAGTGACACAAAAAAAAGCAGTACTTTTCAGGGAAGAAACGGTTCCTAGGAGGGGCCTAACAGCAGAGTTTGAAAAGCACCGTGTTCCCAAAGAAGAGCCAAGTTTTTCAGAAGGGCTGAACACCAAGCACTCCTGCTGTGACAGATGGCTGAGTATTTCAAAAGATCATGCCATTAAAGCTGGCTGGAAATTGTCTATTCTCTTGTTTTTGACAGGAACTTGGGTTTTCTATTAAAAATAATAATGGTGCAGAATGGGCAGATTTCCTTTCAGCATTCTATTTTTATGTGAGCGTTTTAATTGTTTTGGTCAGGGAAACTCTCCCTCCCATGGTACATTCCTCTGCAGCTTGCTGTGCTTGGAGAGACATGTGGTAGCAGCCCTGCAGAGAGGGACTTGGGGGTACTGATGGATGAAAAGCTCGACAAAAGCTGGCAACGTGCGCTTGCAGCCCAGAAAGCCAACTGTGTTCTGGGCTGCTTCAGAAGAAGTATAGCTAGCAGATTGAGGGAGGTGATTCTCCTTCTCTGCTCTTGTGAGGCCCTACCTGGAGTGCTGCATTCAGCTCTGGGGCCCCCAGCACAAGAGAGGCACAAACCTGTCGGAAAGCTGGGGAGGGACTCTTTGTCACGGGGTGTGGTGAGAGGACAAGGGAGAATGGCTTTAAACTAAAGGAGGGTAGGTTTAGATTGGACATAAGGAAGAAATTCTTCACTCAGAGGGTGGTGAGGCACTGGAACAGGTTCCCCAGAGAAGCTGTGGGTGCCCCATCCCTGAAATGGTGAAGGCCAGGCTGGATGGGGCTTTGAGCAACCTGGGCTGGTGGGAGGTGTCCCTGCCCATGGCAGGGGGGTGGAATGAGATGAGCTTTAAGTTCCTTTCCAACACAAGCCATTCAGTGATAAATGCTTCTGAAAGTCTGATCACCTGTTCTGGTACCTCAGTGGCAAGCAGCTTTTCTGAAGCTCTAGCCAAACACAAGTACACCGTGACGTGGTGGACAGAACACCACAGTGTGCTACTTCCCATTCAGGTTTTCTTGGGTAAGTTCCCATTTCAGTTTTCCAGAGTGGGATGGGGTTTGAAATATTCAATTTGGAATCCTGAGCATATGAACTTCAGCGGGTGAATGCCCGTACTTGTGGCTGTTCACATTCAGGACTGGGTATGCTCGGCCCTCTGGAAGGGCAGCTGTGTTTGTGTGTAGCTGTGCACTCAGAAGATGTGTCTGGCAACTTGAAACCATTTCTCAAAATCTGTGCTTTAAGATTTCCTTGGTATAACTTTCTGATCTGTAAACTGGAAGTAATTTTCTATCCTCAGCAAAGGACTTATAAATATCAGTGTTTATGCATGCAACTTTGGAGAAGCAGAAATACAAAAAATTCCTTCTTTTCCATCGAATGTCTTGGAGCTCTTTTAAACTGCTAATTAATTGAGCAATCATAATGATACACCCGTGGGGATGAAGGGGGAGGAATAATTTACAGGTGGGTGAAATGAGGCATGAATGACTTCCTAGCCTTACCTGTGCCATGCCGTTAGTCTGTGTCAGATCCAGACAAATACCTTCTGTCCTGTCTCCTTTTTCATCTGTGATAAGTGGCTGGGAACATCAGCTTCCTCCCCCCTTCCTCTTCTTCTGCAGAGGACTCGTTTTCTTATCACCATTCTGCTGTTTCATTGTGAGCACGAGGAGTCCATGTGGCCCATCTTTTGGGGGGAGCAGGCTTAGAAGCTGGGACATTTTAAATCCCAAGTGCCAACCACTGGGTGGGACACAGACGAAGCTCCACAGCGTGGGAGAAAGGGAGTCAAAAAAAAAACTCCAGGTGTTCTTAGCACAACCACACATCCTGCCCTGTCTCTCTCCTCCTGACTTTACGTGCAGCTGGATTATGATGTGCCATCCTCTGCACATCTCCCATGGTGATTCAGGTTCTATCTGTGCTGCACTGAGCAAAGTGCCTGAGGAATACCTGACCTGACTCTGAAATGGCAGCTGATCTCCAAGGAGAACACAGCCTCTCTTTGTTGTCCTCTCTCTCCTGTCTGTATCCTTGTGTCTGAGGTCAGTAGACTTCTGTACAGAAAACAGTGTGAATCTTCAGGAATATATAGAATAAATGAGCACAGGGATGAAAATCTGTGGGAAGGGCAGGGTAAAATACTGCTTAGGCAAAGACGTGTCACACAATTTCACCTACAGTTTGGCTGGGGATCTTGCTTAAATTTAGTTCTTAAACACAGCTGTGAAGCTCATGAAGATGCCACATTGGTTGCTCACCAAGCAACATTTATATCCTCCTGGGAAGGTAATAAAAACAGCAATAGTGAGCAGCAATTCTAACACAGGCTGGTTTGCCTCATTCTTCTGGCTGCTCCTTGTCATGCTCCTGCAACTCAAGTCATTAAGTTCTTTTTCTAGCCAACCTGGGTGCGGACTACATCTACCCTGTCAGTTATTCTTATGTGTAGAGGAAGAGAAAAATACTGATATAATTTACTGGTCTCTGGAACACAAGTTTTTTTATTTAACTGACAGGGCTTATGGTTACCTTTAGACATAGCTTTTTGAATAGTTTTTCGCTGGACAGCAGTGATAAGCCCTTCAGGAAAAAAGCAGTGGTAAGTGGTGGCTCGTGATATACATTTTGTACTCTTTTCTGTAGCAGTGGTAGTAGTGTTTGCTATTCTATTTCAGTTGATGTATTGTGTAAAAAAAAAATCTGGTAAAGCTGCTATCCCATATGTGGTGAATAGAAGTCTATTGATTTCTAGCTTTCCTACTTGCATTTTACAGACCCCTACTGCATCTGGGACCAGAGCTTGAAAAGCCCTCTTTACTGAAATGGATTGTCTTCTGCAGGTCATTGA
This sequence comes from Anas acuta, assembly GCF_963932015.1. NCBI lineage: Eukaryota > Metazoa > Chordata > Aves > Anseriformes > Anatidae > Anas > Anas acuta. Next base: position 8,979,404 of record NC_088987.1, read on the forward strand.
CACTCTATATTCTGCCTTATCTAAATTAGGCAGTCTCTGGTATTCTCTGATCTAATCCCAAAAGTAAAGGGTGTGCGTTACGTGCAGATGTAATGCTTACACATAAATTTCCCATTGAGCAGTTATTGGAAAAGGAGATGAAAGCAGGTAGAGCTTGACCCTGCAGTTCGGTGCACATGCTGTCAGGGACGCAGTGTCTGCTAACAGCTGGCTTTTCTGCACCTCGGCAGGTGATGGAGTTCCCACTAGTTCAGGAGTCCACTGCCAATGGTTATCGCATGCTGTTCTGAGAATTCCCATCCGTCAAAGGAGTCTCATAAATAATTTAGAGGAAAGCAATTAGCACACACAGCTGTAGCTGTTTGCAAAGTCACAGTCATACCTGCCAGGGCAATCTGGAAATGGAAATTGCAAAACCATGTTTTAAAGTAGCTAGAACAGTCTAGCTAGGAGCTAGGGTTGGTGGGTAGTTGTTGATGAATAAGGAATAATTGCACTTCCATGTCTTTCTGTGAGTAATGAAATCCAGGATGGAGAACTTTAAATATTTTTTTTTCATATTGGAGAAGGGATCAAAGGGATGCATAGTTTGAAAAACTCCATCACTCTCCTTATCTTTCCGGAGGCTCTGCAACTCACTCAGCTTCAGAGTGAAGGGGATAAGTTTTATTAGAGACTTGAACTTGCATTTTGAAGGCTTCAGCTAGTTAATGCTAGTTTATATGTACAGACTGTCCAGGAAGGATAGGCAGGAGGAAAAGGAAGGAGGTATAGCTTGAAATTTCTCATCTGAGTATGCTTCCCTTGACAGATTGATGGGAATAAATTTTGAGAACTTCTGAGTAATGATAAAAGGCAGAGGAACCTGCCCTTCAAGAATCCCAAGCAACTACAGGGAAGGTGTGAAGACAAAGGTTTGTTTGTGCAGGTGAGCCATGTGTGGTGTAAATGCCTGAAGTAACTAGGAAAATAAAACTAACATTCACACTTTTAAGGAAAAGGTACAGCATTGAAGAGGCTTTCAGGGTAGGGCATAACTGCATTATCTGAGCATTCCCTAGGCTCCCAACCTTAGATGCTATCGCGCTGGGGAAACTTGGTGTGCTAGCCCTAAGGAACACCACGGAGCGTAGAGTGGAGTGGAGACACCACGGCTAGGCTCTGTAATCAGGTGGGGCCTCGATTGTTCTTGTGCACAAAGCTGCACTTTTTGCCACCCTAAGCCAAAGACCTGTCATGTTTTGACAAATGCTGTACCCTAGTGTACTTTTTGCTCATTATAATATCATTATAATACCAAAACACACCTCCATCCCAAAAGCTACCCGCCTCCAAGGTGCGACCACCCCTCACTGAGCATGCGCCCTGAATTTCTCGGAGCCTATTACTTTAAACGGAAACGGGAAAACTTTACACCAATCATAACTAAGATATGCTTGACTAGAGCCACTCAAGCTCCACCTAAAAGATAGAAAATAATATAAATTGGCCCAAGAGAGAGGGGATGTTGGGGAAGATACCATCGTCAGGGGAGATACCATCCCGAGGACATAAAACATCCTTAGGACCTCCTGACTCCTGGGATCAGTCGATGGGCTGAGCCTCTCTTCCCCCCCCATTGGGACGCCTTTGGGTGAGATCTGAATATTTGCTTATAAATCTCTATAGAGTCTTTGATCCTTTTAACGCGTTTATTTCTAGGCTGCACACCTAGAACACCTAGAACCCACACCTAGAACCCACACCTAGAACCCACACCTAGAACCCACACCTAGAACCCACACCTAGAACCCACACCTAGAACCCACACCTAGAACCCCTGTAACACCTGTGTATTTCATGCATACTAGCTTGCTTTTGCAGATAGTCACTATCACCGGCAATCCAAAAGAACCTGATTATCTGTTGCTGTAATAAACCATACTTGATTGCATTGTGATAGCTCTCATTAATGCAACTAGGGTGAGGGTGGTTATCCGTGATAGTTCAGTGTTCTGAATCTAACCAGACCCCCAGACGGTTAATGCATTGTTGGTGAATGTCTGAGCGGACCCCCAGGTGGTTATTACGTTTTTGGTGAATGTCTGAACGGACCCCCAGTTTTGGTGAATGTCCGACTGGTTCAGTACTCTGAATCCAACCGGGCCCATAACAGTTAATCAGCTACACCCCTTTAACGCGACACCATGGGAAGAGGATATCCATATTTAATCTAAAGATGGCAACAGGCTGGGGAGGGCGTATGGAAATGCATTTTAGGATAGGGTTAGAAATCAAAATCATCATGATCCCTGAACGCTTTTACATCCTTCCATGTGGTTAGGATGCTGTCTGCCTTGCTTCAAATAAATCAAAGACATAGAATGAGCTGATGTCTGGTCTTCCGCTGCATCTCTTGAAATATGCAGATCAAATGATGCCCACCTCTATGAGATGATAGTTTCCAAGGTGGAGTGGCCTCTAGATTGTGTTGAAGCATTTCCCTTTTACTTGTGACTTCAACTCAGAAAATGGAGAGATGTCTGAATAACAAATTTGTCATAACAAACATTTTCTGTAAGTGCCAAGTCTCCTACTAAATTGCTTACATTTTCTTTCCATGGAGTAATTTTTGAATAGAGATAAGTCAGCTATTTTGTTTGTCAGTACTAATTTGAAAAAGCTAAGTTCATTATGCTTCAAAAAGCCTTAGATATAACAGACCAGCTCCAGATGACATTGCATCAGTGTCTTGATGCGACACTGGGAAAGATGGATATCCTTGTGGATTTCCATTTGAACTCCCCATTTCATCTTACTCTCTCCCAGTTGTTTAAAATTCTTTCAGGCTAAGAAAAATGCATAAACACAATTCCATTCCACTGATCTTAAAATATGTAGGAAGGTCCCTATAGCGCTTTTCTTCCTCATTAGAGATAGTCTCAGCTTCTTCAGCCTCTCCTGATAATGAAGATTTTCAGTGACAATAATGTCCCCATTTCTGTCCTACACTGCATGTTCTTCATCCTTCTTCATGGACGATTCCAGTGCTGCAATGACTGTAGCTATATACTGCTTTAGAAAGTGTTTAGCAATTACAGTAATGGTATCGTTTGGGGAAGCTGATAATCAAATTTCTGCTGCAGGAGGTTTTTGCCTCTTGTTCCTTCAAGTTCTAAGAAATTCAGTAACAGCTTTGTCCTGTTTCTAATTTATTCCTTATTCCATTTCACTCTTGTTTCTGATGAAACAACCCCTCACAATCTGATATGAGTGAAAGGCAACACAGCATCAAAAGAAATGCTTGGCTGCCAAGCAAAAGACAAAATGTACCAGTGGGGTGCTGTGCATCGGCACTGCTTCCAGGAGGCAGCCGTCTTCCAGATCTTGCCCTCAGAGAGAACACAACCAAAATGTTTTAATGAAGAATACTGGCAGTTGGCTACAAGAAACCACACTTACTCCTTCTGCAACACCATTTGGACTCGCATCACTTGTGCATGTTAAAGGGTGTTTGGATTCCTGTCCTGCCCTTCCAGCCTTGACCTGCCTACCCCGGCCTCCCGTGGTCCCTGTGCAACTCCAGAGGGGAACTGTTGGGTATTGCTTCCCCCTGCCATGTATATCAACCGAAGCATTCATTTTCCAATGAGCTTTCCAGTTGTATTGGCACAACTTTGGGGTGGTGGGAGAGAGCAGAGATACTGGAGTGAAAAAGAGTGACTGGAGGCAACAAACTTCCCAGCTGGTTTCGCTGCCTAACTAAACACGTAGAAGTGAACCTGGGACTAGCTTTGAGTTAGCTGAGCAGCAGCCCTGGTGAGCTAGAGCGCAGCGCAGTCACCTGCACAGCTTCTGTTCCACAAGTGGGCTCTGCAGCCTGCGCTGGTTTGGTGCCATGACAACACTGCCTGTGGTACCTGCAAGAGCGAGTTTAAATATAGTTTATCCGCGGTCTCAGTGAGCTCTGGTCTGTGCAGTGCAGGCAAACAGCAAGATATAATTACGGAGTATTCAAGTCGGAAGCTAAACACTCTGTTAAGGGCGCCTTTCTTTCACTTGCACAGTCCCTTTTACAGCTATCTCTAGGGCCTGTTGACTTCAATCCACTTGTTTTCAAAACATGCCTGCAGGGCAGGGAAGCAGCCCTGTCCGTGTCCTGTAGAGTGAGATCTGAAAAGCACCAGGTGTGGAAACTTGTTCGCTTTGCAAGCAGCAAGAAAGGTTTGGAGCTTTACTGCTCCCATTTACAGCTCCCACCTGTTTGAGGGCACTCAGAGATCCACAGCTGAGCTGATGGGCTGTGGCTCTTCATTCTTCAGCACAATGCTGGGCAGCTGATGGAGGTGGCCTGAGCTATTCTGACTTGCATGTAAGGTAGACCGGGAACAGAAGTATTTTCTGCCCTACAGCCTGGACAACAGAGGCAATAGCCTCCAACTGACAAGTGCTGGTGGTTGTTGTGGGGTGAAGCAGTGCCCTGAAATGCCAGGTACAGGAGGTTCAGGCTAGGGGGTTGTTGTGGAGCAGTGTTAATGCATGTCATCCTTGATCACTAAGCTTCCTTTCTCCTTCAAGAAGATTATCCTTCCCTCTGGAATCCTTGTCAGTGTTGTAACTATGAAAGTACAGATATTCAAAATTAGTGTAAATGTACAAGTGAGAGTGGTTTTCTACTCTAAAATCTAACTGTATTTACATAATTGGGTTATGGTCACAAAAGAGGAACTGAAAAATTCACCCTGCAATGATAGAAATGTCAGAGATCCCCTCACCCACACATCGGCCAGAAGTTCCCTTGAATTAATTGTGCAGGCACAGAGCACACACTGAGATTGAAGCCAGCTATGAGGAGGCTGCTCTGAAAAAGCAGTGGTGTTTTTTTGTTGTTGATGGTGTTTGGTTGGTTTTTGTTTGTTTGTTTTAAACCCAGTCACTTCGGAGATCTGAGTCAGAGTTTACTGCATACATTAGGTTGCCAGCCCTTGCGTCAGGTAACCGGGATGTAGGTGAGATGAGCTGCTGGAAATTTCACAGCCTCTTAGGTAAAGTTTGCACCTATCAAACGGTGATGTGGGATCACAGCCAAGGCCCTCTTGGTGTTTCAAAAATGCCAGTCAGTGTAATACATGGATAGTGACAGAGAGCTTAAGCTTTATTAAGCCACTAATTTGAAGGAAAAGGAAAGACTGCTTTTTGTTAACTGTGAGACAGAAGCCATTGTTTGAATGGTAGGAGATTTGCCTCTGAGATATGCTGAAGTGATCTTTTTTTATCAGGAGCTGCTGTGCACTCGTCCTTGACAGGAAGGGCAAGCTGAGCAAACAGGGCAGAGGACGAGCATGTGAGGTGGCCGCGGGGGAGCCAGCAGCAGGGACAGAGCTGCTCCGACTGCTCGAAAATCTCTTCAGCAACTGGGCAGGGGCTGAAAGCACAAAGACAAGATTATGTTGTGAAGATGCTTCCTCACAGAGGAGTCTGGGTTATTTCTGTTTCAGTATCGCTTCCTTCACACCTCTTGTATTGCTATGATACAGGATTAACATCGAAAAGTCTGGAGAAACTTCAGACTTCCCAGAGCATGGCCCAAGGAGTAGCCAATGCTCTGTTGTCCATAGCTGCATTCAGTTTAGAGTTTGCTTGCTGTGAATGTACCTTTTTTAAAAGCTTTTTTGCTTTGTTGTAATTTAAGAACAATCCTTCCAATGTCTCTATTGTCAAGTATGTGCTGAGATGTATGGGTATTTCTGCCAGTATGGTCTTTCCATCGCAACTTGAAGCTATGGAATGTGCAAGAGTGGTCCTTAACTTTATTCCTATTCAGAAGTGGAAAAGGAGGCAGTGACAACAAAGAAAATTTTCGTTTTCCTTCTAAAACCCCACCAGTTTGAACAGTCTTTTGCTGAGTTTCCTGATGTGGCTGTTTGCATTCTTTTGTGAATTCAGACTGACTGTTAGCAGCCTCCAAATAAAACATGGTTATATGAAGATTTACCTTGGCTGTATTCTTGCTTGGCTACACGACACGCATGGCAGCTAACTGGTTCAGCTCATGCTACATGCCTTTTTCCAGCAGCTGCTTCCTATCCAGGCTCACTGCTGCCCAAATTAGCAAGATTGGTGCTTTAGCTCAAGAAGTAGGAGATTTAGTTCTGGTGTTTGTGTCAGTGATCAATGAAGCCAGGAAGCTGCATTTACAAAGTGTTCAAAGGCCCTTTTATTCTGAGAGAATCAAATCCAGGCTTCTGTTAAATGCAGTAAAGTCTCCCATCATTAAAACATTGAGGCTGCAAGTTTGGCCACAAAAATGTTGCAGTAATGCAGTTGGTATTCAGTCCTTTCTGTCAACATTGCCAAGTCTGCCTTTTATTTATTTATTAATTTTCACAAGTCTCATGTCTTTCATGCATTCCTTAAAGCCTCAGTGTTTACAGCGTGCAGTTTACAGTGTTTACTCATCTGAGAATCTCAGCTTCCAGTTTTTAAAGATCTGCTACTAGCCCTCGTGGACAGGGAGGAAGCAGAAACCTGATAAGACTGATCCTCACAAGCAAAACCAGAAGGCTTGTAAAAGAAGAAAAAAATTAGAAAGTCAAATCATGATTTTTAAGAGGATCTCATGAACTTGGGCTCTCATTTATGTGCCTCAAGTGCCTGAAGTAGACGGTACTAATGATCGCCTGGGTCAGGCCACGACTCAAGTGCAGAGGTGCTATTAGAGAGCCAGAGAACACAGCAGCACTGCAATGGGTTGGGGGAGGAATCCTCTTTCCATTTATTATATTCCTGTTTTACCTTCGCAGCCTGAGTCTTGCATTGTGCACCCAGTTTACTGTGTGTTTCATAAAGGCCAGAGGACTCATCCTGGTGCTCTGAAAATGCTTAGCCCATCTCTGGCTGGATTTACTGTACAGGAAGAGCAAATGGTTGCTTAGGAAAGCACGGTATTTAATGAGAGAGCTGGCCTGGACATTTTTTCAAACAAACAAATAAAAGCCAGCAACTCTCAGTCTGGCACTGACTGTTCTGTTCTGTTTGGTGCGTTACCGCATTGTCTTCCATATCCCTTTTTTTTTTTATTTCTTTGTTATAGAATTTCACAACCCATGGCCTGGATACTGCAATTCCTGGAGGAATGCACAGCATAATGGATACTGCATGATCACAAAATAGTTCACGTTCTACAGACTTTTAGCAAAAATGATGCATCGTGGCTGTTTCCCAATTTTCCCTGCTTCAGTGCTTTTTTTTTTTTTTTTTTTTTTTTTTTTTTTTTTTTTGGTGAAATTCCTTCAGCTTCTCCTCAAAGGGACTACCCAGTGAGAGGAGTGAGAGGAAGTGCAACCTTTCTCCGCCCAGCAGCAAAAATGGCTTTGGTGCACTTCCCGCTTTCATGACACCTCCGTAACACAGCACAGCAGCCAAAACAGGCAGTATGTTCTTCCCCGTTCTTCAGGAAGGGGAAGCGGGATGCAGAGATGTGAAGTGCCCCACAGCAGGCGCCCAGGGAAGGGCACAAATCCCACCGCCCCCACCACAGCCAGGGGAAGGATCTTTGGTTGCAGGCTGGGTGGTTTTGTCGGGCTGCTAGGGCTGGAGGAGCTGCAAGGGAGCTCCTGATGTTATGGTGTGGTGGGAGGAACTACAAGAGAGAGAACTCCTCAAATTATGGTGTGGTGGGAGTAACTACAAGGAAACTCCTGATGTTAGAGTGTGGTGGGAGTAACTACAAAGGAACTCAACGGTGTGATAGGTGTAACTACAAGGGGATCAAGTTATGGTGTGATGGGAGTAACTACAAGGAAACTCCTGATGTTACAGTGTGGTGGGAAGAACTACAAGAGAGAGAATTCCTCAAATTATGGTGTGGTGGGAGTAACTACAAGGAAACTCTTGATGTTATGGTGTGGTGGGAATAACTACAAAGGAACTCAACAGTGTGATAGGTGTAACTACAAGGGAATCAAGTTATGGTGCGATGGGAGTTAACTACAGAAGAACTCTAAGTTTTGGTGTTTTATTTTATTTTTCACAAACACATTGAGGATGACGACCTCAATGTTTATTAAGAAAAAAAGGCGCCTAAGGCGTCCTGCTGAGGAGGGGACACCCTGCAGGCCGCGTCCCCCGCCCTCCAGCAGCATCGCCCTCAGCTGCGGCAGGGAGTGAGGCGGCCGCGGCCCCACCTGGGCCCGGGCCCTTCCCGAGTGGCCCTGCCTGGTCCCTCCGGGTCCCCAACCGGCCCCGTTCCTGTTCCCGGTCCCGGCCCCAGCTGCCGGGCGCAGGCGCGGTGCTCCCCGGCCGCCCGTGCCCCCCGCCCCGTCGCAGGGCTGACGCGGCGGCGCCGGCGCAGGGCGCTCGGGCCCGGCGGGGCGGAGCGGAGCGGAGCCGGGAGCCGAGGCCTTGGTGGCGGAGGCCGGGATGCGGCGGGAGGCACCGGCGGGCAGAGGTGAGGCGAGGCCGGGCTGCGGGGAGCCCGGAGCGGCTCAGCCCCGCTGGGTTCGCGGCGCTGGGGCCGGCCCCGCGGTGCTGGGGGGAAGGGAGGCGGAGGCCCGGCAGAGCCCTCGGGGCGCTGGGGGAGGAGGGCGGCTGCGGGACGGGGCTCGGGGTGAGGCTGTTTCATCCCGTAGCGGCCCCTGGGCACAGCCCCTGCCCCCGGGCTTCGGTTTCAGCCCTGCCCTCCCCGCCGCCATCGCCTCAGCAAACCCGCTCCGGTCCACAGGCTTGGAGCTGTGAGGAGGAGCCGGTCGCCCTTGGGAGAAGCCTCACCTTCGCTCTTACCTGTCCGTGCATCGCTAAAAATTCATTTTCTTCACCAAGCCGGGGGGAGATGTCTTTAACACTGGCAAAGATGTGCGTGTGTTTTAAGGAGAGGCTCGGGGAAAAAGTCAGGGAGACCCCACACACGTGCTGGGACCTTGGCTGAAATGCCAGTTCCCGTCCCCTTCACGAGGCTCGGGTGAAAAAGCCTGGTGGGTTTATTTCAGCCGCTGCTGTGCTCCCGCTTTGCAGGGGTGTTCAGGAAGGAGAGGACGAGGTTTGAGTGATGTTTCTTTAGAATCCACCTGAAAACTGAAGATTAAAAACGTCCTCGTGCCTTGTTTGTGCAAAAGTAACCTTGGACTCTTTAATTTTGCTCTTTCATCATCCTGGGTTTTGACAGTATTGCTCTTAAGTGCTACTTTATCTGACATGCGTATCTCCGCTAATCTAGTTTTACCTAAAGGAGGATGTTGCCATAAATAAACTTAAAAAAAAAAAAAAAAATCTTGCCAGGAATAAATTTAGCAGGTGTGTAGCCAATTGGGTGAGATTGTGGGGTAGTTCCCGAAAGCTGTGGTTCAGGGAAGGGAAGAGAAGAGACCAAACCAACCGTGAGCACTGAAGCCTTGCGGTGGCTGCCTATGACAACGGGTCACCAGCTCCATCCACGCCCTGCCCTGCCCCACCGGGAGCTGGTCAGCTTGGACTTTGGCAACTTCTGCACGGCCCTGCGTTAATACGTTAGGTTTTGTCAAAGTGTGTTACCCCGGAGCTCGTTTCACCTCTGGGACAAAACTGACTGTTTGGATAGCAGTCACCAAAATGTGCTGAGCGGGTCAGAACAGAAAGCAGGGAGGGGATAGTTCCCGGTGCTGTGAACCCGCATTGCTTCTGCGTGTGGTAACTGAGCCATTTCAGGCTTCCTGACCGTACCAGCTCACTTCTGGCCTCGCCGTGGTTTCGAGAGACGCTCTGCCCAGCTTCCTCTCTCTCTTTCCAGCGCTGGATGCCGGTGGGGGAGGGAGGGCACCTTGCGCAGCTCTCCAGCTCCGGCTGCTCTCCTTCCTATTCATCGCCTGTCCTTGAGAGCCTGCCCCACATCTCCCCGGGGAAAAGCTGGGCTCGCGGAGTGCCTGAAGGAGCCGCAGCCTCCTGTGGCAGCAGGCGGTGCCTGAGTTACTCGTGCCCACGCAAAGCAGCGCGCCCAAGGCTGTTGGCCTTGTTTACCTTACTGATGCTCTTCAAAACAAGCCTACACTCTGAATTGTTGTCTACGCTTTGAATAGCAATACCAGGAGTTAGCAAGCTGCCTGTGACTGAGTTACCTGCTACACGTGCCTCCATCTGATGCTCGCTGCCACCTACACCCCTCGCAGCTGTGCTGCTGGAGCTGTGTGCACGGACAGAAGGTTCCCCTGCTCTGCTGCTTCAGGTGGCAGCGAGAAGCCTTTGGTTAGAGGGCTGGTAGCAGCAGTGCCTGGGGCTGCCTTTCCTGTTTGTGTTTGTGCCTTTTAGGTAAAACCTGGACTTTCTAAAACTGCCAAGGATTAATTAGTAGTTAAACTGCAACAGGTTTAAAACTGCCGAAGGATGTGAACGTGTAGGATCCTTCCCAGTATCTGATTTCACTCGAGGCTGCAACCATATAAGTTGCAAATGGAGTGTGCTGTTAATTGCTCTCATGAAAATGTAACACAGATCTGTGTTACTGAGTGTAGGATCAAGGGCCTTTCATCCCGCTTTGTGCAGGTGTTCAGGGAGCTTTAGGCCAGTTTTATGTCACGTTGACATAAAGTTATGCTCTCTTGTAGCTTACCAAGAGCTTTTGGGATAATTCTCTGTTCTGAAAACTGAAGTACTGAGGGGCTCCCAAGTCTGTTTTTAAAAGTTGTGAGCGCAGGGCACGTGTGTAACCAGAGTCCACCATCGGTACAGAGCTGGAGCTGTTCGGGATTGTCCTCATGTAGTGCAAAAGAGATTGTGCCTTGTTACAGTTAATCATTTGCAGATGGTATGCCAGGCACAGCTGAAAGGGTGAGGACTAACGACAGTCAATTTCTTACACTTATTGTCTTTGGAAGATACACAGCTGGGGATTTTCTGGATTTGAGACTCTGCTGGTATGGACTTGGCAGCATCCCTGTGTAGCGAAGGTGTGGCTTTTCCTAGCCAAATGACTCATCTGATGGTGAAAGGGTCCTGAATTCTGAGGTTCTTCACCTGTGCCAGTGTATGAGGCAAAGAAGTGACTTCTTCAGGTCCTTAAACTTCGGGAGGTGCTTGCTTTGTTTTGGGTCTTGCATCGTTTGTTTCAGTTGCTTTCCTAGCAGAGCGCTTTGAAGCTGTGCTTTTGCCTTGCTGGTTTACATTGCCAAGTAAAATCAGTAATACTCTCGTAGCACTGACGGAAAGTACGTTCGTCAAGCAGCACCTTTTAATGAAATATTTGCGGATGGATTATCTTTTGTCACTCGAAGTAATACAGCTATTAGCAAAGTGAACTGTTTCAGCTCCTAGGACTGGGATTAACTGCTCCTCGGAGGCCTTTGCTTTAAAGGAATCCAAACTCCACATTGATTGTGTTTGAAAAAGGAGACGGGATGGCAGGAAAAGTTTGCTTGTGTAAAATGGCATAATCAGACTCTTCTCCCTGTTTTTAGGCAGAATCTTTTTCACACAGCTTTAAATGTAGAGAAATTGGTGTCTGCATCACAGAGAAGCATGAAATGTTTTTAATCATCTGAGCTGTAATGTCAAGCATTTCTTTAACAATCTCAGTTATAACGCGAAGCAGAGGAACAGGTGGGCAGAGGAGCTTCCCTGAGGTCTGTCTTTGTTGCAGTTTAAGGCTTGATTTCGTGACACTAATACATAAATGAGCCATTTCGATTGCTTTTGCAATTGATTGCACTGAACCTGTGGCACCGCTGTTGCCTCACAATGCAAGTTTGCCTCGGGTTCTTTTTGTTGCCAGGGCTTATCTTTGCTAGGATCTAGCCGAGTATTTTTCCCACATGGGTAAAACAATGGCAGCTGTAGGCATTTCGGCCCTGAGTAATCCCCGAGCTGCCCAGAAAGCCAGCAGCTGCTCAGCCTGCCTCTGCACCTGAGGTGGTGTCTGGAGGGGATGCTTCTCGTTGGACTCTGCTGTGAGAGACAAAGGAAGGATGCAGAGACCCCAAACCCTTCAAGAGTGTTCTTAAAAACCAGCAGGTATGTTACTGGGTGAGTGCACGTGTTACTGAGACTGAGAAGCCGTGGCACGGGCATCTCCATGTGCTGGGCTCTTCCTGGAGTGCTCGAGACTCACGGCGCCAGCAGGAGCCCCTCGTATATGTGGCGCTGTTGGGTTCGCAGTGATCTCGCTGGGTTGGTTTGCTTCACCTGGGAAGTGTGGCTGGAATAAGCTGTCCTCGCAAGAACGTGGTTTGGCGGGTGCTCGCTGGGGCAACTTGAATGTTTTGTAGGTAACGTGCACGATCGGCAGACGTGTGGAGTTTGTGGCGTAAAAGCAGGCGTGAACTGGATCTGGTGTGGAGTAATAAGCAAGTGCTCGAAGAGCAAGTGTGAGAAAATGGGCTGGATGGAATGTTATGTCCTGATTTTTTCTATGATAACGAAATTGTGTGGTGATTAGCAGGGTTACAAAAGAGCTAGGCACCATTGCGGCATTCACGCCATGACGCTGTGCACATCAGGTCCTGCACATCACATCGCTGTCAGCAGAGGTAGCCTGCTTCTGCCTGGAGTTGCAGGTAGCGACTTCTGACTGCTTTGTGTGGTGGGAATGCCTCACCTGAGTCCTAAATGATGTCCTTTATCCCCATGGCCTTCCTGTTACCCTCCCACCCCTCCACAAAAATAAACAAACTAAAAAATTGTCACCTCCTGTTTACATATGAGATTAGTAGGGTGAAAAAATGAAGAGCTTCTCAAGCTTGACTTTAAATACCTGTTTTTGCAGGTGCCTGGCATTCCTATTCACCTCTAAGTCCAAGTGTTAACGCTTTATTTCCATGGATAAGCTGCTTTCTTCTCAGCTAGACAGCACATGCATGTCATGCTTGAGGTAGATGTGGCTATGGAAAAAACTTGTAATAACAGTCTGCAAGTCAGCATCAGGGGGTTAGAGGAGGGGAGGGCAAAGTCCATTTCTGGACTTGAGAAAAACACAAACTGTACTAAAATACAGGACACGATGTACTTGGTTGGGCTGCAGCAGCTCGCATGCACCATCCCGTAGCGTGTCTGGCTGATGCCTTCCCCTTCGGGATACTTCCACCTTCGAGTTAATGCTTTTAGCCTATTAACTGGGTGCCGTGCAGGGAGGATGAATATATATTGCCTTGCAGGCTTTACGCTCCCGTGCAGTGGGAGATAGATCCTTACTGCACACGCCGAGACGCGGGTTTTTATTGGGAAGGGTATTTTAAGGTGATTAACTGGAGTTCTGCTTGGTTAGTGCAGAGATACACCCGGCTGTAGCAGCCGATGGCTTTGCTGTCTGCTGGAGCGTGCTGTTCCTGTAAACACCAAGGAACCACTTCAAAGAGGGAGCTGTGCCCTTCTTCGTGGAGTCAGAGCAGGAGAATTTCTGGGGTGGCAGCACGGACCCTGCCGGTCCCTTACGGGAAGGATTTGTGTGAGTGTGCCAAGTGTCCTCAGAGTGCTGCTGGCTTTTGTTGCACAAGTCAGTGTTTGTGCAAGGGGATGGAGTCAGGTACCTGCACGCACTTGTTGGCTAACGTGGACTTCAGAATTGTGTTTTGGAAAAGCCTTTTGAGGAAAGTTAGTTAATTGTGCCTGCTCTGCAACGTGGGTACTGAACGAGGCTTAACCTCAGGCCAGAGTCAGAAATTACATTTGGGAGTGTGGGCTGGGTGGGGATTACCTCTTTATTGCTTTACCTCAAGGGAAGGTAAATGAGGAGAGGCTGTTTACACACGAGCCATTGAAATTATTGCCTTTTTTTTTTTTTTTTCCCTCTTTTGCTGTGAGTGAGAATGTCCTCGGGAACGTGGGACAGTGTTTGGAGGACGGGTGGAATTTTAGATAGGCTTGTTGCCTGAGGAATGTGCCTGGGTGTTTTGCTATTATGTTACAGTCCAGATAACTCTGAATTCATTTCCCTTATTCTTTCAGCTGATTTTCAAGATCATAATGCAGCAGAAAAATGAAAAAACACAGAAGAAATTTGCTTCTGAAAAGAAGTCAGTTGCTGGCCCAGTCTAGAAGGTGCACCACTGGATTTGGGGAGCTTGGGAAATGCTGCTTCCAAAGGCCATTTTTCCTAGCTAAGAAGAAAAGACAGAGTGCTCAGCTAATTGTGAGCTTAAATCACGACAAACTGTACGGAAGCCTGCAGTGCAAAAGGAAGGCTCTTGAGCTCCCAAGCAGGTTGGCTCCTGATGTGCATCTAAATGCAGAAATTTATCAAAAACCTGCTGTAGACCCATAGAGCTTTCCTTACAAAAATACCAAGGGCAGAAAGATCCTGTCCCTATCAGAGAGCTGAAAGCCCATCTGGAGAAGCGGTAAGAAAACTCAACAATGAATCCTTTCAGAGTGAAGATCCCTTGAACAAAGAATTAGAAACTGGCGCTACTCTTAATAGCATCTCTGGCAATATCCATTATGTCTCATGTGGTACACAGCATGGTGCTGAATTACCTGTAAAGAAAGGTGGCTCTGTATATAGCGTGGAAGAAAGCAATAATGGTGTGGGCAACACAGTCCTGGTAGTTTTCAACAACTATAAAAGGAAATGCTGTTGCAAAAGGAGTGGAATGGAACTTGTGGCCCCTTGACAACCAGAAAGAGGTCCAAATTTAGCCATAATACTGTAAAAAAGAGATCTTTATTTATGATGCATAAGAAACTTTCTATGGTTAAATTTCGGTATAGAATTAGAAAATCCCCAGAACTTCGAGCAAGAGGCAAAACCTGCAAACTGAGAAAAATCAAGCCGAGGTGGGTGGAGAAAGTTACAAGGGACCATCGAGAGACGTTCCAGCGGGATTTCGAAGGTGGATTGTGTAGTTGGTTTTCCTACTGGAAATCTAAAAGTGACCGTCTTTGGAACCGGTACAGCCTATCAGATATGAACAATAATACACCCAAATCTGCAGGCGAGGAGAAGGAAGTACGTGCACCTGAGACCTGCTGTGTGCAGGATGTGTTGCCGTGTGCCCAGCTGGGTTCTGAGGAGCCGGGATCCGCGGGGCAGGATGGTGCTGCTGCTGCTGTGCTGCCCGCACCGCCTGCTGGAGCCTCTCCGGAGGCAGGGACCTTGCCTGGTGTGGAGACGGCTGAGGTTCTGGCAGAGGATCATTCCTCTGACACGTTGATCTCTGTGACAGGCAAGGAAATGGCTGTTTCGGGTCAAGATGATGCAGAGCCAAGTGAAATTATAGGTGTGGAAGGACTGCTGCTGCTACAGTCCTCCTTGCAGGATTCTGCTGTCAGTGACAATTTTGCAAATGGACCTTCCTCCATGGAGCTGGCACAAAATGAGGACAACTCTAGCCAAATGGAAGTGGAGGGCTCCTTAAACCTGGACGTTTTTAGTGCAAAGTTACTCGATCACCCGTACTGTAAAAGTCCTCTTGAGGAGCCTTCCCCGGAAAGCACAGGACTGAAATCAGGAACTCAGAAGGGAGGCAAAAGGAACAGTCAGAAAGCTTCTGGGGTGGCCGACGAGCAGTTGGCAACGTGGCTTTGTGGTATACCTTTTACACATCTTTGGGCTCCCGGGAGTTGCTGAAAACTGCTGGATGCCTCGTGGAGTTCACATGTTGCTTTCATTCCTTTATTGAAATAGAGCCTTGTTTTGCATTGTAAAAGGCACTTAGCATAACGCTCAATGAAATGAGGCTTTAGAGGGGAGAACTGCATGAGGGCCAAATTAATGCTTATCTGATAAGCTGTTTGTGAGGGATAGGTGGATAATGCCTCTGCTTTTCATTTAGAGAATGCAATGTAATTGAATTGGAATCTTTGTGGAAAATCGTTGGTAGACACTTTACATGTCTCTTATCATGTGGTTTCAGAAGATGATACAGGGTTGAAACTTCCAATTTTTTTAAATGGTTGTTAATTATTGTTCCTAACTTGGTATTTGAAAACCCTTAGTGTTCTAATACTTCCTTCTGGTGTTTTTCACTTACCTTTTGCTCTGTCTGAAACTAACTCATGTAATTTCATTAACCCAGGTTTTAAGAGCCAAGTATTGGTCATTGTCAAGTGGTTTTCCCCATGATTGTTTGTGAAGTAGGTTGAATGAATCTTCTTAAAGAACATTTTTCTAAAAAGGCAGAACTAGTCTCTCTGGAGCAGAGGCTTAGTAGAAAGGCTTTGGGATTTTTTTAGGCAGTGCTGAGCGTGCAGTATTTGATAGTTTCTAACGTGGATCATGGTAAAAATAGCAATTGGTGTCTTAGCTATGTATACCGGCATACTATGCACATAGTAAGGAGTAGCAAAGTAAGGTGATGTGCCACCTACTACCTTTAGTACAGTGTTCAAGTTCAGCAGGCTTCTGATGCCTGAAGTCCTCCTTTGGAGAAGCAGGCTTTGTAAATTCCCACAAACCTGCAGCTAGTGTCAGCTAGTGTTAAAGGGACTGCTTCAAGTTTGACGTGCTCTCATTTTTCTGCCCTCCTTTTTATCCTTGCCTAGCACTCTGCCTTTCCCTCCCCTGCAAATGTGCAAGTGAATCCCTAAAGCACAACGCGAAGAAGGACACTTTGGACCTCAGAACGTGATTTAGCTTTCCTTACCTGCAAGTTAGTGTGGGATTTTCTCTGACTGACTTCACGTGATCCAGCGAGGACCAGGCATTGTTTAAAAAACTGAGGAAAATCTGTGGTGCCACAGCAAGCAGACCACTTCTGCAACGGAGTTCTGAAGTTTGTCCAGCAGAAAAAGGGATGTTGTCCTTCTGTAACAGTCAAGAACCCAGCTTGTATCAGGGTAGTTCAAGGTTAAAGTTTTGGGGTCTGATAGGCCATCGTGTTCCTGTTTGTGGGAGGCCTGAATAGCTTCAGAAAAACAAAAAGAAGGAAACAAAAAAGCCAGCAAATGCACTATACTTTCTCACTTTTTGGCAATTTTAAGAGAATTCTTACCTAGCTTCTCAATGGAAGTAGGTTCCCATTTTCCTCACAGCTGGGGGCTCTTCTCTGAGGGCTGACACCAGGTCTGTGTTATCTACACGTTCATGCTTCTCAGTCCTCCCAGCTGAAAACTTACAAAATATTGTAGTTTTGGTATAACTGTACATAATTTCTTTGTGTGTTTGGGAGTGTTTTTAAGAATTAACTGCATACCTAAAAGATCCTGGCAGCCATTCTAGGGTAGATGCTCTTGAGTTTTGAATTCCTGTGTAGCGGCTGACCATGGATGTTAATGGGCAGCAGCATTTAGTGCGTTCTGAGGTACTGTTAGGTATCAAACAGGGCTCTGGTAAATCCTCTTTGTAATGCTTGTATGGTCTTGTATCAGAGCTGAACTCCATATTTTCCTCCTCGAGTTACTCACGGTTACACCAGCTCAAATGAGGTCAGAATTAGAGGTCTCCTAGAGCTCTGCTACTCTGAGGTGTAACTATGAGAACAATCCTTTTTGTGAGTATGAACAAACAGCTTTTTAATGTTTTATGTATTAAGAGAACGATGTACACTTAAAAGTCCCATGCATCTTTTTATGTAGACTTCTAATCAGTGAGAAATACCCTTCCTGTCACAGTCTACTAAGATGTAAGGGATAAAAGTTGTAGGTAAGTGAGTGGCAGAGTTGCAGGGAAGGGTATCTCCTCGTGAAGGATGCTTTCTTGTTGCCTGCTCTCAACCTTTAAGCCTCCCTTCCTTCTGTAACGCCTCCAGGTGTAGTTTTTGCTCTATCTCCGCTGCTTTTCCTGCCTCTCTGTGTTTTGGTCTTGGTCTCTCTCCTTTCTTTTTTGTTCTTCCCTTACAGCAGTTCTCCTGGCAGTTCTTTCTGTCAGGTGTTTCTCATCTTGCTTCTTCCCATACTGATCTTTGAAAGTTTCCAGGAAATATCCTTAGAGTCTTAGTAAGTAGAGAGCTAGGCACGTACTGCAGCACCCAGGGATACCCTATCCCTCACACCCAGGCCCGAGAAGGGTACTGGAATTTGGGCTAGTGCAATTTCCCTGGGCTCTGTTCTCACATCCAGCTTTCCCTCTGTACATGCAACACATGTTCTCTGCTGCATTTGGAAGTTCATTTTCAGAGAGCTGCAGAACTTGGTCTTTTATTCCCTTCTTCACTAGTAAGTGTTGAAATCCTGCTTTCTGTTCTCTTTCATTCTAAAATTAGTTTTGGATGCTTGGGTGGGATTTGTGTCTCCGCTGTTCTAGTATTGTCTGAGGGGAAAAAGAATATATATATTTCCTAGTTGTTGGGTTTGAGGTTTTTTGGGGGGAAAAAATAGTCCAATAGTCATCTCTTGGTTAATTTCCAGCTAATATCTTTTAGTTTTGGTGTTAGGGTTGTCCAGTGCTTTCCCAAACAAAGGCACTAGGACACTGGGGTGAATGAGTTAGCCTTGCTGGGGTCTGGCTGGTGTCCCTTCTGTTTGTAATGCTGGTGTCAGGGGAGCTGAACCCTGCAAACACTCTGCAGACCAGGGCTGTTAGCATTTGAGGAAAGTAATTCTGCATGCCATAAGGAGAAGGAACTGGCTTTTCAATGAGAACTGTTGCAGAAACTGATAGCTCTTCATGTTGTGGTAAAATTATTTAAGATGCTAATTGAAACAGGCAGTGGGCTGGATTCTCTTCATAGTACTGGTATAATTAGTTTGATGTAGATATGTGTGTATGTGGCATGAATGGGGTCTGATCTTTTCCTCTAAAAGCTGAATGATCAGATTTCTGCCTCTTTATTTTTGTCCTCCTCCCCCCAATCCCGCTGTTATTTATGTTGCCAATTTGAACTTGTTTCTTTCCCTTTTTTAACATATACTTACCATGTGCGATGCTGTCTGTTGGTTGGGTGCAGAACCATTGCTGCTCATACTAGGAGGGAGTGACTACTTTATCAGAGCTTGCATTTTTTTTTCTTTTTTCTTTTTTTCTTTTTCACATGTTTGTGCTTTCATTTTTCTGGTGTATTTAAAGGATTCCTAGATGAAGTTATGAAGAAGTATGGCAGTTTAGTTCCACTCTGTGAAAAAGATGTCATGGGAAGATTAAAAGAAGTCTTTAATGAAGATTTCTCCCATAGGTGTGTAGCAGTATCACGTTCTTGACTTTATAAAGGACAAATTGCTTGCATTGCTACCGCGTGCTCCGTGTCTAACACCTTAAGGATTAGAAGTTTGTTTGATATGACCTTGACATTGACTTACTTTTTTCTGCCTCTTCAATCCCGTTTTAGAAAACCTTTTATCACCAGGGAAATCATGAAGTATCGGGAAAAACATCCAAAAACCTCCACTTGCAATTTCCGGGTCTTCTATAATAAGCACATGCTAGATATGGACGATTTAGCTACACTGGAAGGCCAGAACTGGCTGAATGACCAGGTCAGAGATGCTCGGTGTTTACGTGGCTCTTTACCCCTTTTTTAGCCCTTTTATGTCAGGGTGTCAGTTGCTCACCTTCTACATTATAGGTCTGCTCCCCTTACTTGAGAAATTAAAGAACATGGGGAGCAGCTTTTATAAGGGCGAGTGCAGTAATCGTGGTTACAAGCCTGGAAGACAGGAGGTGTCACAGCTAAGCTGCTTCCTTTTGCAGAAATGATACCGCACTATTTTGAGAAAATAATGGCTACCCACATGTGTTTTAGGGTCTCCCCCCGGCCCCAAGCTCAATAGTAGAAAAGCAGAACAGCAGAGTGAAGCAGCAGGCTGGCCCCCAGCCAAAAACCCAAGAAGGCTGTAGTTCCCAGGGCATGCACTGGTACACTTAAATTGAATTAAACTGCATTTCAGATTGAAGCAGACTTCAAGCAGCCAGTTACAGAGTCTCTCTCTGGGCAGACCACTATTAGTTCCAGAGCGCTTGTCCTTCAGACTGCAGCAGAATGTTACTGTAATTGCTCGGCTCCTTATTGCTGCTTTAAGTGGGGAAGGCCCTGCTTTTTATGGGAACTTGCGAATTTGGGTTTTACGAAGTTGTTCTGTACGTACTCAAATATTTACTAACTCTTGCAGATAATTAACATGTATGGTGAACTCATAATGGATGCAGTCCCTGAAAAGGTGAGGGTTTTTGTTTTTATGTGAATGTGCCTAATGAGAGATTGAGAGGGAAGGGCTGAATATTTCAGGTGCAGGATCGAGATTTA
This sequence comes from Anas acuta, assembly GCF_963932015.1. Lineage (NCBI taxonomy): Eukaryota > Metazoa > Chordata > Aves > Anseriformes > Anatidae > Anas > Anas acuta. The sequence continues at coordinate 8,999,458 of NC_088987.1, forward strand.
GCTCAGTGACGGTCTGAGTGGTTCCATTACAATTTGTTGCTGTCTGTTGTTCAAATTTTCTTCCTTCCCTGCACTAAAACAGTTTTCAGTGCTGCCACTCGTTTCAGGAATCTGTTGCATTAGCTCTGCAGGTGGTTTCCGTGCTAGCCTGATGTTACTGACCTGCAGTGGAAGGCAGGTGCCCTGTTTGCTCCCATCCCACAGTCCTTTCTCCCCTGAAGGTTTCTGTCTCCATCTTGTCTGCTTCTAAAGCACTTTATCTATGCCCTTGTTCACCAGTCTGGTGTTTTAGCTGAAATTTCCACTAAATACAGATTTCTGCTGAGATGACAGACCATGAATGGGTGGAATCTGAGCCACGCACATGCGCTGCTTGTGCACATCCACCCCACAGTTGTGGGGGCCACAGCAGCTCAAACTGCTTCTGCCGTCTGCTTGCTGAAGAGGAATGGACACAGAGTGGCTCCATGCTGAGGTTTGTGCATCCTCAGCAGCGTGTTTACTGCTATCCACCGGCAGTGTCTAACTGTTGGTGGCACTTAAAAAAAAAAAAAAAGAAAAAAAAAAAGGAAAAGAAAACAACAACCCCCTCTTCTGTCACTAAATTTGCAGCAGCGGCAATTATAAAAAGCCATCTGTTTACTGGTAGAGCTGAACAATTTTCAGGTGAGACCACAAAGGAAGAGCCAAACAAAGCCATTTTTAGATGAGCTCTGCAGAACCCAACGCTTAAAATCTTCAAGCTCAGAAGAAAGAGCGTTGTTGCTTTGATTGGTGGTGATGGTGATTCTTCATTAGTATTCTCTGTACTTCCTGAGCGTGCGCTAGGGTTGTGGTATTGGAGATTGTATCTGTTTGCTTGTGTCTGCTTTTTCTTCATAGTGCATAATTGAAATCCTCATGGGAGATTTTGTGCTGGTACCTCAGAATGTGGTTTTGAAGTCTGCTGGCATAGCTAATGGCTGTTAGCCTGCATTTTCAGATGCTGAATTTTCTAACTTTTTTAAAGTAATAACTCAAGTCTTCTACCACCTCTACACTAGCAGAATTATCAAAAACAGATGTTGCAGTTTTGCATTTGTATTAATCCATTCCTGTAATTGCAAGAAGCTAAGCATGGGGGATAACAGTGTTAACCTGGAGCTAAATAATTGTTTTTAACATAAGTCTGCTTTTTTTTTTTCCATAAACGTAGGTTTTTAGTTACTCAAAAAACAGATGTGGTTTAACTTAAAAATGCTTTTAAATAGCACAATATAGTTTTTGTCTGAAGTCTGGAGCTGGTCATAGTAGTTGAATACAAATGACCATGTTGTTGGATTAAATCTCATAACTGTTTTGATGAAATTTATTTTGATTTCTTTTTTTTTTTTGAGTCTCAGAGCTTCCAGCAACTAGAAGCCAAAGTTACTCCCTTTTTCACCACCCCCATTTTGCCAGCCCAATGATCTCTTCCTTAATCCCTGCAAAGAACAACAAAAACTAACTCCTTGTCCTGGTGTTTTACTCCCGGTCCCATCCCAAACAAAAAAAAATTAAACATGATATGCCTGGAGATATCAAAGTGTAAATACAAATGCTGCAATGACTCACATCATATATTATGGGGAAAGAAAGCTTGCTTTCTTTGTCTGCTGAAGAACAGCGATAGTTTAGGCTTGGCAAAGCCTCTGTTTGTCCCTACTGGGGTTCTGTTTCAAAAACCTGCATTAAATAATGCCTCATTGCAAGTTGTTTTATATAAATTCTCCTGGGGGAGGGGGAATGACTGTGCATGAAGATTTCTGTGCTCATTCCTCCTCTCTCTCTTTTTTAGGTTCATTTCTTTAACAGCTTTTTTCATAGACAGCTCGTTACCAAAGGATATAATGGGGTAAAACGATGGACTAAAAAGGTATCGTTTAACTCCACGTTGTCAATGCTGTGGTTTTTGGGGATGGGTTGAATCACTAACTTGAAACTGGGAGCAATGTGTTATCTAGAAAGGATGGGTTTGGAAAGGAGCTGTACAAAGCGAGCTGTGGTCACTAGACTCAGTAGGGTGATACTGTTCAAGTTGGCTTGCTTACGTTGTGAAACTGTACTTTGAATAGCTTCATCTTCGGTGGTAGGTTATCTCTTTGTGTATGTTCATGCAAGCTGTTAATTTAGCTGCAAGAAATATCTCTTACTGCTCCTGACAGTGCCAGGTACACTAATCTACTAGAGAGCAAACTTAATTTTGCTTCTTCCATTTATCTCAAGCTCGGATTGTTTGGTTAAAATAAAATTTTTACTCCTGAGTAACATATGCAGGTATTAGCAGAAAATAGAGACCAATAATTAATAAGCCATGCTGTCGTTTTCATAACGAGGACAGAATTTGCCTTGCTTTCCGGAACCCACACCATATCAGGGGTTGTAATATTTTCTGGGGTAGCTAATACAAAGAGCAGCACTCTTTGCTGTGAACATTTGTCCTTTCTAATGTGGGAGATGAGGCAAGACTAATCAAGGACCACGCTTGAATGTATGATCTTTCTGCAGGAGCTCTTAAATAGCACACATCTGTGAAATGGTAGAGATGAACTCATTATCCAAATATAAAATCTATTCATATAATTTATTAAAACCTCTTTAAAGGGACACTGAATATTGGTACTTATTACTGCAGGATTAAAAAAAAAAAGTTCTCTCTAGCAGTCTAAAACCCAGGAAGTGAAGGTAGATTCCAGAACCAGAGCCTGTGTTCATGTTGCAGCTGGAGAGGGACCAGATGAGAGCAGGACAGTTACTTAAAGACGTTCATACTTGAATTTCTGAGGACTCTCTAAAGCAAGGACAAGAGCTAGAGAGTTTCCCTTGGAAGGATTCAAGTAGACTGCCTCATCCTGCAATGTGCAATTAAGGAGAACTTGTTTCTGCTTTTCAAACATGCAAGAGCACTGTTCCGGGCTCTATAAACGTGCTCTTCTGGGACACAGGCAGCCAGAGCCCAGAAAGACGTGCTCCTCTGCCTGTAGCTGCTGTGCTTCCACAGCTCCTGCTCGTGTCTGTCCTGGCTGCTGAGCACACTGATGCTCCTGCTCTGATCTGCTGTCGTGTCAGCTACCTGGCGCTGCGCTGTCTCGCTGGCACGACTCCAGGTTGCCACCATCATTTCTGTACACCGGCTCTTCATTAAAGACTCTTCCAGCTCTTGGCTGCCTGTTTCCACTCTCCTGCTGCAGGTTTGCACGCCTGCAGCAATCCTTCAGCTAGGGCCACTTGAGGACTCTTGAGCTTAGCCGAGCTCTGCTGTTGCTGTACATCACAGAAGGTGTAGTTCATCTGTCTTCTTCCAGCTTTCCTTTGAGGGCCGGGCTTGCTGCTGGCTCACATCTCCTTCTCCTCTCTGAGGATGATGGATCGTTGTGTACCGAGCGTGCTGTGGTGTGGTCAGGAAGCAGTTGCTGTAGGTGGGAGCAGGGATGCTTGTGACAATCAGCACACTGTTGGGAGCAAGGCTCTGCTGGTAACTGCTGTGAATGCTCAGACCTTTTTCTGCCTTCTGCCTCCTGCTGCTACTCAAAAAATACACTTTTCTTTCCTACAAATGACCTGCCTTGTACCAGTGTGCAGCAATTATGTACTGTTCAAATTGCACGGTGCTTTAAAAAAAAAGGCAATCTTTCCACTGGGTGAGTTAATTTAATTCAGTATTCTGTTTCTGCTTATTTTCTGTACTATACCACCAAAAACCCAGCAATTAGACAACCATTTAGAGAAGAGCTGGAAGAAGGAAGATCATGAAAGGCCCTGTCTTGACTGGCTTCCAAAAGCATAAGGGCTCATCTGCCTGACAGACACGGGGGGTGTTGTATCTGATCTGCTTGTTCTGTACTTTAAGACCTTCTCCCTCATTTGCCTGCCTTTGGCCACGGTACATCTGCTACAGCATGAAGTTCAGGGAGGCATGGATCTACTTTGTCTTCTCCCCCTCCCTTCCTCTGCTCACCAGAGCACTCCTCTCCTGCGTTCCTCAGACCAGGCACAGAGCCTGCCTCACGGCAGAGGGAGTCGAGCTCTACCAGCCTGCTGGGTTTGTGGGATGCTTGTCAGCACAGCTGCACAATGTGTCACCTACCCGGGATGCAGATCTCGTGAAGCCAGTGGGATTCATGCTGCAGGAATGCCGTTACCGAGATATGTGACCAACCCCTATTGAGTCTCAGCTGCATTCCCATTGTTACTCAAAAGCAATCCCACTTGAACGCAGTTGTTGAAGCGTAATGTGAGCAGACTTTTTGCCACAAACACAGTGGTGACTAGCTCTGGTACTGTACAGTGCTCCTTAGCTACTTTCTGTGCTCTGACTATTTTTGTGTCTGCTCATAAGTTGTGTGTGAGAGAAACATGAGGAATGTACTGGAAGAGAACTGAAGAGCTTCAGTTAGGGGGTGGTGGGTGGGTAGGAGATCTGGGTATGATTCATCGCATGCTTTGCTGTGTTGTGCCTCTGGAATTGTCTCTAATGTGTATTGTTCTTCTTGCCAGGTGGACTTGTTCAAAAAGACTCTCCTGTTAATTCCTATTCACCTGGAAGTCCACTGGTCCCTCATTACTGTGAACATCCCCAGTCGAATCATTTCATTTTATGATTCCCAAGGCATTCATTTTAAGTTTTGTGTAGAGGTAAGAGTGGCAGCTGTTGGCAAAGTTTGAACTGTTTTCTTAAACCAACAACCCCCCTTTTCCTTTTCTCTCTTAAACTTTCAATGCAGTACGTCTGCTGTCCTGCTGTCTGTGAAATGAGAATCAGCTTGCTCTGCAGAGGAGGAATCTGAAGCACAGATTTGGGGGGTCCTAGAGTGAATCCACACCAGGGAGTTGAAGTCAGATTGCATATTGCCTAAATAGCCTGACTGTGTAGTCCACACACCTCTTACTGCTCTGTCTTGTCACTCCCACCAAAAGCAGGAGCTTGAAGCCGAGGGCCGTGGGTAAGCAGGTTGTCAGGAGGAGAGTAAGAGCAGTTCTTTAAACTGCAAAAGGGCTTGCCTTTAGGAAATGACAAACTGGGGTCCTTTTTTGGAGGAGGTTGCCTAGGTGAGAGAACAGGACTGAAGATGCTATAGTGCTGCCCAGTGGGGTTTATGTGTTACTGTGCTATTAACAGTGTGTTGCCTTTTTCCTCTGTCCGCACGAGTACAGGGTGAGTACCTCTGATTATAAACCTGCAACCTTTTGAAGCTACTACCTGAACGCTGGAGTTAAAATATCAGTCTTTCTTGTGAAGAACAGTCAGGAAGTTTTTGCTGGGACTAGCGAATTGTAATGACCCTCTTACAAAAGCTAATTTTGTCGACTTAATTGCTTGTTTGATGTAGCAGCCCTCTATTTTTAACTGTGTGTAGTTGTTGGCTTACAGCAGAGTAGTAATTATTGTACCCGGGAGAGTTCCCAGCTCGGACTTCTGAATGAAGATACGAGCTTCCTTCTGGCATTTGCTGAAGGTGAAGCTGATGTTTGTTCGGGGAGTGAGAGACCTCCTGCTCTCTAGCTTCTGAACCTGCTGCGTAAACCAGGAGGCCCTCTCAGCAGCCCTGCAGTTTCTCCCGTGGCCTTGCAATGTGGCCTCTCCCATCCCTCTCAGGGCAAGGCATTTGCACTTAATTGACTTAATTGTCTTACGAACATGAAACACTTTTCTTCTTGCCCTTTCTGGGGAGTAGGGGGTCAATACCCAAAATTCCTCTGTGGTCCACCCATTAAGGTGAACCTCAGTGTGCTGGAGTGTGTTTAAATTGTGCTATAAACCACCAGCCTGTTTACAGAGAAGGAGAAGGATTTGCTTAACCCAAGACCAGAGGCTCATTTGTCTTGCTTCCTTCTCTCGTGTCAGACTATTTTTTCCTGTATGTCACTAAAACATTCCCTGGGGCTTTGCTGATTAGCTGCAGAACTCAAAGCTTTTTGTACCGAAATTTGGGCAGGAAAAGGCTATCATCCTGAAAATATAGGCCTTGGTGTCAGCTGAGTAAGTCGAGAGACAGCACGTGTGGGACTGCACGGTGCAGCTCTGCATGTCTGAGAGCACTCTGACTTTGTGTACAAGTGCCACAGCTACCCCAATATTAAGTATGCCAGCGTTCAGTGGGGCAGAGGGATGTTAAAGTCTCCCTTGATGGACCAGAACAAGCCTTGGAGTTAGAAGGTGCTGATCTCTTTGTCTTCAGATCTGAGCTGAGCTCCTAATGTGTAATGATACCTGAAATTTGTCCTCATTGTCAAAAGGATGCCAACAAAGATGTCAATGTCTCCCTCCTGTTTTTTAGCTGGTGAATAATAGTGGGTTGTTGTTTGTTTTTTCCCTTTCCTTTATAAAGAACATTCGAAAGTATTTGCTGACTGAAGCAAAAGAGAAGAATCGCCCCGAGTTTCTTCAGGGTTGGCAGACTGCTGTGACAAAGGTAAATGGCAGCCCCTCGAGTCCTGGAGTCTGACTTTCTGGCAGATTTTAGGAGATTGCTTCTAAACCCATATATTTTTTATAAGTAGTGAATTGTTTCATGCTGACTACAAGGAAGATGGTAGGAGCTACACGGGTGGTTACACATGGGAATTAAAGCTCTGTCACTCATTCAACTCCCTCCAGGTCTTTAATACTTTCTGCAAGTGACTTGGTGATCTGAGCTTGATCTCTGGTCAGTTAAGTATCTGTGCAGCAAAACCTGTAGCTGGTGCTGATGTTGGAGGAAGGTCAAGGACAGAGTGAGCTGGAGACTCAGCTTCCTAACTCCTCCCAAAAGGACTGTTCTGAACTATGCTAAATGGATGGGATTTGGTGAGGGAGGGAACAGGCGAATGCTGTTGCTGCCTATATTTTATATTTGTTATGGATAGAGAGCTTTGGTCTCCAGGGCTGTTTGTAGCACATTACGTTTGATCACAAGTAAACAAAGTCTGGCAGCAATAAAAGGGAATAACTTGTGTGTAGTGTAAATGAGGGAGTATGTGATTTGCGTAGCCATCCCATAATGGCTCTGAAGATATAAAACAGGTCATTGCACACTAGACACTCCCAACAACTCCCTCTTTACACAGGATTATTTTTAGATGCTGCTACGATGATAAAACGATTCCCTTCCACACTCACCCGCACCCTGTGCAGCCAGGGTTTGTCCTCCTGCAGTCTGTAAGCCGGAAGATTTGGGAGTTGAGAAAAAACATTATTTTTCCCCTTCATGTTCCAGAGGCGTGGCAGCACTAGCAAGTGGGACTTCTTAGCCCTGTATGTCAAAATTCAGCATGTCTGGCGAAGTGACAAAGGTTGAAAATTATCATTTGAGACTGCCTCGCGGAGTCCTGTTGTCTGACAGCGTGCTGCCCTTTGTGTTCTTTGAGAACCTTTGGTGTGGCAGGGGGAGGAAAGCCACTGTCGGTAGCATGGATGCCGAGAATAATCTTCCTCTAGACCTGTGTGACTTTGCTGTTACAGTTCAATCCTGTGTAAAGCAGATAGTGCTGTACAAACATTTATTTAAACTAATTGAGAAGCTGTTCTGCATAGGTTGCTAAAAGAAAATAAACTTGAAAGAAAGATTTGTAATTTGTTTTCAGGCCTATACGATATGTTTTTCTGAATGTTAGGTGTTGTTCTAACATGGTGTTGAGTGTCACCTTGCAGAAGTTGGGATCAGAATAAGTAATAACTCCAGTTCCTGCTGCTGCAGAACGGTTGGTTCTGGGAACAATATACTTAATTGTTTCGCAGAATCTGCTTTTGGACTTGAAGCAGGACTTAAAGAATTAAAGGATGGGTAAGGATCTAACACGTCTATTCATGTTTGTTTTCCTTTAGTGCATTCCACAACAGAAAAATGACAGTGACTGTGGGGTTTTTGTGCTCCAGGTAAGAGAACTGCTTTTTAAAAAGTAACCAGTAGCCTGTATTGTTCACATTGTAAATGTCCTTTTTTCAATCAAGCCTTTTCCTTTTCCTCAGTACTGCAAGTGCCTCGCCTTAGACCAGCCTTTTCAGTTCTCCCAGGAAGATATGCCCCGAGTGAGAAAAAGGATTTACAAGGAGCTGTGTGAACGCCAGCTAATAGACTAATAAAATGCAGCCAACCTAATTTCTCTGGCATTTCTGACAAGTTGCAGCTGGTGTTTGTGTACTTGAATTTCTGAAAACTTCCGTGAATTTTGAGCGATTCTCAGCTGAGTGGTGTGGCCACTGTTGTTACCTCAATTTTTTGACAAGCTCTTTAACTGGCAGAACATAACAGAGTTGCCGTATAATATTCCTTATGTCAGTTTGGTTCTTTTATGTTCTTTCCTGTATTTAATATTTATTATCTCAGCATGCATATAGGCAAAGCATGCAACTAAACCATAAAACTGTAGATTTGGTGCACCTTTGAGATGTAGCTAGAAATTGACAAATACAGGTGAATTTGTCTGGAAACATAAAGATGCATGATATGTTTTCTGATGCAATAATGCTTTGAATGTATCAAAAAAACTCAATGCCATAAAAAGAACAGCTGGAACCTATTTGAGTATTCTGTTGTCCCTGATGTGGCCGTATAGTAACGAATTACCACTTTTTAGGGTGGCTGAACAACTCATCTACAGATTTAATTTCTGGAGACCTCTTTTTTAAATAGCTAAAGTTGCTAATAAAGTTTGTTCTGTTAACACTTAACCAGCTGTCATTATCAGCCTGTCGCTACAGATAAAAAGCAGCCCTTGCACAAAAAGAAAGCTTCAGCCCTTGTCTGTATAATAAAAAGTGCAAAGGTGTACAGTCAGATTGATAGTATGTTCCTATATGCTGCAGAAGTCTCCATGGTGTGTGTATTAAGGAGAATTATAAACCTGGCCCTGAAGAGGCACAGCTCAGATAAGATACTAAGATAAAATCCTTGGCTGTAACTGTTTAAATCTCAGATGGCTTTGAGTCATTTTTCAGTTCCGCAATATGAAATGAAATGTACCATTTTGCATCTCCCTTCAGCTCTGTCTTCAAATGAATTCCCTTCTATCTTGTTGTCTTTAACCTCCCATTGGCTTTTTCCTTTATTCAAATATAAATTAATTCATTTCTCTTGCATCTGCTATTTGATTGTCTCAAGCATCCCTAGCTTCGTTTGCGTTCAGTAGCACTCATGCTTGGGAATAATAGCACTTGTGGTGGGTAGGAACACAAAAAAATTGTTCTGCTCCAGAGGGGATGGAGGCTGTAAATCCAACACTGAACTTTGCCGTATTGTTACACTGAGCAGGGATAAGTGAGAACAGTGGATCTTGAGACTTTTGTTTTTTCGCCTTGATCTCTAAGCTGTGGTGTGAAGAAAGCCCGTTTTGTCTGAAGAGGCTGCTGTATGGGATTGCAGCAAATGCCTTCGCTGTGTTTTTGGGCCAGTTGAGGAAGTGAGCCCAGGGGAAAACTGTTCTCAGTGCTCAACGTCATCTGTTGCACAGATTCACTTTGACTCAGTGTCTGTCCATAGCTCTGACTTCTGACAAAAGAAGACCATGTTGACTTCCCTGTCTTGCAGATTAATTCAGGATTGAGCAAAGCCAGGTGCAAATCCCTCCTAGGTTGTCAGAGGGAGCAGGGAGAAATGAGGGAGTGCCAAGAGCAGTCAGGCCAGGGGATGGAAGCATGTGCATGCTGAGTTGTGCTGGAGAAGGAGGTTCTGCAGTATCCTTGTGTGTTCCCACTTCCCTTGGTTGGCAGCTGGCAAGGACTGGCTTGGTTTAGCAAGGTAAGGAAGGCCTTTAGCTCTTGGTTAGATAACTTAATCAGGGAATTTATGAATTTAAATTAAAAAAAAAAAAATTAAAACCTGGACTGGCCAAGGATAGATTTGCCTGTCGTATTGTGCAGAGGACCCCACAGCACATGGTTTCTGTGTGTTTCTCCAAAGCATTGCCTTATACAAACAGCAGCACCTTCTTGGGGTGAGTGTCTGGGAGCAGTGGAGGGTGACTTCAATGAAAATTGAAGCTTGGGATGCAGTTTCTCGTGTGCTAGGCTGGACTATTTAGGCTCGTACTGCCATTCTCATCTTCTCTCTGCACTATCACATGAATGGCACAAATGCTCGTGCTGCAGTGTGGTGAGACCAGCTCAACTGATCTGGGTTAAAACTAAGCCAAAAGGCCCAGAGGACAGAGGACTTACCCCAGTGAAACTTTTCACTGAACGTTTATACCAGATGAGCAAAGAGGGAGGATGGGTTGGCCAGGAAGAGGAAGGAAAGCAGTCCAACTTTGGATGCATGCAAGTGAAGCTGTGTCCTCAAGCAAGACTCCTTGCAAAAGGGAACTGCAGAAGTGAGTTGCCTTTATGTTCAGAACTTAAAATGTTGGTAAGGAAGTTTGAAAGATGTGCAGTGCCAGTGTGCTGGCCTGGGAGTGTCAGTGCCTCCAAGGAAGCCCCTTAGTTTTCATGAAAGATGTCGTGTGCGTGGACATTTTTCATTGTGTGGGAATACGGTGGAGCTCTGGACCACATAGAGTCCTTTCCTGACACTTGGTGCCTACAACTGGTTGGTAGGAATCTGTCTTCTCAATGTGAGAGTCTTTAATCCCGATCCCTTTATCAGTGGCAGCAATAAAAGCACGGTATTTCTGTGAACTTTGTGTTTAGCAGGAGTAGGGATGCTTTGAAGCAAGTGCATATGTGCACCAGATCGTGTGAGGGGAGGGGGGCTTGCATTTGAGTCTGTTGCCTTGTGAGTCGGGGAACAGGGTGGGGAAAGACGCATGTTGGAAAGTACTTCTTGTGTGCTTCCTTGTCATCTAGAGGTTTGCCGACAAGTGTTCCAGTTGGTTATGGGGCAGTACAGAGAAGTTGAACTCGAGTCTCCAACTGTGAATACACCAGTGAGAGGCCTCTGAAAAAAGGAGGGGAAATTGAAAACAGAGCTAATGTAAGCAAAGTATGTTGGTGTAGGGTGGAAATTAATCACAGGCCGTCAGAATCTCAGACTCTGTAATGGTGTATCTTGTGAAACTGGACTAATTAACTCCTCCTTGAGAATGTCTTTGATGCCTTGAAGGAGATGGACTCCATAATCTGCAGTCATTTTACCATTTCTTAAAACATTCAGAACTATGTAGAGTGTTTTTATTATGAGAGGCATATTTATGTGGATGTAGTTATGGCTGTTAGCTATTCCATTAATGTGATATTCAGAATTTCATAAATCACTCTGAACTGGTTTGGCTAATGCTTAAATTTCATGACTTGTTCGGAAGAGATTGTCTCGCTGTGCTGAATTATACAAATAGTCCCAGAACTGGTGAAGGCTCCATCTCATGCATGACAAATTCAAGCTACCTGAGTTGTAATAAACCTTAAACACAATTGGAAATAAATGATTAGTTTCCATTTTGTTTGCTTTAATCTATAGCTTAGAATGACTGTGCAGCTGATATAAATCAAACAAAAATTGAAAATGTGGCCTTGATTCCGCAGGGCAGAGAAATACCGATTGCTAAGCCTTTAGATATTGCAGAATGGAGGATGGACCTTTGTGCTGTTTAATGTGCTGTTGCTCCATTCTTACCTGGTCCTTTTGAGTGTGAAGGTGATATCTTGAATGTTTCGCTTGCACTGATCGCTGAGCCAGACAGGCTTGTGAAGAGCTGATGCCTAGAGTTGCATCTCTGGCATAATGTTCAGCCTATCTTTATTTCCTCGGAGGTTTGATTGGCATTATCTCCTGTAGCATTTATTCAAGTTAATGTGAAAACTTAAACCTTTGGAAGTGACGTAGACTGAACTCCATCGAGCAACATCTGTGTTTTGTGGGTGTGTTCTCGCATCAAATGAAGCCCATGTTCCTGTGAAGTAATAAAACTGAGTTTTACCATAAACCCTATTTTCTTTCAGCAGTTTGGTTTCATTTTAATTTTAAAAGCAACTGGTGTGATGGTTGAGGGAATGTTTGTAGCAGCTTGTTTTGGGATCCCTGTTGTATTAGGAGAAGCCTCTCCAGTTTATTAGTTCAATAACTCTGAACTGTACGCTAATGATGCTCTTTGCTCCGCAGCATCGCGGTGATATAGCTTACTGTGGTTTGAGCTGTGACAGCGTACAAGATTGGAGATGTCACATATTGCATAAATAAGGGTGGAAATCTTGCATTAGACACTTTCTACTAAGGTGGCATTTAAAAAAACACAGATCTGTCAACAGAACAGGTAGGATTTAAATTGCTTTTCTAGATCAAACTAAATTAACGCCCTTCTGGTATTGCTTGTTGATTTAGCTATGTAACTACGGAGTTAAATCTTGTCTTCGCTGAATTTTACAAAGCCATACAGCTTGTGAATTTGTGATAATGGGGGGAATGAAGGCTTAGTGAATGACTCTTTAAGCTATTAATCATGAGACTGGCAACATCATTGTCTTTATTACGTTCATAATTTAAAAATCCTATCATGGAGGAGGAAACATGGATGCTTGTTAAATATATTCTTTCATTGGAAAGTGCTAAGAAATCAGATCATTAAAGTACAAAATCATAAGAGACACTAGAGCCTTGCCAGGAACAATAATTACTATTTATATGTAATAGGCATTGGGAGGGAAAGAGATGAGTCTGGTTTGCTTGCGCCTGAACTTAATGGATTTTATGAGTAACCAACTAGAAGAATTTGGGGATTGGATTTACTTTTCAGAGCGTGTAATATTACAAACTGCAGAGCTAAAAGCTGTTGTAAACGGAGTGAAATATCTTGAGAAATGAACTGACTTGTTTGCTCTGAACGCATGTAAGCAGGACATGTGCAAAGCAGCTCCCACCCCTGCCTGAAACTCTGGCAAGCTTTTTTTGTCGTTGTTAATTTCTGTGTTTGCCTTCAGCTTTGCTGGTATCTCATCTCTCCTGACGTGGGACTTTCTTGCAGTTCTAGACCTTACCTAATGCTTGGGTTACCTGAGCCTCCTTCCAGGCAGCTTGGGGAAGTGGCTGGGAGGAGAAGGGATCGCGAATCTGTTTGCACTGCGTTGCGTTAAATGTGTCAGGGGCTGAAGGGCAGGGGAGAAACTGAGCTTTAAATAAGATGTATTTAACTGGATAATGTAGGTCAGGTCATGTTTATGGTACATGAGCTTGATACAGACAAGGAGCTGCCTTGTTTATGGAAACCTTTGGGATTAAGGAGAGAGAAATGTGGGGAAGAGATGCCTGCTGCAGGGACAATTGCTCTGCTGTGCACAGAGGAGGGTACGTCTTGCTTCAAGCCCGTGCATTTTAGATCAACTTAATGCAGGCAGCAACTGCAGCTAAAGAAGAAACTGCAGCATTCAGCTGAGCATCACGTTTGTTTAGGACGGTCGGGGCTTGACAATTTATCCTCAGCTTCTCTGACAGCTCCGGCCTATTGAAAGGCAGAGAGGCGTGCTCCGGCTCCGCTGCAAGCAGCAGGGCTGCCTGAAGGCTCTTACAGATGAGGTTGACTCCAGCTCACCTTTCAGTTGCTGGCTTCTTTGGGTTTTCTGTTTTGTTTGTTTTAAAACAAAGGAGTCTGAGGTACAGAGAAGTTTTCGAGTGTGTACCTTCAATAAGTATGTTCTTTTCTCTTTCAGGAACCTGTCTTTGTAGATCTGCTTTCAGTGCTGTGTACTGAAGTGCTTCTGTTTCTCACACAATTAGTATAAGGAGGCAACCTTTAAGTGCTGCTATTAAAGGGCAAAGAACAGACTTCAGGGCTTGATTTTTGGCAGAGTTTGTGGTTTTGTCCTCTGCTGGATCACAGTTCAGATGAACTTTTTTTTTTTTTCTTTAGAACCTAAATATAGCTTAAAAATGCCTGAAAGCTTTAGGCTAATGAAAAGCAATGCCTTAAATTTATGGCCACCTAGCATTCTTTTAGACACTTGCTTGTCTTTAGAAGGGGCTGGGGGTGTAATTGGAGAGGATCGGTGCTCTTTAGAAACCAGGGAGCATACATGTTCAGTTCCCCCAAATCACTACTTGATTATTTTACCAGAATATCCATTAGAAACTGAACACCTGGGTGCCAGCGTAGTTCCTGGCAGGGCTGTTGGCCTTTCCTGTGGCTCTGTGGGGTACCTGGGCGTAGCGGTGAGTCCCACGGCTCCTCCTGGGGTACTTTTTGACCACCAGATGTCACGCAAGCACCGTCACAGCAGCGTGCGCTCTGCACGCCGGCTCCCTGCGCACGGCTTGACCGAGGCACGGTGTCTTCTGGTTGCGTGTCGCCTGCCACGTTGGTCCTTGTGTTCCTGCACGTTTCTCAGCAAAATCTGCACCACACTTGCAAAAAGAATGTGTACGTTAAAGCAAACACCGCCCTTCCTTCCACCCTCCATCAAATCCACTGAAAATCCCTCTGTATCAAACATGTAAGTGTTTGGCTCCGGCATGATTACTCCGGAGTCCCATCAATTTTACAAATTGACCGAAACATTTTTTGGTAGAGGAGTCTTGCATACCAGAAGTCTTTAGTCTGATCAAACTGCTGCCTTACTATAGATCATGACTGTTATTTTTATAGCTCTGTATTACCATGGCAAATGCTGGTGGTAGTGGGGGAGAAACCACATCAGTAGCTACTTCTGTCTGATTTGTGGTCATAGGCTCATAACTTGACATGGTTTTGCAAATAACTAAACAGAACCAGGAATTCGTTTAGGGGAAAGAAAAAAAAAAAAAGTCCCCAAAAACTGCTGCATCAAATATCTTGTGTGGAGAGTCTGACTTGCGCTCAGTTTGGATCTTTTAATGGAAAATGGTTCAGAGCAATGGGAACCAGTTGCCCTCTGCTAGGCAGTTGGGCTGTGCTGTGGCTGTCAGCCACTGCCGAGTGCTGTGACAGCCTCTGGGCCATGAATTTTTTGGAATTTTGATTTAATTGCTGGTGTCTGCTTGGGCTTTAGCCTAAATTTAGTACCATTCAGGGCTGCTTTTTCTCTGCAATACCTTTATAAATTCCTGTATAATCTGATCTCTAATTTTAAAGCCATCTGTCATTTTTGAGCTGTATATTTTCTGGCTTTAAAAGGCCTCGTTGAAGGAAAATTTAAATTCAAGGCCTACTGAAAACGCATTTTTCTTTAAATTATTCATCGGTTAAAATGTCTTTGAACTTGTGTTTGTGTAGCTGCCGGGCGTAGGGGTGCAGATGGTGGGGTGGGGTAGGGTAGGATGCCTGGGTTAATACAGGCACCAGTGCCAGATGCCTGTGCTGCTGGGCCTTGGTGCTGAGCCCAGGGGCACCAGTGGGAGCTTGCTGCCTCAACACCCACCCCGTCACCAGCCCTTTGGGGATGTCCCCTGTCTGTCACATGCCGTCCTGCTCCTCTTCACTAGGTGGCATTGCCTCCTAGTCTAAAAGTTTCTAAATACTTCATTAATTATGCTAATCCACGCAGTGGACAGAAAGTGAACTGCACTGCGATGGCTTTGCCCTTGTATCCTTTTTCCATCTACTTCACTGATGGGATTTCTCAGGTTGACAGAGGTCTGCAGCGTCCTCGTCCCAGTTGTGGCAGATCTGGGTCTGGGGAAGGCTTTGGCTTGGAGAATTTGAAGGAGCGCTTTGGGAAAATGCTGCACCTCCTGACCTTGCTGCTGATAGCCAGCTCTGCTCCGCAGTCCCTAATGCGTAAGTCAATGCCCTTCTCGAGTTACTGATCTGCTCCAGGTTTATCATCTTCACTAAAAAATGTTAATGTACTGGCTGCGTGGGGTAGCTGGAGGAGGCTTGCCTGTCCTCAAGCAGGAGCTAAGCGCGTTGATGCACGGATCCTTTCCGGCATCTGACGAACCGCCGAGGCAGGAGGAGATGCAAGGCGGATGCAAGGCGGTTTTGATGGAAATTTGTTCGTTTGTTCCCCAGGTAGCCCTGTCATCTTGCATTCTTCAGCCCTTGCCTGCCTCTTTCCCTCCCTCCTCCTCCTCTTAGCCTTAATGATCAGACCCGTCAATTAAGGGCTGAAGCACAGTGAATTTAAGATGCCTGTCTGTTGCCAGTGAGAATTAATTGGAGCCTTCGGTAGGCATTAAAGAGGAATTTTGACTTCAGGGGCCTGTTGTATCAGGACTGCGTGGTTCGCCCATAGGACAGCAAGGTCTCTGCGAGGTGTAGGTGCCAGGTCCCGTCATGTGCGAAGCTGCAGGAACCTGCCAGGCTGCCAAGTGCCAAACCTGCTGGAGGCAACGGGTAGCAGGGTGTGCTCCCCTCGAGGAGGGTGGTAGCGCCGCTTCCCAACGGCTGTGTGTAAGTACCTCCCGGCCCTAAATTCCAGAGGGCTTCTCAACTTGTGATATTGGTACTCTCTCCCCTTGGCAAGCTGTGGAAGTGTAACATCTGAGTTTGGAGCTCCTGATGAAGCTCAGTCCTGAGCTGGGCCGAAAGTCGTGTGTCGCCTGGTGCTGGGGTGTTGGCAGAGCCACGCCGAGCTCACACATAGCCCTGCTTTGCTCTGATGAAAAGACAAGGCAAAGTAGGTTTTGAACATGACTTTTCATGAACGAGCAAGATAAAAATAAATGTAAATTAAAGATCCTGTTTCTCATGTGCATTTTATTAAAAACTACAGAGTTGTTCATTCTTGCTGTGTAGTATAATTGCTAAAATATGATTTGTAACCAAATATAGCTGCTTGCATTAAATATGGCACTACTTCGTACTAGGGAGGATGATATGGTAAAGGAATGCTCGTTTAAGCAATTACATAGCTCAATTTTTGTATTGAAAACCTTAGCTTTTTCACTTTCAAAATGTGAATATTACATTTAGATGGTTTTTAGGCTGTATTTTGTTGAACTGCACTCAGATGAAGATGGGCATGCAATTAAAATATACACAATACTTTAAAACTGGGTAAATTCAGAAATGAAGCTTGTCAAACCACGTTTTGCATTTCTAAGTGATTGACTAGAAGGCAGTGAACATGACAGGTTCTGCTCACAACAGGACACATTTCATCAGGTATCTGGAAACTCTGTAGCTGCGAAGAGGATTTCCAAAAATCACTCACGTGAGAGACCAGAGGTATGTGTTTACTAGTTGGGTGCCTGCAGCTTTTTGAAATGGTTTGTGTGGCTTTTCTTTTCTTACAAGAATCTAGAAATCGTAGCTCTCATCCTTCCCCAGGGACTTGCATTTCCTGGGAGAGCGAGGGCAGGAAGACTCCCTGGTTCCCCAGTCCAGAGCTGGGCTGGGTGGAAATCCCCTTGCCTTGCACTTAATGGCTGGACTGGAAACTGGTGGAGGAGATGAGCTTTCTGCATGATAAAATGTGTAAATACTTGCATTCAACTATAAAAATTCATGCCTTGTTCCAGTCTAAAGACTGACACTGACTGCTAGCTGTATTATAAAGTTAAGGATGCTTCCTTTCTGATTATGCAACCCATTAAAAATCTCACATCCCTGACACCCTGAAGACTGAGTGAAAGCAGCATATCTCCATTGATTTAGGTAATTCATTACATTTCATTCTTTGCTTTGATGCATGCTGTTGCATTCAAAATTAGAAACAGGATATTTTTTTTAAAAAAGGGATGCAAATGTTTGATTCAAATCACTTTGTTAGGCCTTCAAAAAAGAAAAATCTAGTTGTCAGTGACCTGAGAGAAGACAGTGGAGGCTGCGAGTTGGTTGCTGCTGTGCTATTCGTGGCACAGCTCCCAAGATCTCCTTGTTTCTCCCTTAAATATTTGCTGGCTGAAGCTCGATGTTGATTAGCAAGTCAGTGTGTTGTGGCAGTCCTCGAGTGCAGGAAAATGCCTTTTCAAACCTCCTCACTGGTGTTTCCCAGGGACTTCAAGAGCGAGTCTCATGTTCGTATCTTCAATTCCTAAGGACCCCTCTTGTGAGAGCTAGATATAAGCTGCTTCAGAGATGTGGCTAAAAATCAATAGTCCTGGAAAAGAGTAAACAAGTTCCCTCTGATCTGAGATGAATGTCTCCAAGAGCCTGCGAGGGGCTCTGGGGAGAACCATCAAAACAATCGTCACCCCCACCCCAGTGCAGGAGTTTTCATCCAGGGAAGGGAACAATTGCATTTAATTTGGAAAGCTGTGAGGAAATGATCTCTTCCCTTAAAGTTTTTTGGGTCGTTGGGAAGTCTTACGTAATTTCAACCTTACCTAGAAAAAAGACTTGCCTTTCGTTAGGTGTCTCCAAAGCCACGCTTCTGAAAGCTCATTCAACAAAATGTTTTAAGATTTTATTTCAGTCCCAAAGGTGAAAAAAAACATCTTCAAAATGTCAGAAATGCTGTTACCTGACAAGCTCTGTTTTTTGTAAGGTCAAGAATAAATGATGGATACCGTAACAAGTGTTTGCACTGCTAGCTTTTAAAATATATATATATGCAATACCCAGGTTCATAAGTGGAGTGTGCCTTTTAGAAGCTGAAAAACAGCAGTGGAAAGTAGGAGTCCTTGGTCTGCTCCTCTTTGTTTCCTCTGAAATTGATTTTTGTTTTAAGTTCTAGTGGTGTAGATGATTTTAATGGAAAGGAGAAAATGACTAGGTAGAGTTTATCATCTGGAATATATAGGCTTAGATGGCTTCTTGAAATACAGAAGGCAGGTGAGCAGAGCTGCGAGTGCCCTGGGGAGATGGTACCAACCCTTTCACAAATAATAATAAAAGATCAATCCTTATCCTGCAAGTTGGCTGGCCGGGTGCAGCCCTGAGGGTTGGGGCCGCTGTGTTTCGGCCATCCCACAGCCCTGCTGCGTGCGGGAGGTGCAGTGAGCTGGGGCTGCAGCCGTGGCCTCTGGCTGTGGGAGGCTTCGTGGAGGCCGGGCCCCTTGCCCACAGCCCTGTGAGAGGTGAGGAGATCCCTCCGGTGAGGTGCTCCTCCCCAGGCCTCTTGTCCCTGACGTGCTTTCTCCTCCGTGCCAGCAGTGGTTTGCCCTCCTGCTTTGTGAAGCTGAAAGCTGGGCAACCCGTCATTCCCCTGCCAAAACTCACACTTATTCCTCCCCACCTCGTTTTCTCAAAAATGAGATGGGGAAGCACATGTTTGTGAAGGGAAGGGGAATTAGGGGCCTTGAGCAAGGTCATGATCCATCCCACAGGGTGCCCCGGCATTACAGGCCCAGCTCAGCAGAGCATTTGCATTTGGCCTTCAGTTCTGCCAATTCCTTGCTTGGATCAGGAATTTCTTCCATAAAGCATCTTTCTAATGTTGATTTCAGAGGGACACGTCCAAACGCCTGCTGCAATTAGCAGGGACCGAGTTGGAAGCCAAACACGGTGTCTATGGGAGAAAGCTGTGGGGAAGGCGAGGCTGGTGAGCCTCCAGCGCTGCTGCTGAGGCTTGTCCTCCTGGGCAGAGGGGGTCAAGTTGTGACTCCCCTTCTCTGATCCCCTGCCTGGTCACCTCCGCATGGATTTGGCCCAGGGCTGCTCCGTTTGGTGAGCCCGTCCTTGGGGACGCTTCTGCTGCTTCCTCTGCCATCAGCACGGTGCAAGGCACCTCCGTGGCCCCAGGCCTCGCTGCAGCCAGCAGGAACCTCCGCTGACTCCAGCGGGCGTTAGAGGGGGTCCGTAATGCTTTGCAGACCAATTTTCTCTCTGTTATTGTTTTAAACTCCCTGTTAGCCATTCCTGCTTCCCAGGTTTCCGTGTGTTTCAAATTATTTTCCCTAGAGGCATCGACGGCATTTTTCCAAATTGAATCTCATTTATTTTCTACCCAGGTTTCCAATCTCTCTGGGGCCCTTTGTATTATTTCTCAGTCCGCACTGCCGTGTACAATATATCCTAATTTAGTATCGTCTGTGAATTATATTAGCATGCCCTTTAGTTCCTCTTGTATTTAATGAAGATATTTCCAGGAAAAAAAAATCTAAACTACATTTTATTAAAATAAGAAGGTAGCGTCTTAAAAACCCCTTTGTAGGTTTCCAATATGAATTCTAAATCTTTTTCAAAAAATCTTCAACATTTTTAAGAGAAATTAATACCTTCAAATTATGGAAGTTGGTAGGTATAAAAAATTAATCAATTTTTCAATTAGCTGAGACCTCTGTCCCTGCATAGCGAGCTCTGCACAGTGCAGTCTCCAAGGGTGATTGAGACACTATCTGTGGTTTTGCAGCTTTTTTTTTTTAACCAGCACCAAACATATGTTTGAATTTCTCAATAAATTTGTTCGCTTTCCCTTCGTGACCTTTTTGGGTTTGCTCTCTGTGGCTGTTCTAGCAAACATGTACACTGGCAGGAATGATGCTGAAGCAGCACGTTTTAATGCAAACTGTGCAGGCTTATTCATAGGAAGTGATTTTCGAATTCATAATCATGAATATTTGCACTGTAAGGTTGATTCTGTTGTGAGCTTTTATTTATAAGCTAAGGAGCGCTGCCTGTCAGTGCCAGGATCGGAGAGCATCGTACCTCAGTGACAGGGAACGAGCCATGCTATGGGAGCTGTATGTCCTAGCAAAACAGCTCAGATTTCTGGCTGTGAATAGGGAAATAGCACTGGCTGCAGGCAATTTGCTGGAGATATGTATACTGAAATATTTGCTGCATAATTTCTAGCAATGAGCAATTTCATGGAGACTATGATCTGCTTGTGAACAGAAATAAGGTGTAAATTGGATGAATAAATTGTTGTCTGCAAATGGTTTGCAAGCACTGAAGGACTTTCTGAGAAGTGCTGCAGCTCGCTGGTGTCTTCAGTCCTCGGTGTACTGGTGGTTAGACCCTGTGTGTGAACAGATACTGGGGAGAGAAGTCTCAGATGCCTCGTACTCTCGCATGTGCTGACTGCTGGCCCCCCAGCAGTGTCTCTGCACCTCTCAGGTGGAGGAGGCCGTGCTGAGCAGGGCTGTGGATGCTGCAGGCAGGCAGTCTGGTGGTCACTGGCTGCTCAGAAAATTCCTGCTCTGTTTTATCCTGAAGCACAGGGATATGTGTGAGTTGGGAATGGCAGTGCTGTGCATCTTCCCTGCCCTCAGGGAGCAGGGACGGCTGCTGTCAGAGCCTGCAGGCTGGCTGGGCTAACGGGATTCAACGCCTGGATTTCTGTATCCCCTTTACATTGTTATTGCTATCTTCTGGCATCACAAAATGAGCCTTTTCCCTGCAGATGTAAGGGTTTCCCCACCCCCTAGGGCTGTGGCACTGGGGATGTACCAGGGACATCCCTGCTGCCTCTGAGGGCTGGGCTGGGGACGCTGCGGGTGCTGCCGCCGGCTGCTGCTGCGCTGGTGTGCAGCAGCTGTAGGAAATTAGAGGAGCCGTGGGGTTATTCTGGGAAACACCAAGGGAGATCCCCGAGGTTTCCGGAGAAGAAAACTGGCTCGGATCTGCCTCCTGCCACACCACGCGGCTCCCTGCCTGGTTCCACATCAGCCCTGCCTGGCGTGAGGCATCCCCCGGACAAAACCACGGGATCCTGCAGGAGCAATGCCATCGGGAACAGCGAGGGGTCCATCCCTGGTGCTTGGGGACTGCCAGGTAGGTTCTTGCTGGGATATCCCTCGCTTCTCATTGCTGCCTTGTGGCACGTTGCCGTATGTGGGGCCTATGGCAGGTTTGGGGAAAGGGTGTAGGGTGTGTGTGCCTGCCTCATGAGATGTAAGTGCTGCATTGCCTTGCAGGGTTTTGAAGGCAGTAAAGCTAAAACCTTGCTCTCTTCACCATTACCTGGTAGAAACTTGAGGCCTGCAGGACTTTTTCCCATCTGTTTCTTACTTGTGCCTGCAGAGAGAGGCCTGGCTTTAAAAAGTGAAAAAAAATAAACCAGCTCATCTTGTGAACAGGGGCACGGTTCCCTTTAATTTCACCTGAGCAGATGAGAGCCCAATTGCTTCTCCCCAGATGCCAATTCCTGTCTTTCATGCAGCTAAAACCTTCCAGAAAGAGTGTCTAAAAGCCACATAATGCGAAGTGGAAATGTTTGCACTGGGACTCATATGTTAGTGTGTACAGGCGTGGAGGGAGCAGGGCCCAGCTATCTCCTTAGCAGCTTCAGGTCTGAGGAAGCTGCTCCTCATTTGTTCTCCCCGCAGGCTAGGACCACCTTTTGTCCCCAAACCACCTTTTCTGGGGGTCAGTGTGGTGACAAGAGCTCAGCCTATGGGGGTGGTGTTGTGTCCCGTGAGCTGGCCTCCCTGTGGCCTACACCCTCCATGGGGTGGCTACTCAGTGCAGGCAAAATGGGGCGAATTCCCAGCAGGCTGGTTCAGCTCACCTCGTCCCCCATTTTGAAGCGGTCCCAACCAGCAGGGAAATGTCACCAGGGGATCCCCACACCCATCCCTGCCCAGTCGGGTGATCCTTTGGGGTGCAGGGTGCTCCTGTCCCGGAGATGGAGCCAGGCCTGTCCTCCCCCCTCCTGGTGCTGCAGGCCAAGTATCGAGTTCTCCGACCGAGTGTCCTTCCTCCCCTTTATCAATAATTTTAATCGTTTTAATAACGTCCCCTTGCACGGATAGGATTACAATTAGAAAATGTCAGAGCCTTGTTATCATCTAATTAGAGTCACATTTCAGCAGAAGAGAAAGGAAAATCTTCAAGCGCTGCCCTGCGCGGGGAAATGGGAAGAGCGCGATGATTCAAACCAGCTGCGGGCCGGGCCCTGCCTGGCCGAGACGCGGGGTGCGGAGCAGGACGGGGCCGTGGGCCCCGGTCGCAGCCCTCTGAAGCAATCAGCACAAACTGCTCCCAGACCACTCCTGCAAAGCTAAAAACTGCGCTGCAGTCCAGTAAAAACAATCACGCTGTCAGGTTCTCCGTCTAACAGCTCCAACAGCTGAGGGGGTCAGAGCAGCAACACAACACAAAACCAAAATAAACACCACCTCGCTCTGCCAAAAAGCCTTTATCACTCTTCTGGGAAAGAGGGAGGCGTTTTCAGACGGCTTTAACTTTTTTTTTCTTCTTCTTCTTTTTTTCTATTATTTGTTTTTGTATGCTTAAACGTGAGTGGGGAGCCTCGTCCCGCCTTCCCCCCCGAGCGGTGACAGCACGCAGCGGTGCGGGGTTCCTTCGGGCAGGAGGCCTCTCCGAGCACCCGCTGCCAGGCTGGGACTGTGCCCCTTCTCCCCTCAAAGCTGCCAGCTCTGTTTGGCCTTGGCTCTCCCGCTGGTCTTTGCTGCACATCCAGTCTTGGGAGGAGGGTGCGTGACCCCAAAAGACCTCTTATCCCCAATGTGTTTGGCAACCTGAATGCTTCTAAGGGTCTGGCCTTAACCTCCCTCCCCAGGGATGAAACGTGTCCCCCCTCTTTTCTCTTGCCTTCGGGAGCCTGTGGAAGGAGCAGGAGCACAGCAGCCACCTGCTTTCATGCCGCTCGTGCGAAGCTCGCCGGCATTACACCGGCGTTTCGTGATGGGAACACCTGCTGTGCAAAGGGGCCCGGACCCCGGCACCAGCCAGCCCCACGTAATAAATAACAACAGTAAAAATAGTTACCGCTTATATAGCGCTATACATCCTCAGGATGCCGTAAAACCCCAACGGCTTAATCGCAAGCCGCTCTCTTGATGTTTACAGCGAGCTGAAATTTTTGGTCTCTGAGCAAAGCGTATTTTCCGGTGCCAAGAGCTACGTGCGGCTCAGTCAGCAGCTCTGGCAGGCAGCAGGATAAGGCTGCATCGGAGGCACTTAAAGCTCCTATGTGACAGCGGCAAGTTAGAGGTGTCAGCACACGGCCTGGCGCGAGGAAGCGGGGGACGTTTGTGTGACAGCTCCTGGCGTGGGACCGGCTGCCTTTGCACAGACGGGTGGGTCAGCAGGATGCGGCCCCGCGCCTGGTGGTGACAGTCATCGAGGGTGGCAGGGGGCTGCCAGCACCAGCAGCGCCTGGGGCCAGCGGTGGTAATTCTGCCCCCTGGTAGGTGCTCCCCTCTGCCTCTGCTGCTAATTTTACACAAGCTGCTTGTTTTAGAGGAGCTCTTCAAGCCATCATCTGGACGGAGAGCCCTTGGTGAGAGCCCAGGCTGGAGCCCAGCCAGGGCCTAGGCATGAGTGGATCCAAATCTCAGGTCCCCAACATTTCGGGGCAGGGAGACCCACTCACCTCTGCAAGCTGCAATGAGCAGAAGTGGAATAGGGGGGTTTGGATGTCAGGGATTTTTCATTTGTTTTTTGTTGTGTATTTTTTTTTCCAGATCTGTATGATCCAAATGCTTTCCAGAGCCTGGGGAAGGAGAGGAGAGGGGGGTTTCTTTAATCGAAATGAAAACCATCTCTGATTTCCTTTTAAAGCGTGCTAAAACATTTCATTCGACCTGATGCAAAGCGTTGCATTTCATTTTGAGTTTTAATTAATTTTGTGATCCTTTAATTAAGCTAATTTCAAAGGAAAAATGTTTCTCTTAAAACTGAAAGTCAAAACATTTTGAAGATCATCTCTGCCTCTAAAACGCCGCTTAAAAGCATCAGATGTTCTGCTCTCTTTCTAGAAACACAGGTTAATTCCTGCCTTTACAGAGTCTCCAAATGCTTTGGGAGTTAAAACTAAAAAGAGGGCCTTGTTCCTCCGCAAGTGAGCACTGCTGCCTGTGATCCTGGGATGAAAGCGGAGACGGTCTCATCTCAGACCTTGCCTATGCCTGAAAACATTCAGGGCGCTGGAAGGCAGAAAGGGAGCCTGAGCCCTTCTGTGGTCGAGGGCCCGAGGACCTGAACCAGCCGGGGAGATTCCTCTGCTGGCCCTAGGAAGCCTCACCACCCACACTGCCTCGCCGGGGAAAACACCAGTGGTGATGGCAAAGCACCTCGCCCTGCTCCGAGTCGGTGCTTGGACACGGGCACAGCACAGGACATGGGATGGAGCCGGTGGAGACGTTTCCTGCTGGAGAGTAGAATGCGCGGTAAAAGGGGTTTTGTCTCCCTGTATTTCTTGGTTTCTGCAACGAGCTATGGGTGTTCTCACGAGCACAGGAAAAGAGCTTCAGCTCGGCTGTCAGAGGGCTGAGTCCCTGCCAGCTCTGGCATTGAGCACTGCTGGCACCGCAAGTACCTGAAATCGTCTGACGGTTTCCCAGCTTTTGGTTTTGCTTTAATGCATTGCCTTTTTTCAGTCAATTAAGAAAAAACAATCACAGACTTTAAGGTATGTAAATGTTTACATAATATTGTGGCCAGTAAATCTCACTCTGAGGTCCCATGCGTTTCTCTGAGGCATCTGGGCACACCTGAGCTTGAGGCAATTCCTATGTGTAGAGGCCAAAACAATAAAAGCATTAAAAACTTCAACAGTCTGCACCATGGGCTCAGGAGACAGATGCTTGGCTGCTGCTCTTCTGCTGTCCCTCAACACACAGAAATCACTAACGCCAGCATGAAGGAGACTGTCAGACTCGGCTGAGCCTTCAAGGAAGGAGCCACTCGTCTGCTGGCCACTGGCACAGCTTGGGCACAGCAACCACTCACCAGGAGTCCCTGCCCTGTGCTGGTAGGCTCAACCAGAGACAACCTCCAACTCCACGGTGCCCCTAATTCCCAGTTAAAAGACCACAGGTGATGGGAAAAAGGTGCTGGGCTGGGGGGAAGGTGCTGAACCCATGCGTGGAGCTCGGAAATGATTTGGGAATTCAGCAGCAGCCATGCCCCCGGAGGGGTTGTCACAGGGCTGGCAAGGTAGGCTGTTGCTTTGTCTAGATCCCATGTTGGTGTTTCATGGTATGAGAAGTTCAGGTTAGAGCTGGACAGCCAGATGTCCATCCACCTTTGCATCAGGCAAAATGTCTTGTTGGGACACCAGGAAGGTGGCGATGGAGCAGCCGACCGCTGTTGTACATCGCTGGTTGTATGTGGCATTGAGGGGAGAGCAGGTACCAAGTGCACCACCTACATGGGGAAATTTGGCACTTCCTTAGCAGGAGGTAGCCTTTTGCCGCATGCATTTCAGCATGGCAGAGGCATGCGGATGCACGTGGTCCCTTGGCACGCACAAAGCAGCGTTTTGCCCAATGTGTGCCGCTGGGAGCACATCTCCCCGTGCCATCGCTCTGCTCCGAGCCCAGCCCTCAGAGGCCTTTCTCTGTGCCAGCACTCCTGGGTGCGTTTTCTCCGCTCAGATGATCAAAAGTCAGCACTCAGAGGCTGGCAGAGCAAAACACCTTCCTTGGGATGGCATTTGCATTTGAAAGGCAGGATGCCTGTTTCAGGGACCTTGCTTATTTCACAACCTCCTTCTCTCAAGTCTGCTGGCTGCCTCCTCTCAGTGCTTAACTTGGGGCTCCGTGCTCTGCTCCCAGCAACCTGCGTCTGGCTTGAAGCCAGCCCTAATTGTCCTCTCTTGGGGTGATCTGGGGAGCCACTGAACTCTGGCACAAATTGCCGTGCTCGGAGGCCGACTGTAATTTCTGTCCCGCTGCCCCCAGTTCCTGGGAACTCTCCTGGCAGTCAGCAAACGCTATGAGTCACGCTCGAGGAAGCCAGCTCCACTTCAGCCTAGCATGATATTTTGGTTAGTAAGGGGCTGGCACGAGAGCTGAGAGGTTCCTGCGTCTGTGCCAGGCTGCATGCTTTGTTTCCCCTCTGTACTGGGCTCTCGCTTTCTGCCATAGCCTCGGGGGGACTTTAGGGTGCTGGGGGGCACACTCACACCCCACTTGTGATGCTCAGCCCCCGCAGGACAGCGGGGTGCTCGCAGCCCTGCTCTCTGTGCAGCGCTGGACCCGCAGCCGGTCCTTTACAGCCCAGCCCCGTCTGGCCCTCGTTCCAGCGCACATGAATTTTACGGCTGAAAGTTTTGCTTTATTTGCTTAGAAACCTGGGCAGCTTTGCGGGAGTGTGACTTAGGTACCCAGACGTGTGGGCGAGATGGGAAATTGCATACGCTCACACCTACATACGTGTGTGCAAGCTGGTACGTGCTTGGAAATGCAGCCTTCTATCGGCTGCGCCTACTTCTGGAGATGCCTGGTTAATTTATCAACCGAGGAGCTCCATCTCGCTACAAGTCTCATTTCCATATTCTTTCCAGATGGTCAAGATGCCACAGAGACAGTTTCTAAGCAAATAACTCGCTTCTCCACGCAGCCGACCATCAGCCTCGCCGCTTGCTGCCCCAGATGGCTGGAGAGCCGGCGACGGTGCCTGGGCGGTGAAAGCGAGCGCGTCGCCGCGTCGGTACCGGGAGCGGGGTGGCATGGCGCGGTGGGACCAGACCTCTGCCTCGCCTCTCCTGCCTCAGGGTGAGCAGCAGATGCCGCCGGGACCTGGAATTGTCCTGGGGGCCATCCGTGGGTCCCTCGGAGGGAGGCCGGGCGCGAGGCCGGGCGAGGCGGCGGCGTTGGGGCGAGGCTGAGCGAGCCGCGGCAGGTCGGGGAGGCTCGGCTCCCCGCGGAGCTCCTCCGCTGCCTCCCGATCGCGAGTTATCAAAACCGAGAGGTTAAAAGCGTTTAATTATGCTGATGCTTTCCCCCCTTGGATTAAACAAGAGGATAAATAGACTACAGCGTGTTTCCTTGGATTCGATTCCGATTCTTAAGCAGGCGAGGGGAGGCAGGAGGCTAAGGATCCTTGGCAGCTGTCACGTTTCGCTTTTGATGGTGTCAGTTCTGTCTGTTCGGAGGTGTTTCTCTTGCCACTGTCAGCATTTTCCGGGGGAGGATGAATTCATTGATACAGTCTGTTTGCTGTCCACATATTCACAGTTCATGTGTTACATTTTACATAAAGTAAACTTAGCAAGGGGAAAACTAATTCTGCAATTCTTCAAAGCTAATGTAGAGTAAATATATTCTGACACTGACAGGTATTTCTTATTAAATAGCTCTGAACTGCAGTACTAGGTTTTGCTTAAGTGGCATTATTCTCCCTGAGCAAAGACAGTTCATTTATTAGTCATTCCAAAAACCAAATAACAAATATTATTCTCTAAGCAAACTAAACAAACCATTTAAAAGGGGCCTGTCTGAAATGATTAAAGTACAGTGTCTGAAAAGCAGCTGACATTTTAGTGCCAAAATACCATATGGAGACTCAACTGCTTTATTAACATGCTTTGACCCAAGCTGCAAAATCTCCCAACACCTTTGAGCGGGGAGGAGCAGCCTTCCTGTGTGCACGGGAGAAGCAGAGGCGAAGCTTTCTGCCAGTTCTTAAGATGTCATTTTGGCACGGCGGAGAGCGAGGTGCAATAATTGAGGGGCTGGATGCGAGCAGATTTTTCGATTTCTGCCAGAGATACACTGTAAAATAATTCAGCGAAGCTGAAAGCTTGGGCTTTCCATTTACGCCATAAAAAATAAATATACCGTGTTTGCCTTGCCTTCTTACAGCTCTCTCTTTCTCTTAACTAAATATTTCCTTTCTTCTGAGCATCAGACGTTACTTCTAGCTTTCAGGCATGCAAAATAAGAGTGCACGCGCTTGTAGGTGTTTATTTACAGTCTGTGGGGGGCTGTGCTCCTGTGTTTGTGGATCCCCAGCTCTGCTCTGACGATTTCCTTTGCGAGCTGGCCAGGATGGCAGCAG
Source organism: Anas acuta (assembly GCF_963932015.1). NCBI lineage: Eukaryota > Metazoa > Chordata > Aves > Anseriformes > Anatidae > Anas > Anas acuta. The sequence continues at coordinate 9,027,871 of NC_088987.1, forward strand.
GTATCCGCTGACCGAGGTGCACCCTGCGAGGGATGTTTGCTCCCCTTCCTGGTCAGTCCTCCCCAGCCCAGCCTGTGCACACATTGCTTGCGTCTGGCCCAGGTTTTCCTTTCGTTTTTATACCAATGTTGTCATTATTTGAAACAATTCATCAGAGAGCGAGGGCAATGAGTTTTAGCCTGAGGTTTGTTCACAAAACGTCGCCTGCAGATGTGTCCTTTCTCGCTGGCTCTGAGCGGGGCAGCTTGAGTTGGCAGGGATGAAAATAATCTAGGAGTTATGCAAGGAGTTTAATAAAAGCGAGCTGATACCGAGCTGCCGTGCGTTATTAACTTGCTTCTCTGGGATTAGGTAGTTCTGGGCAAACGAGGAGGTAGTGGTCCAGGTTTGCTTTCCTTCGGTGTTGTCCCAGTGACAGAAGATTACTCCACTTTGGGGATTAGCTGATGACATTACATCGCCAGGGTAACGATGCACGTGCTGATGTAATTCCAGACGTTTGGTCGGGTCCGGCCCTCCTGGCTTGAGCCTCCCCCTCGCTGAGCACCCCACGGCACGTTTCCAGGCTCGCTGCCCAGGCAAGGAGCACAGGCTGCCCACAGCCCCTCCTCTCCTCCTTGCTGCGAGCCCTGGGAGGCACGAGAAGTGCTCGGAGCTCCTCGATGGACAGACGAAATGGTTCAATGCCATGCTTTAAGTAGTTCCTCTTTGGAGAGAGGGTGAAAAGGGCACGCTGGCCACGGTGGTAGTGCTGCACGGTGATGCCAACAGCAGAAGCACTTTGTGCTTCCAGTGGCGCTGCTGGAGGGAAAATTAAGGCCGATGCCTTCCTGAGCTCGGGGAGGGGTGCAAGGCACTGCCGTGGTACCAGGGGATGTCACTGTCCCACCACCCCAGGCACGGCTCTCCCTCCCCTGGCCGGGCAGGAGGCAGTGGGACGGGAGCGGTGTCAGCAGCACGCAGCACCACAAAGGAACAACTTCTTCAATCTGACATCGAGACCAAGGGCTGCTAATGAGGAGCCCGGGCTTTGGTTCCTATGGCAACTTGTGTTCCTGAAAATGCAAAACAAAGTGTGAGAAGGCGCCGGTCCTGCTCCCTGTTCCCCTCCTGCCTGGTGCCCGGCGCACGGTGCAGGCTCTGCGCGGTGCCGGCGTGGTGCTGGCTGCTCTCCGTGCCAACACAGGGATGGGGACATCCAGCTGCACCGTGGGCTCGAGCGACTGCGATTGCAAGTGGCAATTTGCTGCTCGCTCCTCAGATAGCGTCTCTGGGGCCAGCTGGGTTCCCTATAAACTTTTATAGAAAATATAAAATGACATCTGGAAACCTATGGCAGAGAGGTTTTCATTCCTCCTGTAAGCAGGGAAGAGCTTTGCCCTCTCTTAATTTCTCACAAATGTTATTGTCAAGCTCGATGGAGAGAAAAAAAAACGGTAATTGGGTAGCCTGGCTGCTGGAAGCTCTCCCTGCTCCTGCTCCAGCCTCAGAGCCGTTCCTCGCTGTACATCTTTTTGGAGAACAAGTACAACCTCCAGCCACGCAGCAGCCACGCAGCCGTTTGCAGCCCCCACTGCAGGCACCAGAGCTCATTTCTGATGCACTGAGCCGAGGGCAAAGCCAGTGTCTGGGCTGGGAGCGCTGTTTCCCATCCCTCGCTGCTCCCTGGTGTGGGGGCATCCTGCTCGGTACCCAGCAGGAGCCTTAAATCCAGGTTTTCCCCAAACGCACCCGCTCCCAGCAGGAAGGCAGAGGAGGCGCGGGCGTGAAGAAGCATTCCAGCTGATTTGGCCTTAGGGAAATCCGTCGGTAAGCGAAAGCCTCTGCAGCAAGCAGGAGCTGGGCGTTAATTAAGCTGCAGCGGGGCTGCTGGCACAGAAACCTGTCGAGCTTTGGGGGGATTATTTCATCTGGGGGATGCTGAGAGATGCAGAGGAGCAGTGGGGTCAGCCCGAGGCATCTGCAAGCGCCGGTGCCGGCGTTCATCAGCCAAGGCATTGCCGTGTGCTGCCGGGGGCAGGTGGGGGGCGAGCGTGTCAGACAAGGGGTAGGAAGAACAGGCATGCAGTAAAACATAGTAAAGCAACACAAACGAAATCCTACGCAGGTTTGTAGAAGGAGCGAAGCTTAGAAAGTAGATGCATTAGCAGCCAAAATAAAATATATATATATATAAAAAGAAACCACCAAGACTTTGACGCAGCAGACGTTTCCGACAGATGCTGCAGGAAGGAGGATCAGCCACTGCTACGTCTGCGCATAGCTGGGAGAGGGGGAGATGCTTCAACGGCAGCGGGAGCAGGGAGGGGTTTGTGGGGTGCCTGGTGCCCGCCTTGTGCTGTCAAGAACGTGGGTGCCACCCCCGTCCCCCCACTTCACCTCACTGCCTGTCCCCACCCCTCTGATCCCACGTTGCCTTGTGATCCATGTGCCTGCTGGTTGCTTGCAGCCCTCCCCAGAGGGCTCAGACTCCCCTTTCCTCCCCTGATGCCCCTTTCCTCCCCTGCCTGGCTGGGATCTGCCTTCTCCCTGCTCCCCCTGCTTCCTCCTGTCTTGCCCCTGGCAGGATCAGGCCCCATTCCCCATCTCTCCTGCCCTTCTCCAACCTCGCTCGTGTTTATAAGCTTCAGGAGACCAACTCTGCTGGAACGGCTTAGGTTTTTAAATTTTCTCCTTTTTGATGAAGTCAGGGTCTGGGAAGTCCTTGAGGACTGCCTCAAAGGAAGTGTTAGTTTTACGTGCAGAATGAGGCAAAAAATAATCATCTCATTTTTCTCTCTTCGGAGCAAGAGCTGTCCTCGCTCTGCCTTGCTTGCCCTCCACCCTCCGTGTCTGGGAACAGGGGACAAGGTGTCCTGCCACCGCCCAGCATTTCCAGAGCCTGCGGCCATCCCCTACAAGCCTGGCAGCTCCTCCGGTGTCCCTCAGGACCTGGAACAATGGCCCCAGCCATGGGGTTTGTAGGGGTGAAAGCTGCTGGGCTGGGCACAGGCTGCCCCCGGTGCTTGGCCAAGGAAATGGTGATGCTTCAAAAACCGGGCAGGCAGAGCCAGGGCACAGAGTGCTGCCCTCTCCAGCCACAGTTTGGGGCATCACCATCCCTCTCAGGCATCTCATGGGGCATTTACTGATGGGGTCCCACACTGTCTTCAGGAGCCAGCAGCTGAATCACGTCCCTGTGCTGCCTGAGCCCTCCTGGGACCCCCCTTCCCTGTGCGCGCGAGCAAGCTGCCCGTGCCGGGGAGAAATGTGCCCCAGCCTGGCGCTGTGCTCACAGCTCCCCTCCTCACTGACAGCATCCATCGCTCTCGTGCTGCCTGAGCACAGATTTCAGCCGAACGCTCGCCTTCCCTGTGACTCAGGGAGCTGACAGCTCGCAAGTACATCCCAAGGAGGAATCAAAAGCGACGGAGCAGGTAGCGCTATCTGCAGTCAGCCGGAGTCTCGGCGAAGGCAGTCTCAGAACCATCTCAGCGGCCAGCGGATGCCTGTCACGGCCACTTGACCTGGAGGCAGATGGTTACTGTCTCGCTCACGCGCTGTCTTTGGGGTTTGATAGGCACTTCTGAAGCACAGATAGACGGAGAGCCCTTGCTGGGGACGGGAGGGAGCTGGATGCCAGGGCAGCGCCATAAGAACCCGCAGGCAGATCCGATGGCAAGCAGGGAGTGCAGCGAGGGCTTTTTTGGGGGGGGCAACACAGCAGCCCCCATCTGTGCTATGGGCACTGCTCAGATGGGGCCAGAGGGGGCTGCAGAAGGGTTTTGTGAGCCGGGGGAGAGCAGGAGTGTGTCACGGGGCCGATGTCATCCGGCCGTGATGTCACTTCTTCAGCAGAGCACTTCCAGCGATAGCGGAGCTTCTGCAGTCTGTCTGCCAGCCTGGCACTCTCTCTGTACAGCGTAATTAAGCAAATGTATTAATAGAATGGGAGCCTGGGCCTGGGTAATGTTCTTCCGTGACAGACAAATGCGGAGACAAAGCAGACACTTTCTTCAGAAGTACTGCAGGATGCTATTAGCGGGCACAAACTCGCATCCCGTTACTGCCGGCGCTGCTAGGCAGCACCGAGGCATTTGCATTTTAAACGAAGCTCCCAGCCCGGGATCAGCTCCGGGAAGCGTGCGAGGCCGTCCCTGTGCTGGGGGGATCTGGGGCTGCCCTGAGCCAAAACGGGCATCCTGTGTGCTCAGCGACCACAGAGCCACCCCGCAGAGGTGACAGCAGCGTGCCACGCAGCGACACGGCCCTGCCCTGGCTACGAGGACAATTTCTGCACATTGGCATCCCTCACGAGGACAATATGCTCCTGTACAGCCCATCTCTGGTAAAACAGCTCTGCAAGCCCTAAAACTGCCAGTTTTCCATCGCTGGCCTCCGTGATGGTCTTAACAAAGTATGACATAAATATGCCAGGAGGAGGAAGGTGGCTTTCGCAGGGAGAAGGGATCTTTAGTAGAAAGGGATTCATTTCAGGGGATGGTGCTGCAGGAACCAGCCCTTTGGAGGGGTCGGGAGGGGAGTGGGACACAGCAGATGAAAACTAAAGGGCTAATTGTGTGAGTGGTGGGGGGATGCCGTGGTCAGAGCTCGCAGCACGCTGGCAGGAGGTTGCTTGGCTACTGCAGCCAGGCAGGGCGAGCGAGCGTAAACAGCCGGGAGGAAGGAGGGTCATTAAAGAGTTCCCTAAAGATGCCTAACTAGCGGCAGTGGGAGGAAACAAATAAGGAGGAAAAGTTGGTCCGAGTGCCAGGGAGGAAGCAAAGCTGTTAGGAAGACGGCTGATTTTCTGCTGGAAGCCGTCCCTTATTGCCAGCTTCAACCGGAGACGTTCTCCTTGCGCAGTTTCTCTCCAGCATCCCCGCTTTCATCCTCTCTCTGCCACTTTCTCATCGAATTCCTCCCCTAGCAGGAAGAGGCTGGGGAGCTCCCGCACACACATGGGGCTGCCAAGCCCTGGCAGGCACTTGGTTTCCTGAGTGTGGATGTGCCCGTGAGCGGCTGAGCTGCTTGGTGACCCTCCCCGCAGCACAACCATCGCCCAGAGCCACCTGGGCCCGCAGCCTGGCTCTCACATTGACCCAAAATCCTTAACGAAGCCTTGCCTGTGTTCTGGTCTGTCCAGGCAGAGCCCCAGCCGGCGGTGGGCAGGGACAGGTTCATCGTGAGCCGCGCCGACAGCACCGGCGCTGCACAACAGTTAGGAGGAGAATTGTTTTAATGAATACATTTCCTTTCAATTGTATGCGAGTAGCGAGATCCCATTAGATCGGGGAAGCAATTAGAGCTAATAAAGATGAACGCGCAGCGCTCGGTGCATGTGGAATAACAAACAGCGAACAAAGGATTCACGAGAGAGCTGCCTCTAATCCAAACAAACGCGGGGCGATGAAAGGCAGGGCTGCCCGGCGGCACCGCACGCGGCCTCGCCACCGCACCTGCTGGCAGCAGGGGAGCAGCACTCGGATCAACCTCGGCCACGGGGCCACCAGAGCTGCCGGCCCCATCACTCGCACAGCCCCCAAAATGTGTGTGCCACCAGGCGGGAGGTGGCTCTGGGTCCCCAGCTCGGGGCTGGGCTGGGGGGACAGGGGGTGATCGGCTCTGTCCTGGGTTGTGGCTGGGATGGGCGATTGGCAGCGAGCGCCTGCCAAAATTCACCGCCCCGATGGCAGGGAGCAGCCTGAACCCATCATCAGTGCCACGGCTAGGTGGAGCGGGGAGGAAATAATAGCCTCTTCACAATGAAGTATTTACACAGTAGGCTCGCAGGAAAATTGGGTAAACCGATAATTACCCAAGGATATTATTGGCTTTGGCAGAGTTAATAATAATTAGTGCTCTTCCTTTTCCAGACTCCTTACAGGAGAGACCTTTTATAATCCGCAGAATACAAAAGACCCAAACCACCAAGAACAGCTTCCATGTGTGCCTTGGAGGAGAAAAAAAAAAAAAAAAGAAACAAAACACTCCAGTCCTTCTGACAGGCTGCAAGGTGAAAATCACCCAAAGACACCGGGCAGCTGGACTGAAAAATGATAGTAATAGTGCTAGTAATAATAATAATAACGATAAACAATTTTGTGTGCTTGAAGACAATCCCACGCCGGGACTGAGCTTGCTCTTGCCCTCTGTAGCGTGGCGGAGCAGAGATAAAGGATAAAGGCAGCGCTGACACTGGCAGCCCCGCGGGATGCCGGGCACTGCCCTGCTGCTCCTCGTTTGCTCTCTTGCCCGAGCCGTGCACTTGCTTCCCAGAAAGCAGACATTTTCTGCTGGCTCTCGCTGCATTCCTCATCCTCGCGGTGTCTCCGTGCCTCTTCACGCTCCCCGGTCCTTGCTAAGCCTGCAGCTCGGTGAAGTTCCCGAGCCTGCAGCCGCTGCTGGCACCTGAGCCCTCCCGATTAGCGCAGGCTGAGCACGCATCCTGCCCGCCGGAGCTGTGCGGGACACAGGGACACAGCCTTGCCTGCAGAACAGCCTTTGCTGGGTCATTGTGCCTGGCAGTTTGGGTTAAGTGGGGTGAATTTGGTTTGAGATGTGCTGTTGGAGGAGCACCCCCAGCCCCTGCCTGCCTGGCGGGGAAGGGGAGCGTGGGGTGAGCGGGATCAGCCCCGTGACACGCACTCAGAATTGCGATGTGTGATCAGCCGTGTGATGCCACGGCGACGTCTGCACCGCTTCCTCCGTGCTCTGCGGGCTGGGTGCTGGAAGGGGCAGCTCTGAGAAGGGAGGGGGATTTCTGTAGGAGCAAGGCACGGCTGGCCAGCCTCCGGCCACCTCAGCCCACCGGAGACATCGCGCTCTGCCGCTTGTGCCGCTGCTGTGCCACCCTCCTGCCCCTGCCCTGGCACGGAGGGTGCTGGCTGCTTGTCTCGCGATGGGCAGCCTTCAAACGATCCCAAATCACGAGGGAAATCCCCCCCCCCCCCCCCCCCTTCCCCACCCCTGCCCCAAGCTGGCCCATAAATCACAGCGTTATAAAAATAAAACAGCTTTGTGCCTGCACGCACATTTCAGGTTGCCTTTTAAACCTGAACTTGTTTCTCACACGTTGGCAGAAGAACAGAGGGGAGCTGGAGTCAAAAGGCAAGCTCGAAAAATAAACGCATACTTCTCTCTTGCTGCTTGTGAAGGGCTCCCATAGGAAAACAGAGAAAACCAGGGCAGGAAGAGGCCCTGGAGGGGTCGTCGTGCCCTTTCCCCAAAGCAGGAGCCAGCTCCTCCCCGCAGGCGGCAGGCCAGATCGTGCCCAAGGCTGCGGTGATGGGGGTGCAAGCGACTACCCCCAGTCCCTTGGTTCCATTGCCCTCCTGATTTTCCCCTTTCCCCCTGTTTCTCCTGCTTTCTCGTGGCCCTGTGCTCATCCCCTGCATCTCTCTGAAGGACGAGTGGCTGCCGAGGGGACGCGGGGACGTCCCTGCTCCTGCCGCGGCCGCCCAGCCCAGCCCCAGCCCTGCCACGTGCGCACTGCTGCAGCGCCAGCCACCCAAGGAAGAGACTGAAAGTTGTGCTGTCTTAAGCCACAGTTTAACATAATTAGACATCCTGGCTTGAGGGCAGTAATTACTTTTATAATCCTTAAACATTTTTTTTTTTTAAATAATTGCCTCCCAATTCAATGCCTTTCAAAAATCCTTTTAAACGGCACTGCCTTCTTCAAACAAAACTCAGCCAACAGTAATTACAATAAATTATTCTCAGTTCTAAAAAAACATATAGAAATTAATCTATGTGCGCAAACTGCTAACCAGTTATTGTTTACCTCCCTCCCACCAGCCGGCTGCTTCCCCGCTCAACACCACGCGCCGGCCTGGGGGCTGGCACCGCGGCTGCCCCGGGGGAGCTGCGCCAAGCCCGGCACGATGGGCTCGGACCTGGGGCAGCCAGGATCGGGGCTCCCCTCCCGGCTCTGTTCACCTTACAGAGCACGGCCACGGGCAGAGCACGGCCAAACCACCCAGCCCTCCCGGCAGAGCAACGCTCCGAGCCGCCAGGCAAAGGCGGTGCGCGGGCTGGCCGCCGCATTTCATCCTCAGCTGGGACAAATAAGGCGTAATTCTGCTCGAGTCAAAGGAGAGGCCGTGATTCACAGCAGCTGAGGATCTGGCCAAGAGTGTCAGCATCACGACAATAGCGTAATGTTTTCATTATGCATTGTTTTTTTCCAAATACTTAAAAAATTATCTAGGAATTACTCACACATCCCGTAATAGTTACCAGTCTTGGGTGTTTAAGGCAAAGGTTTCTTGAGACAGCAATGGGGCTGCAAAAGCTTTAGCCATCGCTGCTCCTGCTCCGTGCGCTTCTCCTATCACTTCTGCTCTCCTCCTCCTCCGTGTACACAGTCCAGTAACCTCTCCCTGACAATCTCCAGATCCTCAAAATTGCTCATTTGGAATTTTGCAGTAAATAGAAAATTGCTTCGCTCCTTTCTCTCAGGACAGCACAGAAAACGGATCCAAATGAAAAAAAAAAAAAGCGAGCAGCGTGTATCTGGTAGACATAAACAGTGAAAGAAAGGCAATTCTGCTTTTCAGCCCCGCTGCAGAGCGAATGACCTTGGAAACAATGAAAGGCCTGGGGCCGGAGCCCAGTTCTGCAGCAGCGTGAGCTGTGTTTGGGGAAGGACTGGGGAAGACAACCTGGAGGAATGGGCTCGTGCAGGCGTGAGTCCCCACCAGCTGAAATATCGCAGCTAGCACTGGGGGGAAGGAGCTCGCAGCCCCCAAACTGGTGCTGGCGTGGCTCTGCCTCAGCCACCCTCCTCCCCTCTGCCCACTCCTTGTTGTGTGCTGTCCCATGTTTAAAAAGCTGTCCCCGTGTTTAAGATGCCATCCCCGCTTGGCACGGCGAGGCGATGCCATGTGGCCGGGGGGAGCAGCCCGAAACCCGCTCATCCCCACCAACATTTGCCAGCGATGGAAACGCGGCAAGGAAATCAGAGCTAATTCACACGTGGGGGAGGAAGAAGGGGCTAAATTTATAACTAATAATTCACCCCGTCCTAATTGCACATCAAACCGCCGCACCAAAAACTGGCCAAATGGAAAGCATGTGTCGGAGCTCAGCCCGCAGCCGGCGGCATCGCCCGCGCCCCCCGAAACCACCCGCATCCCCTGGCTCCTCCGCGGAGGGGAGGCCGGGGGGGAAGATAACAAAGGTTTGGATTTGATCACGCTTTATGTCAGAGGGAAAAGCTGCTTTTCCTGCCGGAGCTGCCAAGGGGTTGATACCACCCAGCACACGTCTCGCAACACCAGGCAGCCCTCCTGAACGGCTGCCATCGGCGCGGCACGGCGCGGCTTCCAGGGCGAGCTGCTGGGGCCGGGGCCTGCGTGCTCGCCAGTTCTTTGTGTGCTGTGATCAGGGAGAAAAAAAAAAAAAAATCTTCTCTTTTTTTTTCCTGCATTGCTTCTTAGAAACGTCAGAAAATTAAAAAGAAAGAATATATATGAATATATATGTCTAAAATCCAGGGCAGACAGCCAGAAGCAAGGATGTGTTTCAGAAACACGGGATCCTGGACAGGATCCTGGAGCAGAGCAAAAGGGCAAGGCATGCACGCCGGCATCGGCGCAGTCTGCTTGGTGCTGGGGATGTTGTGTCCAGCTGTGGGACAGCTTCACAGAGCTGGACAGTGGGAGAAGAGCTGGAGATGCTCCATCGCTCCCCTGCAGCTGGGGACAGGGCTTGGGGTTTGGGCACTGTTTTTAGGGCAGAGCTGGGGCAGGACGCAGCCCATTTGGGTTCCAGCCCCAAGCAGCTGGGCAATGACCCGCTGCTCCTCTGCGCCCCTCCCCGACCCCCAGGGCTTGTGAACTCAGTTGTTTTTATATTTCATGGAGAACTTTTCAAGCTGAGCTTTGGAGACACAGCTTTCCCCTGCAAGAAGCAGGGAAACAATGAGGGGAGAAAAAGGGAAAAGCAAACCCCACCTGCTTCCTGTTTTTATTTCCCCCATCCCCCTCCTCTCTTTATTTTTTTAGTGCTCCCTGGTTATTTGGTAGCTCCTGCAACTTGTCCAGAAATACCTCTGCTAGTTCAGGGGCGTTTTGGAGCCCAGGAATTTAAGGAGGGCCTAGAAATTCCTAACCCAGCTTTAAACTTGCTAAGGACGGGTGAAGCGGCTCCCCGCCTTTCCAGCCTGCGTTTCTGCTCTCCTCAGAGTCCCCCTTCCCCTCCGCTCCCCAGGGGATGCTGCCCTGGGCTTTTCCTCTCCCACCCCTCCACGCGGGCAGCGCAGACATTTGGTGCACATCTGCGGCCGCGAGGTCGGGCTGCTCTCCTGCAAACCGTCCTCACACCCGAGAAGTCCGCAGCTGGGAGCACGTGGGCAAATTTCCATCCTGCTTCACCGAAGAGGGCGAAATCCCTGGCTGTCTGGCTGTGGCTGCAGGACTGGTTTGAGATATCAGTCTGGAGATACAAATTCGCTCTGATCCCTGCCGGGTGCTTTGGCGTAGGAGGGGTGGTGCCTTGCTGCCCATCGCGTGCTGTCAGCAGCACTCGTTTTGGGACTGGGGTTCCCTAAGCTCTGCGTGGCTCGGTGAGGAAGAGACAAAGTTCCCCACTGGAAACAGTCCCTGAGAAAATGGTCATGATGGAAACTCACCCTGCGAAAGCACTCGTCACCTTCCCACCCAGCAGGCTCCGTGCCTGGAGGAGCCAGGGTGGCAGCGCAGCGGGAAGGATGCTTCGAGACGCCGCAGCGCTACCTAGAAACCAGCACACATCTCCCACATGATCTGCACCGCTCGCCTCACAATAAACCAATATATTTTAACTATGACCCGAAATGTTGCAGAGGAACCTTTTGAGCCAGTCTCTTTGGTGCAATACAGATGCGTCCAGCCTGATTGTTATTGTACATGTCAGGGCTGTCGAAGCGCGGGATAAAGAAGGCCATTGTGCGCCCACGGAGGGGACGGCTCGGATGATTAATGACCGCTCCCTCAATTCTCAGAAGAAGAGATGGAGGCAGGATAAGGCCTCTGCTCCGGCAGGGGCAGAGCCCCAGAAGACATCCGCCAAGCAAAAAAACGAGGAGGGCGCTCGGCACAGCGGGGCAGGGACCAGAGGCACCAGCCCCAAGTGTGTGCAGCCTGTGCCGGGGTGCTGAGCGCAGCGGTGCTGGCGGTGCTGCCGCTGGTGCTCCTGGCTCGTGCCACCAGCCCTGCTCCAGCCGATCTCCCTGCTGCTCTGCTCCCTCTGCACGGAGGGCAGCGGGTCTCGGCAGCGCGGATCATTGCCCATTGAGTAAGACGAATGGCAAAAAATCAGGGAAATTGCAAATTGATCTTTGCCTAACACACACGGCGACTTTGTTACCTATTTTTTTGAGCCTCTACGCAAATACCTCCCAGACTAATTCTAAGGCGTGCCAAAGTAAATTACATTTAGTTTGCCTTAAATAAACAATGACTCTTCCAGGAAAGGTTTGTCTCTTCTGGGCACTTGCATCATTTATCATTGCTCCACTGTTTTGAGTTGGCTGCCCTTTTAGGGTGAGATGTCTCTTGGTTTTAGTGTGCGCGCAACCATAGAAAGGACAAGGTCTTACCCCAAGAAAAATGTACTGAGAAGATGTCATTAAAGCTAATGAGAGTCCAGGCAGCTGCAGCTCATTAGAGATTGCCTGGGGCCAATTGTAACTGAGACCTTTAAATATACATCATAGTCAAATAAACAACATCATATTCGATCTGCAAAGTCTCTATCAGTTCCTGCATGGGCCTTATCGCTCAGCCGCACTTTTAGCTGAGAAAATGTTCCCTGTTCAATAACAAACTCGGAAGCGGAGGAGCCCATCGCACTTAGGAATGATGCACTGAGGAATGGGGGCGGGAGGAGGGACCTCTTTTTCTGAAAACACCATTTGAAGCTAATTGATTGCAATGGTAGGAGACACTCGGGGCTCGAGCTCTCCGCCCTGCCCCAAGGACTGTGGGAAAACAGGTCGAAGAACCTGCAAAGATGCTGAAGATTGGTGCTTTGAGCCGTGATTGAGCAATTTTGTTGTTGTTGTTGTTACTCCTTCCTTTGGCCCCGGGGCATGACTTTACTGTAAAAGAAAATGAGGGGTTTCTGACAGCACTTTCCATGTGTTGTTGTTACGAAGCGTTTAGCGAGGAATTAGGGATTTACAAGTGGTGGGGGGGTTCCCCCTCCATCGGCAGAGCCCCCAGCCCGCCTTCCCGTTGTCGGGAACGCCGCTGCTGCTTCCTGTGGGGCCGCAGCCGTGGGCAGGCTGCGTGTTTCCGTGCGTCCTCACCCCAAATAGCTCCACGTGTGATTATTAAGTCCTTATCTCCGCAAGGAGTCACTGACACCGGGCGGCTTTCCAGGGAATGTTGCTCCCTTAATAGGCCATTACATCTCGGTAATAAGGGCTAAACTCTTCTGGGGGCATTTAGTTATAAATTAAGTAAAATAACACCACCGATCCTGCCCTTCTCCCCGTGCTCGTGAGGGGGTTTCTGATGTGGATGCCTCCGACGCTGCCCAGCCAGGGACGGTGCTGGGATGTGCAGCTCTGCCTGGGTGGTGCAATGTCCCGTCCCGGCGCCGCCTGGGCGGCTGTAAATAACACAGATAACAATAAAATGAACAGTGGAGAGGCCGTGGCTGGGTTCATTGACTCCTGGCCCAAGAGCTGCTTCCCAGCGGAGGTCTCTGCACGCTCCCCTGACGCAGGGCGTCTCCCCGCTCCGTGCCCAGGACCTCCATGGGGTCCTGTTCAGCTGAGCACCCCAGGATGAAGCTGTGCCAGCGCACCCCAGCACTGCTCTGTGGAAGCACCAAACTGCCCTGCAGCAGCCTCATCGAGGATTAGGACCGGCACATGAAGGACATGGGTGGCAGCAGAAGGAAAAATCAGGGACCGGGGGCACGGGGCCGGCCACACCTTTCCAGCCAAGCCTCACCTAACGCTGGCCATCTGGAGCAGCCTGGCCCCGAGCACGGAGCTGGGCCAGATTGGCCTCATCCTGCCCACATACAGGAACACCTTCCTGCTTGCTGGTGCTGCCGGGTCAGCTTTGCACTGGGGTGGGATCCCAGGTGCTGCGACCCTGACCAGATGGAGACCTTGTGCGCAGAGCTGGGGGTGGGAAGCAGGGGACCCCGCGAGCTGCCGGTGCTCAGGACATGTCCCTGTCCCCTGGGAGCCAGGCACCAAGTGCTCCCCTGCTGCATGCCGTGTCCTTGGCCCTCATTAAGAGGAGGCTGCAGCTGCACTGGCCTGGGAAAGCCCCGCGGCCGCATGGTGTGCTTGCAGCGGAAGCCACAGCGCTCCGGCTTCGGCTGGCTTTAAAGCCCCAATCTGGGGAGAGCCGCGCAAACCCTTCCACGGAGACCCTCCCATCGACCGAGAGCCAGGTATATTGATTTAATTTGCACCTGTGCATTTCTTGGCACGGAGCAGCCCGCTGCAAGCCAGGAGTAAATTCACTTAGGAGACTTCTGGCAGCAAGCTGCCCCGGCTGAGCTAAACCAGCGCGGAACAAAAAGAGTTCAACACGCTTGGCTCCGCGTGAGCCGTGCCTTCAGCCCTGCCCTGAGATGGGCGAAGAGAAAAGGAGGTGAAGGATTTGGGTGAAGGGTTGTGCAGCGTGCCACCTATGCCTCCTTGCAGCAGCTCCTTGCTGCTCCCAAAGGCAGGGGGGATGCCCTGGAGGACCCCCTGGACCCCTCCTGCAGGGAGGGAGCCTCCTGCTGCCGACCTCCCCCTGGGGTCTGGGCAGCACCGCGGGGTTGTGGCAGGGTGCTGAGGCTCATCCTTGAGGTTTCATGCTCTGTTCCCTTCTAATCCCCATTTTCAATTGCTCTTATGTCATTTGGGCTAGAATTTTCCAGACGTGAGCCCCTTGAAAAGGTGGCTCTTTCCTTTCCCCCCCCCCCTTTTTTTTTTGTAACCAAATGAAAACATCCAGCCAAATGTTCTGGCCGTGTCCATTTTCTTTCTTCTGCATACTTTTTTTTTTTTTTTTTCAGTGAGTATACAGCGAGCACAGATTTTTCCCATTATGCATTAAATACGGGAGAGCGTCACCTTTCCTGCTGCGGTGTCAGCGAGGAGAGGGCCCCTGGCTGACCGCTGCGGAGCTGGCAGTGGCAGGGGATGCTGCACCCACACCAAGCTCGGCTTCTCCAGCTCACCCAAACGCTGACCCCCTGTGGAGCCCTTTGGGTGCCCAAAAAACCTGCCCAGGACCCAGGCTGCGACCCTTTGAGGAAGGCACCTTGCAGAGCCATGAGTGCTTCTCCTTTATTAATTAATTCTTTGTGGAATTGGAGCAGCGGTGTGGGGGGCTGGCTGCTTTTTAGTTTCAGCCTGGTGTAGGGGCAAGTACAAAGCCCCCCAGATGTCTGAAGGCACTGGTTTCCAAACAGTGTTGGAAAATCAGCATTTTCAGGGCTTGACGATGTATTTATGCTGCTGCTGCTCATCCTCTCCCTCCGCAGGGAGCTGGTCCCCCCGGTGAAGGCACCTCATGAGCATCCCTACTTGGCTCACTGTGGCGCAGAGGGGCTGGGCAGCGCCCATCTCCGACCCCACAGAGGATGGTTCTGCAGCTGCTCCCTGGCAGCAAAGGGGTTAAACCAGTGGGGTTGAACTGGGGGGCTGAGGGGTCCCATCCGGGTGTGTGGAGCAGGATGGAAGCAGCCCCCCCGTCCCTGCCACCCCTCTCCATGATGTCACCTCCCTGCTCTCCCCGCAGAGGCATTAAACGAGCCCGCGTGCTAATTGGGGCCACGCAGGTGGGCAGCACCTGGAGGGGCAGGGGGGGTAACCTGGGGCTGCTGGGGGACCCCAGCCCCGCTGCCCGCCCCACCGGCGCCACGTGCCGCCCCCAGCCACCTCAATGCCCCGAGCAGGCGGTGGGCGAGGGGGGATTGCTCTGCAGCTTGGTTCTGCTTTGCTTCTCGCTTCCGACACCTGATGGGAATCTGGAGCAGGCGGCGGCTGCAGAAACTCCCCGTTACATTTTCCAGGCGTGAGCGGGTCGCCTGACGGCGCAGGGGTCGCGCAGGGCAAGCCCCAGGTGGAGGAGGCATTACTTCCCTGTGCTTTTTTTTTGTGGTGAGGACAAGCACAGGGCGTCACCGCTGTGCCTTCTCCGTCCCCGTGTCGGTCCCCATCTGACCTTCGCACGTTGCCCCCACCCGATGCTGCTGGTGGGTGTGGGGTGGCCCCCAAACAGCCCCTTTCCTGCAGCCTCCCCTCCTCTGCAGAGCAGAAACGCGCACAAAGGAGGATCCTGCGTTTCTCCAATTAATGTAATTAAGAGAATTAAACTTTTGGAGAGAGAGAGTTTTTCATTTTCTTTTTATTTGATTAGGGAAATTCCCACTGCGTGCTTTGTGCAAATGAAAGCCAGGCTCCTTTCCATTGTTCGGCGGCCCCGGGAGGACGCCTTACCTTTCAATCTCGCACGCTAATGTGTTTAGAGTTAAAATCCCCCCCGCCCCGGGCAGCCGAAGGAAGGATCCCGAAGCCTTGATTAAAGCACGGCTCCCCAAGCCGGGCTGTGCACGTGGAGCTGATGGCGAGTGCCCCGATCCTGCGTCCTCACCTGCACAGCTGGCCGAGCCACAACACCACGGCAGGGGATGTCCTTGAATCCTGGGGCCCCCAGCCTTCCCACCCATTTAATACAGGGCAGTGCAGTAAATGTAGGCAAAAAGGAAAAACAGGAGAGATTTGGGGTCGGGTACCAGTGGAGAGCTGTCCCGAGCAGCCTGCCTGCACTGGCTCCGGTGACAGGGAGTTTTCTGCGGCCCCATCAGATGGTTTGCCCCATGATGCTGAAAAGTAATTATTTTTGTCAGCCTGAATATTAAAATCGTTTCTCCACGAGACTGGGTTTAGCTATCAAGGTTACTGAAAAATAAAACACGGGGAAAAGTCTTTGTACAATCCCACCGTGAGGCCACGGGAACTTACGCTATCCCACAAGTGCTCAAAAATTACGAGCCAGGTCCCCAAAATGAGATAGGCTTAAAAATCAATAAGAATAAAAAATACATTATGGCTTTTAATTTTTCTTCTGCTTTCCGAGCTTTCTGGGCACACAGGGGACGTGTTACACGTTAATGAAAGCTGCTATTCTCATCTAAACACAATTTCAGGTGGTCGTAACTTTGGAAACCACAGGAGACGTCACCAGGTCCGTGGTGCGTGGCGGGGCCGGCGATACCCACTGACACGGATGGATGGCAACGGGAACCAGCGTGGAAAGGGAAGAGCCCTGGATGGAGAAGAGCAATCCGAAAATTGGTGCAGAATAGCTCCTTGAGCCCCCCTGGGATTTCTCGGAGTTTCTCACCGCAGGAAGCACATCTAGAGCCAGCCAAACCATCTCCTTTTCTTTCCTTTTTTTCCCCCCAGCAAAAATCTGCTGACCCAGAGCCTGGGTTTTCCAGTTCCCCCCAAGCAATGCACTGAGTCGGAGATCCGGGAGTGCTGCCTGGGATGGGGGAAACCACAGGACGGCCCCTGCAAACCGGGTCCAACTTCCTCCATCCGTACCCCAACCAGATTGGGGCTGGGTCTGGGGAGAGGGGCAGAGGGGGGGTGCTGCAGAGATGTGAGGCTTGGGGTTCCTGGGGTTTCTTGGGCTTGTCGCCCACCCAGGAAAAGCCATGCAGATCCCCCTCAGCAGAGGAGCAGGGCTATCTCCATTTGGCAGAGGGCTCTAGCTCTCTTTTCCCCTCCAACAGCAGAGTGGGAGCTGCTCCCCATGGTCAGGAGCTAAACGTGAGGATTTAAAGCCCATCGGGTTCCTGGGCTCACAGGGCACAAACCTGATCATATCATTTTTTGATTAGGGGATGTATTTTTCTCCGTTAATCCCTAATTCCCCCAGGGTCACCCACAGGAGAGGTGCCATGGGGAGGAGGGATGGGTTGGGCAGTGCCATGCTGGCTGGTGGCAAGTCATGGGGACCATGGCACGGAGAGCCACAGACGCACCTGGAGGTTTCCTCCCAGCCCTCACCACCCTCTGTAATTCATCCCCACGGTGGGGACACGCTGGGGACAGCCCCACGGTCCCACTGCTGCTGCTACCCCAAGCATCTGCGGAGGGGAAAACTTCCCAGCATAACACCCGCAGCCTCTCAAGTAAATAGCCTTTAATGTTTCACTCAAGGGTTGTAGCCTTAATACGTAAAATCTGTTCAGCTTTTTTAATTCCTGGATCGTGCTGTGGAAAGTCCTCCCCAGCTCGCCTCCTGCCTTTCCTCCTCCAGCCCGTGCCCCGCGAGGGGCCGCGGCCCCAGGGTGAGGATGCCCTGAAGAGGGCAGCAAGGCCACGGCCACGCACGGGACCACGAGTGGGGTGCTCAGAGGTCCCACAGAGTGGCCTTTGAAGCTAAATGTTGGGTTATTTTGTTGGTGGTGTTTGTTTATTTTTTTTTAATTTTATTTTTTTTTATTTTTTATTTTTTTAAGAGAGCAAGAAGGGGAGAAGAGCTTTATAATAAACCCCAAAATAATAGGAATGGGTCTTTCTGCTCTATCAGGATTGTGCTCACTGCAAACACCTGTGGTTACAGGCAACCCAGCCACCCTGGCACTCCTCAGCCCCTCAGCCCCCAGCTGTGTCCCCCCTCCCAGCCCCAGCTGAGCCTTTTTAAGGACCAGGCACGACCAGGTTGGGTTTTTCTGATGGTGTGAGCTGCATAAGGTAAAGGCGTTATTTTGGGGGGTTTCTGTCTTTTTTTTGGTGCTTGTGTCCTTCAACCAGGCAGTGTCAGTGCTACTCTGTGGCTGCTCAATTGATTGCAGAGAGGAGATTTTGAGCTGGGGGCCTCTGAGGCTGGGTGCTTGGCTCCCCACTCCTGGGTGTGTGTGCCCTGGCTGGGGCTGCTGTGTAAATGTGCAATTACAAGAACAAGCAGGTTTTTCCCCAGAGATCTCCTGGCCTCAAATTAGGGAGGCTGAAGCTCTGTCAGAAGATGATGGATGTCACCAGGAGAGGCACTGATGAGTGGTGGGGAGCACGGGGTCAGGGCGCTGCAGGTGGGTGAGCTGCATCGTGCCGTGCTCGCCTCCTGCCCCGGGGAGGCAGGGGGGAGGTGGGCACCCCTGGAGGATGGGGATGTGCAAGCTGGGTGCCCCAGCTGGCGTGGGTGAGGGTTTTGGGGTGGGAATTGAAAGGCCGTGTAGGTTCCTCATAGCTCAAGCTGGGGAAACACAACGGTTGCTTGATGTCTTTGGGGAGGAATCGGCCTTGAAAGGGGTGTTTGTGAGCTCAAAGGGGAGCGATCAGCAGCAGTGATGTGCACCTCACAGCTGAGGGTCCTCAAGCATCAAGGTGAGGCTCCTGGTGTACACAGCCCCAGAGCTGGCGGTTGGATGGAGGGAAAGGTCCTGGGCAGGTCTCGCCCTGACCTGAGCACCTTGGAGGATGTACAAAGGGAGCTGTGTGCGCCGGAGAGGCAGGACAGAGCCCGCAGACAAGCTGGGGGAGGACTGGGCTGAGATCATGTAAACTCTGCAAAGGTACGGGATGTGAGAGCGAGGCATGAAACGCACGCAGGCAGGCGGCCAACAGCAGCTCCACATGTCTGCCTGCAAACGCAGGGGGCTTCAAAGGAGGAGGGGGGAGAAGCGGCGTGCCTGGTGCGGCAGCGGTGCTGCGCGGGGCATAGGGCTGCGAGGGAAATCCCGTGCTCTTGCTCAGACAAAGGTTTTCCATGCAACGAGGTGCTGGGCTGAGGGTGGCCGGAGCGGGCACTGTGAGGGTGTGTAATAACCTGCAGCGTCAGCATCCGGGGGGGCCCCCGAGAGTCAGCGCCGGGTCCCCTCTCCTTGGAGCCCAGCCAGCCCCGAGCGATGCTTTCCAGTGCATGTGGTCAGGCCGTGTGTCAGGAGGATTAATGATAAAGGCTTCTTGGGGCTTGAAGAGATCTGGGTCTAATTTAAAACCAAAACAACACGTAGAAATTGAGGAGGAGGGGAGTTGCTGTCCTGAGGCGAGCATGGGATGCAGCTCATCACGGATCCTATCTTGCAGTAACATGTGCCAGGACCTTCAGAGAAGGTACAAGCAAACACCTGGTACACAGGAAAAACCCAGCCTCCCAGGGGTGCTTTCTTCTTTGTCTTTTGCTATTAGTCATTAGCTCATGCTCCGAAGCACATGGCCTTATCTCCCCTCTAGGCATCTTCCTTTTATCTACCTTGACTCATGGAGCTGCAGAAACTTTTATTAGCCACATAAATGTCGGATCTTCTTTAAAATCTTACAAAACTCTCTGCCTCGCCGTATCTTAGGGCGATGAGTTCCACGCATTAATCACGCGTTGGTGTAAAAATGCGTTTCTCACCCATTTTCTGCCTTTGGATTCAGCCGTGGCCACAAAGCATCCCCGCGAGCATCCGGCCCCGACGCGGAGCCAGCTGGGTGCCGAGGGGAGCTCCAGCTTCCCCTGATGTCTGCTGGGGATGAGATTTAGCAGCTTGACAGCGAGCCCCCTTGTGCAAAAAGTCCTTGGTTTTCTTGATGGGGAGAGGGCTCACAGGACGGCGTGCAGAGGGGATGGGGAGCTGGGGCTGAAGGTGTCCCCGGGGTGAGGGCTTGGGGCTGTGCCAGACGATGGGAGGTTTGGGAAAGGGCCACAGGGCCCAGCCGAGGGCTGGAGGAAGTGTGGAACAGGGGAGCGTTTGTCTTGATTTAATTTGACACTTAAACTGGAAGGAGTGATTTGTAGCTGTGTACATTTAAAAAAAAAAAATCCTCCTCAAGACAGGGAAATGGAGGCAATAGCAGGTTTTGGTGCCAGATCAGATAAAACCATGTGGGTAATGCTTCTGCCTTCCTCCTTTTTATCCAGCTTTGTCTCCAGGCTCCTAAAAAAAATCCTGATGGCTCAAAATCCTCCACTGCTGACTCTTTCCAACACCTCCGCTGCAGTAAGGCGCCTGAACCCCACGGGACAGGAGCTGCTGCAGTGACTTAGCCTGGTGCAGGGCTCCCTGGCCTCTGTGTCATGTACCCAAGGGCAGTTTGGTGGCCTGGCTGCCCCCAAACACCACACTGCGTGTGGTGAGGCCGTGCAGTGCAGGGAAGGAGGCAGGAGGCACATCCCAGCCACATGGAGGTGGCACCTGGTGGGTGTTGGGGGAGCCTGAGTCAGGCCCTCGGTGGGCACCAAGGTGGCCAGGGGAGCGCACGGGGGCTCAGGGAAGTCTTGGGAAGGGATGAATGTGTTTTGGCACAGACCCCAGTCCTTTCCTGCCAATGCATGGATGGGAATTTCCAACAGGAACAGTCGTAGGGCTCCTATCTGCAAGCCGGAGAGGAGAGCTAGGGATTTTTACCACGTGGTTCACAGTTGTTCCTTTCATTTAAATAATGAGAAAAAAAAAAAAAAAAGAGCAACCACTGACAGCCCTCAGCTCTGCCACGTGGCTGAGCTCTCCTGGGTGCGATGGGCAGGGTGAGTGGGTGCTGATGTGACCGAAGCTTTGGGGATGGGTGAGGGGATGCTCCCCATCCCCTCCCCAGCTCTGCGCGGAGTGGCAGTGGCTCCTGGGGCTTCAGCCTGGTCCCAGCTGCTCCTGGTGGGTGTTCGCTGGAGCTTTCACAGCCCTCTGGGACAGAGACAGGCTCCTCAACCAGGGATTTGTTGTGCTGAGTCCCTCCTTGCACCAAAACTGGGGTTCTGCTCAGCGCAGCTCCAGCCCCTTGCTCCCTGCTGGGAGCAGAAGCCTCCCTCCTGCAGCAGCTGGGTGCCCGCAGCATCTCCCAACAGATCAGGTTTGCCAGGCCTCTGGCACACCTCCCCATCCTCGGCCGTGCTCTCGTTGTTTATTTCCCACCTTTGCCACACGCCGGTGCCCAGAGCTGGGCATCTTCTGCGCCGAGACCGCAGCGGGGCTGGGGAGGACGCTGGAGGCGAGATGCTGCTCTTATCTCAGAACAATGCTCCTTTTTTTAATCTTTTTTTTTTTTCCTGCTGCAGTGCAGCTCTCCTGCCTCGCGTCCAGCCTGTGTTCATTACAACCCCAGGCCCTGCTCTGCGAGCAGCCACCTCGCCAGCTTTCCCTTGTATTTATTTAGGCATCCCCCCCGCCCCCGGTGTTTGCTGGCTCGAGGCGCGCTGGTGCTGCTGAACGCTCTCCTGTTTTTCCTGGCTCCACCACCGCTTTATCGAGACCACTTTGAGCTCTGGCCCTGCCTCCCCGCATGCTGATGGAGCAGCCCTGGCTCTGACAAAAGCCGTGGCAGCTCTCCAGCAGGTGAGGAGGTGAGTTTTGATCCTTTGGAGCCACGCACAGCTTAAGGATGGAGCCGGGGGCGCTCGTCCTGCTGCCCCCGCGTCGCTTCCTCTTCCTCTGACCCCTTCCATCCTCATTTCTTTAACAAATGAGGCTGGTCCACGTGGGGCGAATACCCAGGGAATGCTGCTGCTGCTTGAGGACAAAAAACAAATAAAAAGATCGGCAGCATGCCCGGGGAAAAGAAAACATCCTAGAGACGTCGGGGAAGGGGCACAGCACGGCTTTGCCCTGGGAAAGCCTCCCCTCCGCCCGTGTTGTTATTGCTGTTCCCTCCTCTGACCTGAGCAGTTTGCAAATATTTTCAGTCCTGCAGGTTGTTTCCATTAGGAGGAAAAATCAATGATACAGCCAAGAATCTGTGGCAGAGCCTGCTCTTTGCTAAAAATGGCCTGAATCCTGCTTTCCTGCGCACAGAGGGGTGGGCTCCTTTGCTCCCGGCCCCGATCCCATCGCTCCCCAAAAAATACCCCCAAAAGCCGCCTCTCCAGGTTGGGGCTTCCAGCCTGCCCCAAAGCTTCTCTGGCAACTCCCCCTCTCCCCTGCAGACCCCGGGGTGTTCCTGACGCCGTGCCCAGCCCCGGCAGTTCCCGCTGATGGGGGACGGCTGCTATCATTTCAGCCAGCCACCGGATAATTTGCCAGGAATGCCTATTGATTTCCTGCACTCCTCCGTGCAGACAGGGGTAAATAAGAGCCATTCGTCATTGCATTATGTATCGGTAATTAAAAATTACTAGGTAACTTCAACCAAAAATTGAATAATTTGAAGTAAAATTAAATAATTCTAGGTAATCGGTACTAAATGAGACCATTATTTTACTTATCAGTGACTAAAAATTACCAGGCATTTTTCCTCGTTTGGATGCTCTCCCTCCCCCTCCGTGTCAGTAGAGCCTTTCTAATTTGTTTTAATTGTTAATTTTAATGAGTAGTGTTTTTCTGATAACATTTTAGTATGCTTTTTGTTGTTGTTATTTTTTATTTTTTTTTTGAGATGGCTTTTATTGCATTGCGCAAAGCCTGAAGCACCTCAATGTGGGAGCAATTTGGAAGCTAAATTATTATTATTTATTTAAATCAAACCCTCCAGCCTCTTTAACCATTTGGCTGATTCTGTAATTGCCGTGCCGGCGTGATGGAAATGCTCCGTGCTTGCCTCTCCCTGCCTCAGAGCTGATGCAGAAGGGGCCTGGGTGCTCTTCTCATCTTGGTCACCCTCTGCACGCTGCATCCCCTGCCACCATTCCTGGTTTTGGGGAGGTTTTGGGGTCCACGTTTTCCTTCACCCTGGCTTTGCATGGCCTTCCCCAGCCGTCCTTGCTCAGGGAAACCTGGTGGCAGCCCATGGGGCTAAGCCTGCAGCAGTGTCTCCTTGCCCAACCAGGGCAGAAATGAGTTTTGGGGGCCAGACTGACCATTTCAGCCCTGCTTTTGTCAGGCTGTGAGCCAAATATTTGAGGCAGCCAGGCAGGATGTGGCTTGTGGTGGGTCGTTTTTGCAAAACGGGGTGTTTCTTGGATGTGAAGCCCCTGAAATGTTTCCACTGTGGGCATCCAGAAGCTCTTCCAAGTCCCCCTCCTGCCAGTTTTTGCCTTGGATATGTGGGTTCTCCAGCTCCCTAAAGCCACCTGAGCTACCCTGAGACGCAGCCAGGGCAGACCCCAAATTACTTGAGGCAATGAGCAATGCCTCCTCTGCACCCAGCCTCTGTGTCAGGCCGTGCCCACTGTCCCTGCAGGGACAGCAGGGTGGGATGGGGACCGCACTGGTGCCGGACCTCCGTGTCCCCCCGCAGAGGGACGGTTTGTCACCTCCCTGCTCCGTGGCACGCGCGTTTGTGCACTCAGCCAGGAGTGATGCTGGCTTGCCTTGCTGCTGCTGGATTGCATTACAGCCTCCTGTCTGCGGTAATTTGCTATGCACCATCACCCCGGGGGCATGGCAGGCTCTTCTCTTCGCCAGGTTTCTCCCCAGGAGCCTTGCAGATGCCTTCCACCCACGGGACAAAGCATGGGGAGTCCCTGGGGTACCTCACTGGGCGCACCCAAGCGTGCCCTAGAGGTGCTGGGGTCAGGAGCCTTCCAGAAGTGGGTCTGGGAGTGTGGTGCTTGCTGTTGTCCCTGATTTTATTTTTTTTTTTAGATTTTTTTTTTTTTTTCTGTGCCTTGCTAGGAGCACAGCCCTGTTGCCCAGGCATCTCTGCGGAGCGTGGAGCTTATGAAATGTCCTCACAGCATCCACTTAGCAGGGAGCAGCCCTCAGCCCGCGATAGCTCCCGCTGCATGAGCTGACCAAATAGGAGAGCAGATGGAAAGAGCAAATCATTGGAGGATTTTTTTTTGCTTTTCCTCTCTTTTAATGAGACCCTCTTCCCTCGCCTTCCCCGGAGCGCTTAGCAAATAGCTGTTGGAGAGCTCAGCCTGCTGCCGGTGCCGCGGCGTGTCCCTGGTTAACCCTAGGCTGGGCCCAGCCGGAGGGACTGGGGGCACTGGGGCAGGGGAGGACCACCAGGATCATTTTGTTTAGCTGAAATAAATAAGGATGGTGTGCTCCTGCAAGCTCTGCTCCTCTCCATGTGAGTGACACCCAAAAGCTGAGCAATCCAGCAAAATCTGGGACTGATGGGGGATGCCCAGCTGAGGCTGCTGTCAGGGGTCCCCCAATTTCTCCTGCCCGCTTGCCCGGCCTGGTGGCCCCAGATGCTGACTCTGTGGCCAGCCCCTGCCCTCTGCTGCTGAGACCTGGAAGTGCCAAGCTGAGGCCCAGCAGCCCAAAATCCGTGGGGTGCACGGCAGGCCCATGTGCCAGGGGTCAGGGCGCAGCTTTTTGTTGGGGTCTGCACGGCCCCGGAGGGGCTGGTCCGCGCCTCCTACCTCACACCCAGAAATATTTGTGCGCTTGGCATTCGTTTCCCTTTGCTTAATTCCACCCCATTTAGAGCTAGTAAAACTATTCCCTGCAAGCAATTTACTCGACAAATGTAGCTGGCACTTTCTGTAACTGGGTTGTCCAGGAAGAGACCGCAATTTTTAATGATTTTTTTTTTTTTTTCCATTCAGTGAATGCTCTTTATGACCGTATTTGAGCTCGGGGTTGTTCATGAATGGCAGCAGAATAAAAAAAATATCCGGTGGCCTATCTGAGCTGCGGAGCTGCTATTCACACTGCGAGGCCGGGCACCTTATCGCATGGCGCATTGTTTCTGTCCCCCGAATGGGAGCCCTCAACTACCTCCACTTCCACCGAGAGCAAAATTAATTTCATCACCCAAGAAATCTGCCTGCTGGGTTACATGAATCTGTTGCCAGCCCTAAAAGATCTCACAGTGAGCAGCGTCTCACTGCTGGCTGAAGCCCTGCTGAGCAGCTTCGTGCAGGTTGCACCCAGAGGTGCTCCGAGCTGCCCTCATGCTGCAAAACCCCAAAAGTGAGCTCCTGGAGGGGTGCAAGCCCCCAGTGCCCCCTGCCCAGCTCTCTGAGCCTGATGCTCCCAGCTGCACCCAGCCAAGCTCAACAGAGCAAGCCCCTCAATTTTTTCCTTGGAAATCAGTCCCACAAGCCCTTTAATCTGTCACAGGGTGCTTTTTTTTAAATATTATTTATTATTCTAATTGTGACACAACCGTACAGGAATACTCGCAGTTGCTCGCCTAGGGAAGGGTTTGCCAAAACCTTCCTATTCTGGAGTGGTTTTATGGGAACTGTGTGATGAGGAAAAGATGGTGAGGGCTCGCCATTCTAATTAGGATCGTTTCTGTCTTGCAAGAGGGATTGGAGGGTAGTATTTATGAATACGAGTAGGTTCAGAAAAATTCCTAGCACCATCTGTTTGAGAGAGAACAGGAAGAATTTCAATATGCTTTAGACCTTGAAGAGTGATGTTTGTATAACAGGCTCATAAAATCAATTTCTAATAGTTACAGGTACCCCCTCAGGAATTTAAATAGTCTGTTAACAAAGTTATTCCATCTGCCAAGCAAATACATTAAATATGCACGCACCGTACTGTATGTAGGGTTGTGGGCTCCTCTCTACTGTACGGCGTGCCCTCGAGCGGGTTCGCTGCTGCGTTACACCCGGACTTTCCCTGGGGCACAGGCTGGATGTCCCTGCTTAAGCAGGAGCTCGCTTACCCCCCTGTGACTTAGCAGATAAATCAGGTTTACGGCCACTTTATCCGCTGGAAGCCGGGCACTGGGCTGCTCCATCCATCCCTGTCCCCTTCCCTCGGCTGCCCAGCGGTGCTGGGGACAGGACCGGCTGTGAGGCTCACAAAACCTGCAGGCAGCTGATGCTGCTGGGCTGTTTGGGGTCGGGCTGTTTGGGATGGGGCTGACACCACACGGCACGTGCGGCTGAGCTGCAAACACGTCACCCCGCTAATTACACGGCTTGCACCGAGCGCTGCCCGCAGAGCTGCGCGGCACCTCGCCGGGTCCGCAAGGATTGCGCTCTGCGCGTTATCAGCAGTGATTTATGGTGAGGGTTAGGTCGCGCATCCAGAATATCGATTGAGGACTTTGCTGCCTGTTGTGTTTAATAGCTGTCGGAGCCCCTGTTTGCGGCGCCGTGCTGTTTGCTGCCTGCCAGCCTGCACAGCCCTGCCAGCGGTCTCCAGCAGGACAGAGCCGGCGATTCCAGCACATTGGGGTGGCCACTGGGCAAGTGCTGTGCGTGCCCAGATAGCCCCTGCGGATGGGCAGCACGTGCCCTGCTGCAGCCATGGGCACGGCCACAGCCCCTGCCCAGGGCATCCCCTGCTCACTGCACAGCTTTGCCCAGGGGAAACTTTCCTTTGCGCTCTTCCCGGCGATGATCCCTCTGCGCTGGGCGGTTTCTTCTTCTTTTTTAATTTAAAAATCCGCATTCCCACTTCCACATAGCTCGTTATCTCGGGGCGTGTGATGAGGTGTCCGGGCCCTGTCCCGGCAGAGATGATGCAGAACACATTCGCTCAGGCTGTGCGCTTGGCCCCCCCCCTCCTCCCGCGGGGAGCGGGTGGTTTTCATTTCAGCCTCTTCCATTAGGAGCTCTAAGGGGAGCTCCATCTATTAACTGAGAACTGCAGGCCTGTAAATTTTGGCAAGAAAAGGCCCTTGGAAGCAAATCGTCTGTATTTTCTCAGGCCTGTTTGTCCTCCCTCCTCGCGTGTGCAGCCCTGGCCGGCCGGGAGGCAGGTACCGCTGCCTCCTGCTCCGCGCATGCAGATTGATGGTGTCTGCTCCGGAGCCCGCGCCGCCTTCCCTCTCTCTCTCTCTCTCTCTCCCCCCCCTCGCTCTCTCTTTCTGTTTTTGTTCCTTTCCTTTTGAGCTGTTTCTGCTTCGTTTGGGAGACTCCTTCAGCTGCCAAGTCCTGATGTGTATCTGTTCATTTCCTAGGGCAAACGCATTGATCTGTGATTTCTGTTACGATACTGCAGATTTCTGCTCCCTTTTTTCTTTCTTATTATTTTTTTTTTTCTTTAAACTTTATCCTGCCATCCAGGAGGCGGTTTCTGTGCTGAGGAGAAGTGCAGTGTTTCTAGAAAATGTTCGTTTCCCTGACTCATAGCTGTGCCTAATTGCGTACAGAGCCAGCGTCCATCCCTCTTAGTTCCACTGTAATTGTTTGCGGTGTGTTCCTTTGTGATTGCGTTATTCCAGTAATAACAGGCAGTCTCCTTCCAGATATTTATTCTTTTCATGAACATCAGCATACTGGCAAAGGGTTGGGCTTTTTTCCATCTTAACGCTCTACTTCATAGCTCAAATCTGGGATTAATGCTTCGGGGATCTCAGAGAAGACTTTCCTCTCTCCCGCTACCTCCTTCCAGAAGCGCCGTCTTTCTGCACCGGGATTTGGAGATCTTGGACGCGTGCTGCTGCTGCCGGGGATGCTGCCCAGCACTTCGCTATCTGTATTTACTGCAGCCTCTTGCTCTTTGATTTTGTTGTTCTCCCTTTTTGGCAAAAGGGTGAAGCATTGGTGAAATAAATGTCAGAGGACCCAGCCCCAGCCCCCCCACGTGTCCCCAGCCCCCTGCGTGGCCAGGGCAGGATTTGGAAGCGCAGGCAGGGCGGGGAAGCCTCCCAGATACGCTGCCTACCTGTAGTGCACCTCTGCCTGTGCGGAGCAGAAGGCATTAGTCTTTCATCTTGGAAGACCTTATTTTTTATTCTGGGTTAGTTTTACAGCACCCTGATGTGTGCTCAGCACTTTACGGCGCAGGAAGAAAGATGAGGTCCACGCAGCGAGGAGTGCGCCGTCAGATTTACCCGGCATTAAATCCTGACCGAGTTACAAGCCAAACGAGCTGTGTCGCTGTGCCCCGGCCTTTCTTCTCCCTGCTCCCACTCGGAGCCACCTCATCTTTTTTTTTTTTAGTGACACGAGGGGTTTTCTTGCCACGCAGCCTCGCCTCCTGCTCCTCACGTTTCCCCCAGCATCTGCAAACGGGACGGCAGGGACACAAGCTGAGGCAAGGAGCAGGCACTTTTGCCTGTAAAATCAGTGTTTCTCAGCTCTCTGGCCGGGTCAGCTGCACCCGTGCACGCTGTGGCTCCTTGGCTAAGCCACTGTTTTTGGTGGGTGGGTGGCCCATGAAAGCTGCAGCGAGGAGGGCAGATGGCGCACGGTTCCCAGATGGGGCCCACAAATCCATGTGGCACCAGGACTGTTTCCCAGCCTGGCTCAGCCCTCCCGAGCCACCTGTGAGCGAGCAGAGACCTTTGGTGCTGGATGCCCAGAGCACTGAACAAGCCCAGAGCCTCAGCTGTGCCGCAGCCCGCTTTGGGGCACGAAGCTGTGCTGGAGGAGGGCAGGCAGCCCAGGAGCTGTGCTCCATCTCAGTCCCCTTCTCCGTGCCCTGCTGGGGGGTGGCTGGCTCCTAGCAGCACCCTCACCCTGAAACCCATGCAGGGGAGATGCAGCCTGCAAGGCACGGCCACCGCATCCCTGCCCCGGGGGTGCCCACCCTCGGTGTGGCAAGCAGGCGGTGGGCCCTCTGCCACGGCCCCGGGCGCTGCCATCGCCCTCCCTGGCTGCGTGGGAACCGCTCCTGGGGCCGGAGCATGCCGAATTTCACTTTTCAAACGGGGCTCCTGGCGCCCCGCCAAGCAGCGCTTCGTGTTGTCAAATATTTTGGCAAACGGCGTCTCTGCTGCAGTCTGAGAGCGTCTTTCGCTAGGGAAACGGCGTCGAGGCGAGCAGCGAGCCGAGTCCCAGCATGCTGGGATGGGGTGGGATGGGATGGGATGGGATGGGATGGGATGGGATGGGATGGGATGGGATGGGATGGGATGGGATGGGATGGGATGGGAGGTGCTGGCACTGCTGCCCCGGTGCCATCGCATCCTGGCTGGGATGTGCTCAGGACCACAGCTGGGCAGGGTGGCTGCAGCCAGCAGGGAAGGGTCCAAAAAGTCTTCCAAGGTGACCGAAATGATTGGTGGAATCAGGCCGAGCGGGGCAAATCGTATTGACAAGAATAAGTAAACACTAAAAAGTGATTTTCAAGTTGCTATTTTGGCTTTTTGTTCTGAAATTGCTCTGTATTAAAAAGGGAATAAAAAGAGAAAAAAAAAAAAAAAAAGAAAAAAAAAACAAGCTCTAAGTAAACTAGAAGTAAGGGGACTGTATTTTTTTACCAGCTCATTGGAAAAATGAAACATATTTGTTCTGGGTCAGACCAAAATGAGCAAAGCAATCAGTTATCCACAGAGCCACGGTGCAGGCTGCCTTCCCTTCTGCTCGCTCTCCTGGGCATCTTTGAAAGAATATCCAATACCTTTTTATGATGTTTGAAAGAAAATATCTCCGGGGAGGAAAAAGCGAGGTGTGATCCCAAAAACTCTGCTCTTGCAGCTTGGCCGGGCCCATCTCCCCTTCCCTCCGGCCGCGGCTCCTTCCCCGTCACGTTGTGCGGTGAGCGCGCGCATACTCACGGCCCCGGCACCACGATAGGTTTTGAAAGCCTGAGAAATCCTCCCGAAAAGCCTGGTTTCCGGCCAAAAACCCGAGGTTACGCAAACATATGCAGAGCTTGCAAACAGCCTGCGTGTGTCGGATGGAGAGCAGCTTTGCGGAGCAGGTGTGAGATGATTCGGGAAGATCTGCCTTTCCCGACGTCTGTGCTGCGCAAGGAGCTCGCCTGGGGGGAAGAGCCGAAAATAAGTGTCAGCCTGCAGACCAAACCCAGGCCTCATCCCATGCACTGAAAAAAAAAACAACCCTGACCCCCCTGGGGCCCCTCCGAGCCGTGATGCTGCCGCCCACCCGCTCCCCGAGCCCCTTGGGAACTGCTCAAGGGGAAAGGCAAGAAAAGCCCTTGTGCCCACGGAGGAAGAGGAGGAGGAGGAGGAGAAGGAGGCAGGGTTTGCCCCAGCCCCGGTTGCAGGAGGCAGGCGAGGGCTGAAACCAGAGCCGCCTTCTGCACGGCAGGAATTCGGTGCTGCGAGCCGGGCGGTGCCGTTGGGAGGCGTGTTGGGCAATAGATGAAGATTTCAGTCTGGGAAAATGGTGCAGCTCGGTCTCCTTTTCTCAGGCGACGTGCTCGTGCCTTTGAAGAGGTTTGGAGGCAGATGGCTCCGTGGCAAGCGCAGCAAAGGCACCCCTGGAAGCCTCGCGAGCCGGCGAAACCTCCAAAAATCCCCGTCTCTGGCAGCTGCCAGGAAAGCTTGTTTGGGTTTTCAAATCTGTTCAGAAGAGTCGTTTTCTTCTGAAAAACTGTGGCTGTCAAAGCGCCATGCTAGGGTCTCATTTATTATGTATTAATGACTCCACATCAGATGGGGCTGTTTTACAGTATCAAAATATTGGAAACATCAAGGTATCAGCAGCTCCGAACGGGAGCTGTGAGAGGCGGAGCTGAACGGGGAGATGCCACCCGGCGCGCAGAGGGGCTTTGGGAGCACACACCCCATTGTGCTCCCTGGAGCAGCTCCTCCGGGGGCTGAACTTCATCCCCTGGGTTGCCCAGAAATGTCTGCGAGAGGGTTAGGGGAAACTGAGGCACAGGGAGGTGGGGCTGAGCGCAGGCACGTGGAGGAGCTGGGACCAAAGCCCGGGGGATTTGGTGGCTTCGCCTTGTGCCTTTGCTGCAAATCCACCTTCCTGTGCCGCTGCTGCTGCTCGGCATTAGGATGATATTGGATTGAGGGAGATTCTGACAGTCTGGTGGCTTTTTTTTTTTTCCTTTTTTTTTTCAGTTGTGTCATGTGGGAGCTGTTAAAAAGAGCTGCCTACATTTCACAAATATTTCCAGGAACAAACTTGCTGGTGTCTGGGTCTGTGGAAGCGGGAGCGTGATGCTGACCGGCTGCCAGACCACGCTCTCCATCCATCAGTCCATCCCCAAAACCTCCCTTTTCCCCTTAAATTGCTAACAGCGATGTGCCGGGCTGCCAAAGCATCTGCTTTACCTGCCTCGCCTCCGCCGAGGTGCCTGGCGCAGGTTAGAGCAGGATAAATCCCGAGCAAGTTGAGCGTTTGCATCCCCCACCCCCAGGAGGGGAAAAAGCAAGGATTTGCTCTGGAGAGAAGCAGGAGGCGAAGGTTTCTCTGAAGCTGAAGCAGGATCAGCCTGGGAAGTGTGAGAGGGAGGACAGGGAGGTGAGGAGGGATGTCCCTGAAGGACACCTCCAGGTTCCCCGATGCGGAGAGCAGCGGCGTTCCTCCGTGCCTCCGTCCCCCTGCCCATCAATTCTGCCTCAGTGCCAAGTGCCTCCTGCACCTGCCTGCCTCCACAAAGGGCGAGCAGCAATAATAGTTTGTGGTTAAAATATCGCCCTCAGATGATAATCAGCGGGACGTGGTTTATTTAGAGCAGCTGTGCCGGGAGGGGGGAACCTCTCCGTCCTCGGCAAGAAGCTCGGTTGTGCTCGTGGCTGCTGGCTCCCTGGCACGGGGAGAGGGATGGTTTTGGATGCAGGGCTTCTCCAGCCCCAGCACCCCCAGGCAGGTGGGGGTGCAGGGAGAGCTGGGCCACCGTTTGCATGAGAGCAGAGGAATTGTGTCGGTGAAACCTCAGCCAACATTTCCCCCAGGTGAGCGCGTTGTGCTGCACTAAATCCACGCCGTGCCATTGTCCCCGGCTTGTTACCTCCCTCCCCAAACAGAGACCCCGTGGGGACGGGGAGCAGGAGGACAGCAAGGCCCGGCTCTCGGCCTCACGTTGGAGGCTCGGAGGCAGCTTGAGGCCAGCCGAGGGAAGCGTCCTGCACGTGGGTGGCGGTGGCGCGGGGCAGAGCGATGGTATTGCAGGTATGCCGAGCACCTTGTTTGTTATACCCCGAGCGTGTTGCAACAGCGCTGGGTTGTGCAATGCTTTCCAGGAGATTTCAGAGCTCTCAGCTCTCGGGGCTGTCGGTCTCTGGGGTTCGGTTTCTGCCAAAGCGGGATGCTGTGGGGAGAATGGGTGGAAATCTGCCCCTCCTCAGGTGGGATTTCGTGTGGAAATACCAAATGTGTGATGGAGAGAGGGAGGAGGAAGCTCCCGCCTTCCTAAATCTCTTCTGTGAGCACCTTTTGCAGGCACCGAGTAGGCTCAGGGTGAACACCGGGTACAGCTCCCGATCCTGCTCTCTAGCTCACTCCATTTTGTGCAGGTTGCACCAGCTGCAGTCAGGCGTTTTGCTCCCGGGGACTTAAATGTTTCCTTCTGCCACCAGCACGAGGTGTTGCTGGAGAACATCTCTGCCCCACGGCAGGCTGAGGACGCCCCGGTGCTGAGCCCCGTCCTTGGGGCAGCTGCTGATGAACCCCTGCTCCTCCCCAGGCTCATTTCCACACCTTATTCCCATTCCCTGTGCTCCCGTGTGGTTTTCCTCCTCCTTCGTGCCCTGCAGGGCGCACATCAGGCAGCGCGAGGTCCCCCCACACTAAAAGGTGTGAGAACAGAGAGCTCAGTCCCCCCCTCCCCCCACACCTCTAATTTTGGATATGGCTTGCTCAGACAAACCCCCCGAGACCCCAGCGAACAAACGCAGGCTTAGCACGGGTGTTTCGGGAGTTTAAAATATTGCACAACTCGGAAGAATTATCACTGGGAAAATCGCTGCGGCTCCCCGGGGAGATGCAGCGCTCTGCCGCAAACGTGGAGGCAGCCGAGCTGCTCCCTGGAATGGCCGCGGCAGTTTCTCAATTTGGCCATCTTCATTTTCCAGAACCTCAATCTGCAAGTTGGCGGAAACCTTCCCAGCCTGGGTTGTGCCCTCCGCTCCGGGGGATTTCTTTTTATTTTTGAAAATGCCAGCTGAACGCCGGTGAGGTTATTAGGAACGGGTGGGAGATCTTAGCATGGAAAATGTTGGGCAACCCCAAATAACACCCCGGCATGGGGCAGGGGGAGGACAGCCTCCCTCCTAGATGGGGACGGGGCTGCATGGGATGCTTCTGTGGCCTGAACGCAGCAAATAGTTGGGTGCAGACACCCCAAACCTGCTTCCCATCAGGATCCTCTGCCAGGAGGCAGCTCATGGGGACCTTTTTGTCCCACCACCTCGTCCAGGCTCCTTGCGTGCCCTTCAGCCTTCAGAGAATGGGTTGTGCCATGTCCCCGAGCCCGCAGCGAGGTCCCCCTCTGCGCGTCTCTTGCAAGGAATGAAATAACCTGGAAGCTGTTGGTCTCTGGAAGCAATTTAGCATGGGACGTGGCTATTAATTTAAATAGATTACAGAAATTTGAACTAAGCTGCATATAAATCTTCTGACCAACTCTTTGGGCTTCAGACTCTGTTGTTTACACTTTTTTTTTTTATTATTATTATTATTTTTTAAAAAAAGCGTTTTATTGATTCCTGAAGCTCTGATGTTTTGGTTGGAGCTCGCGTCTCCCTTTCTGGGCGCGGATGGCAGGCGGCTTTGCTCCTCCACACGTATCACCTTTCAGAGCTACTGTGAGTAAGACGCAGATGTTGTTAGGTCTCAGGTAAAGCCATCAAAGGTGGACGTTCAATCAAGTTTGACATCATCTTCAACCTGAAGGCAAACGGGTTGGTTTTGATTAGCAGCCCGCGGGGCTGCGCCTAACCCGTATCAGAGCTGCTGCTGCTACTTTACCTGAATCGCAAAACCACAGATGGTAATTATAACGATAAGTGCTTACAGATTTCCTAACAACAAAGATAATTTGTTTGCTCCATGCCTTGTTAGAAGGGGAATTTTGTTCTGGTGGCTGGGTGGTTTGTGAATCAGCCATTGCCCTTTCACCCCTCTGTCCCCGGCTTGGCTGCTCCCCCCCGCGCGGTGATTAGATGCTGATCTGACACGACGGGTCCTGCCGAGCCTGCTTGCCGCGGCTGCTGGCCCTGTTTGGAGGGGGTATCCCATGCAGAGGGGGTGTCCCGTGCAAAGGGGGTGCCCCACATGGAAGGGGTGCTGCACGGAAGGGTGCTGCACGGAGGGGGATGCTGATGCCTGCTGGATCAGCCCTCAGCTGCTCACCAAAACCAGCACCCACATGCTTCACGCAGCGGGGTTTGGGGGAGATTTGTGGCTTTGTGT
This sequence comes from Anas acuta, assembly GCF_963932015.1. Taxonomy (NCBI): domain Eukaryota; kingdom Metazoa; phylum Chordata; class Aves; order Anseriformes; family Anatidae; genus Anas; species Anas acuta. The sequence continues at coordinate 9,061,644 of NC_088987.1, forward strand.
ACGTCCCACAGACTCGTCTGCTGGCAGCACACGCGTGCCGGGGAAGCCGGGGTGAAAGCTGGCTGTGAGTCTGCCCTGGGGCTGCTGGGCCGCTGCTGAGGATGAGCGGCCGTGCCGGGGGACAGGCAGCGTGCCAGCAGCAAAACTCGGGCCTCTTCTCCCTTTTTTTTTTTTTTTTCTGGGGACTGCTGCCAAAAATGCAGCTTTCCTCCTGACTGAAGGTGACCCGGCGTCGGAAGGCTGGGGAGGAGGAAGGGGGAGCTTGTTGCACGGCGGCTGCCGTCGGTCTGTGATGGGCCGGGGTGTCCCTCTGCGGCTCCCCGGGGCTGGGGGCAGCTCAGCCCTGAGCTCACACAGCCGGGGATGGGGCAGGAGCCCACCGGCAGCCCCGGTGCCATCCACAGCCTCTGCCCGCCCTGGAGCCCCCGGCTCAGGGGCGGCGAGGGCAGCGTCTGGCCCGCTTTGCGGGCACACAGAGAGCAGCCTCGCTTTCTGGGTCTCGCTTTAATTATCCTGGAAGGACGCGGCTCGTTAAGTGCCCGCTTCGCTTTCCAGCGATCCCTTCCGGCTGCCAAGTGCGCTCGGCAAACAAAAGCATTCCTCTCCCTGCCGGGGCCGCGGCGGCAGCCCGTATGGTGAGCAGACGGAGGCGATTAATGCACACGAGAGCAGGCTGCCCTGCTCCCCGTCCCCGCGCACAGCCCGAGACCCCTCAGCAGCCTCCTGGGGCGAGAAACCACCGTTGGGTAGAGACCCCTCCAAAAATACTCCTGCGCCTCTGCACAACCTCACGTTTGCTCGGCACGGGCAGAATACCCGAGGGTCTTGCACCAGAGCCCGTTTCCCCAGGGCTCCCCTCTTTCCCGGCTTGGATCAGATGATTTTTTGCAGGCCAATAGTGCTCGGAGTAGTGCAGGAGGGCGATATCGATCTTGTTCGTATTTGTTGCTTTAATGAGTCACAAGTTCTGTCTGCGAGCAGAGGTGCTCTGGAGGTGCCGGCCGGCCGGGGCGGCTGCGGCTAACCTGCATTTCTGGCAGGGTAGGAATTTCAGCAGATTTGGGGAACCGGTGTTTTCTTAGATTCCTCAAGGAAATTACGCTAATTGCAGCGAGCCCCGTGTCCCTGCCGACGCGATAGGATCTCCCCAAATGCCTGCCCGCGATGACGGCATGTTTCCCACAGCGCTTCCCCTGCCCCTCAGCGCTGCGGGACCTGCTCGGAGCCGCGGGGGATCTGCCAGACCAAAGCCTCCCTCTCTGCTCCGAGACAAAATTGTTTCTGCGCTGGTTCATCTTTTGGCTGCGGAAGGTGAAGGGGGTTGAGCGAAGACGTTAGCTCATCGTATGGCAGGGGACGTGCTCCCTCGGCCGCGGCAGCTGGGATCTTGGCTGCGGCCACCACTCTGCCTGTTATTATTTTTAAATGGTTTTAATATTCAGGCTCTCCAAAGCGCCTGCACTAATATCCGCACGCGGGTGTGGTGTGCGGTGTCGCAGCGCAGTGCAGGAGTGGGATTAATATAAACGCTCCGTGGGGTATCCCTAAACAATGGCCCCATATTAATCAGCTTAATATTAATCAGCTTTCTGCTCGGCTCGGATGGAAGGAAGCCCCTGTTCCGGAGCAGGACACTGCTCCAGGCTGGCCGTGCAGCCCGGCTCCGCAGCGCAGCCGTGAGAGGGGAGCAGTCGCGGGAGCAGGGCAGCGCGCGGCTTGCAGATGCTCCTCGATGGGCTTAATTTAAACATTAAATCCCAATTTGCCTCCGGGCTCAGAGCATGGAAAAAATTAGAGCAAAAGGAGATTTTTTTTTTTCTTTTTTTTTTCAGGAAGCTCCGAGTGAGGAAAGCAGGGTTGTAATAGAAATACTTTTTGACCTTAATTATGGCTTCTAATGGAAATCGTTGTGCAACCTCAGCAGTGGGGCCGGGTGAGCGCAGGCAGGCTCGGGGAGGGCAGCGGCCACTCCTGCCCCTCCGGGACAGCAGCGCTGGGGCACGAGAGGCGAGGGATAAACTCCACCAGGGCCAAGCAATGTGGCCGTGGGCTGCCGGCCTGCGGAGATGTTTGTTTAAACCATGAGGGTTGCGAAATCCTGACCCGGCGTTGGCCGGGGTGGGAGCGGGAGGGATGGATTGCTGGTTAGGAAGCGTGCTGCCTTTGGTGTCGGTTCAAACCTCCTTGCTCTGGAAACCTGCTCTTGTTATTCCTGCTGTAACCCAGGGATGGGTCACTTGGCACCGCCTGGGAGTGATCGCACGTGGGGTTAATGTGGTGTAGGAAGCTCCGTTTGGGGTGACGGATGGATGCTGGCCCTTTGCAGGGCCATAGGATCGCCTGGCTCGTCCCCGAGCTCCTCGGGTATCGTGTGCTGTGGGGCTGGCAGGAGGCTCGCCCTTGTGTTTTCTGCTCTCTGTTCCTGGAAACACGCGGAAACCTGACCGTTTGTTTTGGTCCTCAAAAGGGTGCTGGAAAACCCCAGCCCCGCTGTGGGTGTAGAGCTGTTTGGAAAATTCTGGCTTTCCTGCTGAAGATGCAAACATGTTAGTTCCCCTCCATTGCCTGTGTCTCCGTGTAGGCTGCAGAAATAAAGCAAATGTTTAACATGCAGGCATTTAACCCTTTAGAGAATCCAGTTTATGCACAGCATTAAATAATACAAAGAATCATTCGCTGCATTTCGACAGTTACTGTTTTAAAGTTCTTATCACATTTATTTCTTCTTATATCAAGGTTTTTGTATTGTGTGGTGAAGATTCGTCTCTCTCCTTGCCTAGTTTATCTATAATTCAGGACGCTTTTACACTTAGGTTATAATTGACTTTTCCACGCTGCAGCGACTCAAACAATAACTATTAATATTCAGCAGTCTATAGTGATAAAGATTTCCATTTACTCTCTTTTACTTAACCGTGTGAATATACGGCATACTATCTCGCACGGTTAATATTGAATTCATTCATATTTATTCTCCATTTTCCAGTATAACAATATTGAAACACTGAGCAGTGTGTTCCCAGCTGGGCAGCCCTGGGTGCGCAGGAGGGAGCTGCCCTGCTCCCCTGACTGCCTGCATCCCAGGGGATGCTGGCTATGCCATGTGGATGTGATGCTCCAGGTGTTTCAGAGGCTGTGGAAGAAGCTGAGGAGTTAAGCACAGCTCCTCTCCGTTCCTCATCTGCAGGAGCAGGGCTGATGTCCTGCCCAGCGCTGCATTCACCCCCATCAGTGCTTTCAGCTGTTGCTGGGGCAGTGGTCTCAAAAACCCAAAGGTGTTTCAGCTAGAATGAAAACGAGTTGCAAGCTGAGCCTGGGAAGGCTGAAACTGGGTAAAATGTTGTGGTACCCCACCTTGGGGTTTGCAGTAAGCCCAAGAGAGGACACCTCCTCTCCCCTCCATCCCTTTTCCTGCTGTAAAGTGCAGCAGGGTGGCAGGGGCAGCACACGGGGAGCTGCTCCTTGCAAGCTGGAGTGCAGGGATGAAGCCAGGTGTGTTTGCTTCCCATCTCCCCATGAAATCTGGGTGCCCCCATAGGATGGCTGGCACTGTCTGTAGGGGCTCCTGGCCCATATCTGGTGCCACAAGCACGGGGACACCGTGGGGAGATGCCGTCACCTCCCTAATCAAAGGTGGAGCAGGGGCTGGCCGCGAGAGCCAGCAGCAGGCTGGGTATTAATTGCAGCTGTGTTGAGCCGTTGTGACTGAGCTCTTCCTCGTAATTATGAAAAATGTCCTGCACACGGGAAAAGTGGCAGATCTGCTGCCCCCTGCTCGGAAACAATGACTTTCCCAGGCAGCTTCTCTCCGAAGCAGAGGGGCTCTCCGCGCCAGCCACCCACAGAGCGGGGCTGTTCCCACCGGTGCCGTTGGGAAGCTGTTCCTGCGCTTCACGGCTAGTTAGGGGCTAGTGGGGTTAAACGGATAGTCCATTAATCTCGGCCCCGCCGAGGTCAGAGCCCAGGGACACACACACTGCGGATGATTTATGGGCAGCCTGGGCCGGTGCCCCGTTCCTGGGGCTGCTGCCAACGCTGCCCGGCGCGCCGGGCGCCTGCCAAGCGCCGGCTGGAGGGATGCTCTGCCAGCAAGCCACGCCGTGGCGGTGATGCTGCAGCGTTTCTGCATCCCGCCCCCCAAAAACAGCTCCCTGGGGCCGTGACCGGTGCATGGGGATGGAGCTGGAGGGTGCTCACCACTCACTAAACCCACCGGCCTTCCCTTGCCAGCTGCAGCTCGGGGCTGCCCCTGCGGTGCGCGCGGCCATGGGCTTCCCTCCGCCGCCTGTTCCTCTTGGCCTCCGATCAGAAGCGCGTGCTATCTGCCTGCTATTAGCCTGCCTGCTGCTATCTGCCCCGGGAGCAATCTCGGGGTGAATGAATAAACACAACAGCATTTAGCAAGATCTGAAAGGAGATTTGATGATAATTTCTTCCCTGCAAATTGTACGTGCTCATGTTTTCAGTGCGCTGAAGGCAATTAGAGCAGAGCGGAGCTGGCAAGATGAGGGGCGACGCTGAAGAAGCTGCGACTATGGAGCCATAATAATAATTTAGATTCTATTTAGATACAAGTGGCTACAAGTCGCGTCTCAATATTGAATCAATCGACACAGACAAATGCTTTAATACGGAGGCATTTGTTTGAGTAGCAGGAGAGGGACCAGCCTTTTAGAGACAGCCAGGTGGGATGGATGGATACACGACCGCGATGAGCTTGGAGCGCCCGGTGGGCTCCGCAGCCGGGAGGGGCGATCCTATGGGGAACAAATGGCTTTTCTTGCAGCTTTTGGCATTCTGGGATGGCTTACGCTAGGCATCGATTGGGGAGGTATTTTTAGAGGCAGTCTGGTATTTGTTAACCTTCTCATGCAGAGTGGAGCTTTCTTCTCGAAAGCATGTGTGCGCGCACGCGTGTGGAAGGGAGGGCGAGATCCTTCCAGAGATAAAGAGCAAGTAGCCAGCCCCAGCCAAGCGCCTGGTGCAGCTGTATAAATACACGGCAGCCCCCTCGCCCCCACCTCCTCTTGGCGAGCGGGATTGGTGACACTGGAGAATGCTTTGCTGTCATTAGCTAATTGAGCTGCTGATGTTAAGAAAAGGTTATGTATTTCTCCTGGTAGTTTTTCTTTGTAAAACTCTGACACGGATCTCTTGCAATAGTGGTAATAACGCCCCAGCTGGGGAATCGGAGCAAATCTTCCCTATGGTGGAGATTTGTTTTTCCCCCTCTTTTCCTTCTTCCCTTCCGAGCGGCGCTGGCTCTGCGCAGGAGCGGGCGCCTGCCTCCTGTAAGCGATACCTCCCGCTGCCGCCCCGCGGGGGCTGCCCGCTGGGCTGGGGACCACCAGCAGTGTGGGCCCTCCATGGCCATGAGCCCCCGAGAAAACAGGGCCAGGGGCTTGGCACTTGGTGGCTGGTGTCCCCTCACAGCTGGGCATGGGGTTTCCAACGGGGTCTAAGCCCTCTGGGTGCTCCCCCAGGGGATGAGGCTGTGCCAAGAGCACCCAGGGGATGGGAGGTCACCTGCACCATGAGTGAGGCACTGCCAGCTTCTCCTGGAAACACCACGGCTACAAATCCATCTTCCAGCAGCTCCCAGCTGCAGGGGGAGCATAAAAAGGGGTGCTGTTCTCCTGCTGGGGAGGCAGGGAAAGGCTGAGCACCGCCAGGTGGGTGCCAGCACATAGAGCGTGGGGGCTTCACCTGCATTTCTGCCCTGTGAGCACAGCACAGCACATCCTGCTACAGATTTTGCTCAGAGTCTGGCATCCCTACTAATTCTGCCAAAATCTTGGCTTTTGTTCCCCAAACCTCTCTCGCTGGCGTGGCTGTAGCGTGGCCAAATGTGGCCACATCCCCATGGCACTATAGATGAGCCCAGTAGTTGTGGGGTCAGAGCCTGGCTGGCGGTGACCGTGGCCGCAGAGGTCGCCGACCCCAGCGTGCCACCGCGGGGAGGGGTCACCACGGCCCCTCCGCCAGCACCACGTGCTCTGGCTGCTCCTTAATTAATCCCAGGCCAAATTAATCAGTGGACATCCGACAGCTGGAGAGCGGATGGCGGGCGCTGGGGCTGCGGCTCCCCTGGGCAGCAGCGCGGGGCTGGCGGGGAGGGTCTGGCCCCAGGGCTGGAGCCAGGCACCGAGTTGGCCCTGCTGGGGGCTGTCGCCAGCAGGACACGGCTCTGCCGCCTGCTTCTCCCTCTCCTCGGGTGAAGTGACACTGCTGCAGGTGTCCCAGGTCCCTGCCCAAGGCACAGAGGGATGCTTGAGGGGAAGATGCTGTGAAGTGACGGGCACTACGTCACGGGATAAGTTCCTGAGGAAAATGACAGCAAAATGGCTCCAGCACACCGGGACAGCCTTATTTAATGCCACACTGCGCGGTTTGCTCGCAGACAGGGCAGCATGGGGCTGAGCCTGCAATTTTAGGACTCTTCACACCCTCCTTGTCTGGTGGGAAAGAAGCCTGAACCAGCAGCACTTTGCTTAGGAGGCACCCTGCACCTACTGACCCTCTCCTCGGGGAGCCCAGGAGATGTGCTGGGCACCAGGAGATGTTTCCACCAGTCCTGCCATCGGGGTCCTTCTCAGCACGGTTTCCCTGAGCGTGGCTGGAACACAGGCAACATCTCCTTGGGCTGTCTTTGCTGGGTTTCCCCTGACAGCCGCAGAGCAAATCCATGCTGGGGCTGCAGCAGCTTTGGTGACCGCGCTGCGCGCCCCTCATCACGGTGACGACGGCTTCCCTAACCCTGCTCTCGCTGCTTTTCCTCCCTGCCCGTGCCCTGCCACCTCCCGCTGCCTGCTCCCTGCTCCAGCCGAGCCTTTAATCCATCCCCAGCAGCTCCGGATTGCTGATCAGGGTCAGGGTGCTGGAGCTAACGACCCGATCTGATCGACACCCATGAATCCGTAACGAGACTCCATTTTAGACTAATCAGTCATCAGGCCAAAATGCCAACACAGTGCCTGAAAACTATTTGTCTTGGTGGCTGCATTTTATTTATTCCACTCGATGTGGCTCCGAGGGGCTCGATCCTTCCCTCGCAGGGGGAGGTTTTGCTGCCGAGAGCTCCAGACCCGGTGCTGGTGACCTCGTTCCTGCAAGGGGTATTGGAAAGCAGTAACAGGATCGGGAACAGGCTGAGGTACGTGGCGGGGCCGAGCTGCCAGACCTGCTTACCGTGAGAAATTTAAGGATCCCAATCAGTTGATCAAAGGGGAGGAGACCTGAGCTGCACCAGGGGAAGATATCTGATAGCAGAGGCTTCTCCAGCTAAGCAGGTAAAGCAGGATGCCACAGCTGGAGGTTTCAAAGGGGGGAAAAAAAAATGAATTCAGACACAAATATTTATTTGGGAGCCGAATTAACCGCTGCAGCAAGGAGATGCTGTGGGTCCTTCGGGGATGGGGTCCCTAAACCTGTGGGTGTTGCTCAGATGCTGAGGTCTAATTCCCTGCGCCTGATCCAGGAGCCGAGGGGGAGCTTTCCCCACCACGTGCGAGGCAGTGCTAATGCCTGCGGCCTCCTCTGGCTTTGAGAGATGAATAAAACAAAAGCTGTTCCCGGCGCTCTCACACACGCTGCTCTCGGAGGTGGAGAGCGGGGCGCGCGGCGTGCCTGCGGCTGGCTGCCTGTGCCTGCGCTCCAGCTCCTCCTGCTAGAGCTGGGCACCCCTGGCGAGGTGCCTGGGGCTGAGCCGATCCCGGACAAGCAATTCCTGAAGCACACGGGCCTGGGGAGCTGCGCACACACCTGGGGAGCAGCAGCTGCTCTGTTCAAGGCACCGTCAGCCAGGCAGGAGGGGCGAGCAGAGGCAGGGCTGTGCCACCGACCTCTCGGGAGCAGAGGGGCTGAAAAGCAGGCACCGAGGGACAGGGACACCTGGGGACAGAGGGGAAGGTTTGGGTGGCTCTGAGCCTGCAGCAGCCTGGTTTTGGTTGGGGAGGGCTCACCCGCAGCCCCCCACAAAGCACAAAACAGAGCCGCCGCCGTGCCAGCGCGCAGCCTCTGCCGGACCTGTGCCACCGGCTCAGCTGCGTTGCGCCGAGCCCTTCTCCTGGGCTGCTTTGAAGCAGGGAGTTTCCAGCTCAGCAGGGTGCTCGCGTCCTCCCCGAGCGGTGCCGCGGGCAGGGCTGAGGCTTGGCGGGGCGCTCAGCCGGGCAGTGCCAGGGGAAAGCCTGTGCCCCGCAGCATCCCGCTAAAGGAGCCCCTCTGCTCCACGGATCTCACCCTTTGTGCTGTGGCTGGGGCAGGGAACAGCAGGGGATGTCACCCCGATGTCGTGGGGAGGGGGAGATGGGGATTTGGGATGAGCTGCCCCTTCCCTCCGGCCGCTCGGAGGGGCCGAAAGGTGCTGGGAGCTTGTTGGGGCTTCTCGCTGGAGGAGGGGAGTTTATTGGAAAACACCTGGAATCTATTAGGGCTGGAATATGGAGTCAAGGTTTTGCCGCCTGCAGGCAGCTAAAGTATAAATAGCGGCAAAGGGTTTGTTTTGACTACTTTAAATTGTGCAGGTTTCGTGCCCTGAGAATTGGGAGTTTGAAGCTGCTCCTAACGTAATAATCCTCTCGCTTCCCCCTCCCACCCCGAACAGCCAGGAATCTGCACCTTGTTCTCTTCTCCTTCTCATTCCTCTCTTTGTTTGACTATTTTCCCCATTTCCCATCTGTTTATCACAAACCTCCCTCTTCCTGGAGCCTTTGGGAGTCTCCAAGGAGGGGAGGGTTGGAAATGTTGTTGCACGCAGGGAACCGGGAGGGAAAGTTTGGAGCTTTACAATAAAAACCAGAGAGCTCTGAGTAAAAAAATAAAAAAAACTAAAAGGAAAACAAACTCAAACGCCAAAGACCCCTCCGTGCAATGGGGTGACCTGGCTGTGATGGGGGACACCTCCATGCCATGAGTGTCACCGTGTGTGCTGGGGACAATGTGGGGACGGTTTGTGGGGCTGTTCCCCGCAGCAGCCGCGTCCTCTCCCGCTCCCACGGCTGCCGCGGTGCTGCTGCTGCTGCTGCTAATGCCGTAGTAATAGAGCAGCATGAGGCTCCTAATGGAAATGCTACATCACTGCCAGCGCGGAGTCCCCTCGGTCCCAGCGCTAATGATTATTGCTGCTCTCTCGTGCCGATGCCACTGCGCCGACGTGTCTGGCGGTTGCAGGCAAAGACAGATGCAGCCTGCGCTGCGAGGAGGTTCTGCTCCAAATTAGAACTTAAATCTGGGAGGAGGAGGAGGCAGGGAGGGTGAGATGGGGGTGAGCACCGGGTGCGTGTGGCTGCCAGCCACCCCTGGCCTGCCCCGTGTCCCCAAACCACGGTCCAGAGGGGCCGGTGCCACTCGCCCGGGGGAGCGGGATGGCACGGTGTCGTGCCTTCCATGCCCGTTGTCCTGCAGCAATCACCGCTGGCCCTTTGCTTAATTAATTAGTTAGTTGTAGGGCCTCCCACCTCGCCCTGCATGGGACCACAGCCCCGGCTCACAGCACAGCAAGGCAGCTGCTCTCCTGCTCAGTGCGTCCCCAGGGGATCCACCACATCGCATGCCACCCATTCTGGAGGCACTGTCCCAAGTCCCCACTGCATTCGGGTGGCACTGACACCACCCAGGGACCATGGGCAGCCCAGATCCTGGGTGCAATTCCCCGTGCCCCCTGCCTGAGCCCAACCAGTGCATCTTTTCATGGCCTGCTGCCTGCCTCGGCTGCGTATCATTTTTCGGCATCGCTGGGTACAAAACGAGCTGCCCAAGACGTAGCACACAGAAGCGCGGGTGCGATGTTCAAGCCAACACGGCATCGAGGAGGAGCCTCTGCTGGCCACACCGTGATGGGAAATGTGAGCCCCTGGGGCTGCACCATGGCTCTGACCCCCGAGCAGCAGCACGGCAGGGGCTGGGGGGGGCCAGGACTGCCGTCCACAGAGGGCAGTGGCTCTTCCCCCAGCCATCTGTGCTGGAGACCTGAAAGTCAAACCCCGCTGATAAGCCATCTGGGGTGTCCAAACGACTGCACATGGTGCGATTTATTTTCCTACTTTTTCTTTTAATCATTGCTTTATTTCATCTGCCCGGTGAGAAAACAGCCTTAAAAAACAAGGGTTTATGTCCTGGAAAGAGGCTGCCGGGGCCAGGAGCGCCGCGAGCACAGGTGTTTGCTCCATGCCGTGCATGTCTGATGGCTGAGGTCGTGCCTGGAGGCTGGGGGACCGGGAGCTGAGTGTGGGGAGTGGGGTCAGGCAGCCTGGAGACAACAACCAGACACTAATCCTCAGAAATAATCCTGGCTGAAGCCACCCAGGAGCATTGCGTGGTGGTGCAAGGGGGATGTGGTGGGATGAGTGATGCTGCCATGGGAGCGGGAGTGGGGAATTGCTGCTCTAAAACATCCTGTCATGAGACTGGGGCTCAGAGGGGACATCCCGTGCTCTGTTACCCCTTGTTATCCCTCCTTTGCTGGGGTTATTGGTCGTGGAGCAGCAATGTGCTGCTCCAGCTCAGCTTGGTTGGACACAGCTTGGGGGAAGCTTTGGGGACCTGCAGCCAGAGCAGCAGCGGCACATTTTTGGTGTTGGAAGAGGCTGCCCAAATTATACAGCTCAGCTCGGGGGCTGCACGCTGAGCCCCACAGCTCTAGCTGCACCCTCCACCAGGCTGCAGGGCAAGCAGCAAGTTCTCCATTTCCCTGCTCACCCAGCTCTTCCTTGGAGCGAGGAAGCCTTGCCAGCTCCTCTGAGAGCTGGTCGCAAGGATGCATTTCTGTTCTTCATGCTCTTTTTCCTTTTAATCCAGTTTAAGAAACAGAAGCAGATGAAAGCAGCTTGGATATTAGCTGCTCAGGAAAAGCTGTGAGGCAGGAGCCGGGGGATGCTTGTGGCTCTACTCAGCCTTGGGGCTGTGTTGGGGGCACCCTGCCCTCCCCAGGGACACGGCTGTGCCCCGGGCACTGCGAGTCCTGGTGCTGGACGTGGATGTCCCTGGGTTGGGCACCCAGGACTTCTCCACCGCCTTCCCATGTGCAAGCACACAGGAATGCACAGACGGCTCCGCCGCTCGCCCCTTATCTCCAGAGCAGTCTCAGCAGCATGCAGCCGGGCTGAAAAATCCCGTGGCAGAACAGCGGTGACCGGGCCACCGCCGTGCGGGGGACACGCCGCGGGCTGGGGTCCTGCACCCGCGGTGACTGCGCACGTGCTCAATCTTGTCTCCTTTCACGTGGAATTAGTGTGACACAATTAAACCCTCTCGTTAGACAGCATTATTTACTTAAAAGGAAAGCCGGGGCCGGATGCGGGGCCCTGGCAGCCCGGCGTTTCGCACATCATTATGTTCCCTTCGCAGCTTTGAAGTGGCGGGGCCAAGGCAGCTCCGGCTCCCCACGGGCTCGGCGCAGGAGGGCACCCAACAGCTTGTGCCTGGCCTGGGCACCCAGCCCCAGAGGGCCCTGCCTGCTGTGCCGCCAGCTCCAGCAGCGAAGGAGCCTCCAAAACCCCGGTGCCCTCCATCCCGCAGCGCCCTGTCCTTGGGGTCTTCCCCCAGAGCTTCAGGATGGGACGGAGAGCGGGGCTGGAGGCGAGCGCAGCTTTGATGCCCCGGCTGCATTTACAAACGACGTGCAATATCCTGTTTCTCTTGGCACGCACAGGGGATGGAGCAGCGGACTGTGTCGGCTTGCTCACCGTGCCAGGCCTGCCCGGGCAGCACCAAACCCACGTGCTCCTTCACCTCTCCCTGCTCCCGGCGCCTATTCCACCTCTCCTTCCTCCCTGCTCTGCCCTCGCCACTCTCCCTTTTTCTCTCACCCATCTCCACCCGTGGCACGGATCCCTCCATCCCTCCCCTGGCTGGCAGGGCGCCTCGTGCCCCCGGGTGCCCCCATGTCCCCGTCCCACCGCGGGGACCCTCAGCAGGTTCCTCGCGCCGGCTCCAGCCCCGGCGGACGCTCCCCGCCGCGCTGCGGGTTTCCGCCAGCCGCCGCGTCTCAGCCGCCGCTGCCAAATGTTTGGGGAGAGGAGCCAAGTCAGGCAGGCGGGAGATAAATCTGAGCTCTCCTTGGCTGCGCTGGGGCTTTGCTCTTGATTAATTGGAGGCAGCGGTTCTCCTCGTGCTCCGATCCCCCCGCCGAGGGACGGGGAGGCCGGGTTCGCCGCCCCGGGGCCGGAGTTTGTCCCGGCGGGGAGCTGTGGCCGTGTTTGCAGCGAGGGAAGGTGCGGGTATTTGTGCTCAGGCATGACTGCCTGCGGAGGTGGGAGGAGGCGGGGAGCGGGGATGAGCCAAGGTCTGAGCCTCTGCCCTGCGAGCCGAGCAGCCTCGCGCCGTGAAATATTTAGAGGCTGTTGCGAGAGGCTGTTAGATCTGACTGCTCGTGGGATTGCTTTTTTCCTTGACAAAAGCCTGGCGTCCACCTAAAGTTAAAGCTAATCTAAACAGTAGGGAAAAATAAACACACAGGATGTGAAAGGGGAACGATAGCCCGAGCACTAAAAAGGCAGGGAAGCGGGAATTGGTGGCTGCTGTTTTATTAGCTGCAGAGCACTAAAAACATCCTGCAAGAGGCAAAATTCGGTCTCTGGGCAGCAGCAGAGCCGGGGGGAGGTGGCACAGAGGGTGACAGCGGTGCTCGTTGTCCCCAAGCAATGCAGCCCCGCTCCTCACAGCCCAATTCATGCAAAGCCTCCCAAGAGCTGCCTCCACCCAACCTCTGCTCACCCAGGGACAGGACGACCAGGAAAGAAGAAAAAGAAAGACTTGGAGTTACGGTTGTTGTTGGAGGGTTTTATTTTCATTTTCAGATGTCTGGGGTTCTGTTGTAAAATGAATGAACTGCAAAGGAACTTAAATCTTTATGTTTGCAAGATTAACTTCTCATTTCTAGGCTGAAATACTTACGGCTCTCTCTAATACTCTTGGAAATATTCCGCATGTTTATTTTTTTCCCCCCAGATGTTTATGTAACTTCCTCTGGAAGCCTTGCTTTTTTAGTTAATTAACTTTTTGTCCAGAAGTTTCTGCGCTTGGTCCCTTTGTTAACAAACCCGGAGCTGCTGGGTAGGACCATGGCTGTGTCTGCGCTGAGCAGGCTCAGCATCCCCCCCACCAAACGCACCCCGTGGCAGGGGCTGGATGCGGTGGGAGGGAGAAGCAGGCACTTTTCTGCTGCCCATGCCTTGGGCAGCTTGGTTTTCCTGCTCCAATGGGGACCTGGAGGCACAACAGCATGCATCAAGTCGATTTTGGGGTATGATGACTTCTACACATTGGAGGAGCCCACCACAAAACGCCATGCCCCAAGTCCCCCCTCCCGAAGCGCCCAGCTCCCTCCCCGCTGCCTGGTGCCTGTTCGCTGCAGTGTCACCTGAAGGCTTAATTAGGGTGCTGGTTGTTCCCTCGCCGAGATAATTAATTGGAGGTGTTAGATAAAGCCAGACCCAACATCGGTCCTTGCTGGGGCTGTGCGGCGCCTTCCAGCTCAGATGTTATTGTTCCCTTTTGTTCCCGACCCTTCAGCCTGTTCTCAGCCACCGTGAAAAGGCTCATATCCAAACCAAGCTGAATTAATTTTTCAAGCAAGATACCACAAGACAGAGATACTATTAAAGGCTTTGCTAGGAATCAGGGTTCATTAGGATATATCCAGCTGCCGCTCCCTCCCTACAAATTCTGCCTCTCCGTGCACAGACAAAAAAAAAGCCAAACCAGTTGGAACTGGTGGGGCCGCGGGTTTTAAGCCGAAGGAGGTGCGGGGCTGTAGGGAAGCTGTTCCTGGGGAGGGTTTTGGAAGTGACCTTGTGCAGCAGCTCGCCGACAAAGCCCTGCGGTGCCGGTCTATGGGGTGGCTTCTCCCTCCACCAGGTTTTCATCCCGGGCTGTGTTTCGGGGGCCGCAGTGGTGCCAGCCTCACATCCTCCAAGGGGCAGAGCTAACGTCTGCCCGAGCTGGTGTCTCTCTCTCTCTCCCTCACTGGAAAGGACACTTAGAGATGATCAAAGCAACCGACGAGCTTTTGTAATTTCTCTTTTAAAAGGAATTTTATAAAGCCAGAAGAATCCCAAGCTTGTTATTTAAAAGGGGACCCTATCAGCAGCGGCGTTTTTTGCAATGAGTCAAGCTGGGAGCGTCCCCACTGACAGTCCCTGTGCCTTTATCATCACCCTAACACGAGGTTTTTCATGCAATTAGCGGGGGCAGTGGGACAGATGCAGTCCAGCACACAGCACCCTGCTTGCCCAAACCACCAGCCCTTTGCAGCCTGCAGGGGAGGAAGGACAGAGCCTGAGCAGGTCCGGGGCTGTCATTTGCCTCTCCCTCCCCAGCCAGACACAATTTCCAGGGCTGAGCGAGGACACCTGGCCTGTCCTGATAGCTGGGGTGGGGAGAGAGTGGGGTATTGCAGCTGTGTGCCCAGCCTGCTGCTGCTGCCAGAGAAAACACAAGGCCCATGCCATGCAGGGCATGGAGCTCCCGGGATGGAAAAGCACCTCAGCAGTGCTGGTGTTGAATGCCAAACCCCTGTTTTTTCCCCGCTTTCTGTCCCCAGAGCTCCTGCTCATCCACGCACCCGCTGTCCCCCAGGGAGGAGCAGTGGAAGCAGGAGAAGGTCCCAGCACCGCGCGGGGTGATGGCACAGGACGGCCCTGCTCCTGACATTCTCCTCCGAGCACGGCCTGTTAGTTCTGGGGATTTGGGTTTCCATTAGTGCCCATTTGGTGGCCTTTCTCCTTTACACTGGCATTTCCACGGCTGCTTAGCTTCAGTGCATTTCATTAGCACAGAGGTTTCTGTTGATATTAGAAAGTCACTGTAATCATCAGAGGGATTTCCACGGCTGTTAGGCCAGGAGCTTCGCTGCTCGTCTGCGTTTTTGGAAGCGTTTTTGTAGAAGTGCCTTCGACGTGCACGCTGTTGGCAGGAACTTCAGAGCCCTGCGTCCCCAAAGGGTGCTGCAACACGGCTCTGGCAGAGCAGAGGCAGCGGTGGAGATGCCAGCCCCAGCTGGGAGCTGCCAATGCCCATCGGGATGCCCATGCCCCTCAAGATGCCCATGCCCATCGGGACCTGTCCAAGCCCATCGGGATGCCCATGCCCACTGGGATCCCCATGCCCACCATCCCCACGGCACCCCTTCAGCAGGCACCGTTGCCACATCCCTGCCACGGGGCACGCAGCATGCAGACCCATCGCTGCCACCCATCTCCTCCTCTCGGCATCCATTTATTCCTCATCCCTGCTCGCCCTTTGCTGGCATTTCACGAGCAGCAGGGACAGCGGAGGCAGCTGTGGAGATGGCCGTCCGCTTCTTCCCACTTCCCCGGCGCTCTTCGGGGCCGGCGAGCCTTCCGCGGACAGTGCAGCTCTGTTTTGCATCACCGCTTTGAAAAGCCCTTGGAGAGAGCAGTGATTTATGAGAGGTTTCTTGTACGAGGGGAAATAAACCTCTGACCAGACCCGACTGAAATCCACACTGCTTAATTTTCTGTGGAATCAGGATTTTACCCCTATCTGAGGATTTTGCTTCTTTCCAAGAAAAACAAGCGGTGCCGCTCTCACAGGCAGCCACTTTCTCTCCGGGTCCAGCAGCGGGGCTGGCCGGGCACGGCTTCCTCCCGCAGCCCCACGCTCTGCTCCCCACTCCTTCACCGCCCCCCATCCCAGCCCTGCGGGTCACAAATCACCGCGTTTCCTACCGGCGCCGAAGCGAGAACATCTGCTGGGAAAGTCAACAGTAATTAATTAGCTTTTAACTTGGAGATAGAGAAGTGGGAAAGAGGCACGGACCCCTTTAATGAGAATAAAAGGTGTCCAAGCTTGGAGGAGCGCAGAAGCACCCTGGTTACTTTGCAATATGATAAGGGGCTGGGAATTGGAACCAGAAATGGCAGGGTTTGGGAGGGCGTTTCGGACACTGGAGCGATGTCCTGTGGTGGTGGTGAAGCCTAGGAGGGAGCTGGAGCTGCAGAGCTGTGGTTCCTGCAGTTCCCCTGACAGCTGCAGAGGGTCTCAAGGTGGGAGCAAGAACAAACGAGCCCCCCCCTCACCCCCAGGTGTGCCCAGGCAGGGTGCTGAGCCAGGTGGTGCTGGGGTGGGATGGGAGGTGATAAAAAGCAGGGAGGGAGAGCTGCTAGAGGAGAAGGTGGTGGCACCAGGGTTGGTGTTGTAGAAGGTCTGGGACATCTGGGACAGGCAGTCCCCACCAGAGCAGGTTGGCTGTGAAGGTGTTGCACTGGGGGCTGGGGGTGGCTCGGCTGCAGGTAAAGCAATGGTGTACAGTGGAAGAAGAGCACTCACAGCCCTAGGGAAAAGAGGGGGGGCTGCTTATGGGAGGAAAAAAAATTACTGACAGCAGCTGTAGGTGTATAATTACAATTATGATATGTTAAGTGTTAGTGCGTGTACCCTCTGCAAATGGATGGCACCAAAGCTGTGAGGGAAAGGCTGGTGCAGGAAGAAACTCAGTTAATTAGTTAATCAGGGCTCTTTAGGAAATGTTTCCTCAACTCGCTCTTTCTCTCCCCCTCTATTTCTGTAACTAACAATTTGGCTGTTGCTCCTCCTCCAAGTGAGATCCCACCCCGAGCCTGTGCACGGGCTGCCTCTGAGCAAAAAGGGGGTGAATAAAAACCTCTGCTGTGGAGAGGAGCTCACCTGGCAGACACTGACTTCTTCAAAAAGCCCGATTTTTTCTGAGATGTGTGAAACTGAACCGGGGGAGTCCCCTCTGTGTGTTTAAACCCTCACCCCACCTGCCGGGGTCTGTGCCTGGGGGGGATGCGAGCTCCCGAGCCCCCCGTGCTGCCCGCTGCACCAGCCCTGCCAGGGAAGCAGAGGGAGAGCATTACCCGGCTTTGCACAGGGGAAATGATATAATTGGAGCTGTTTGGATTTAGAAATTAAAATAATTTGGGTTTGCTCGGGAAGGTTCACACAACGTCAGCTTCCATCAGGCGGATGAGAAGCAGCAGTGCCCCGGCGGTGCGGGCTCTGACAGCTCTCCCAAATAACACCCGCCCTGCGGGGCTCCTTTCTGCTTCCCTGTGCTGCCGGGTGCTGGCAGCTCCCTCCCACGCAGGACAAATGTCTGTGCCCTTTCCCAGAGCATCCCCACGGCACGGGGTGACCGAGGTGTAAGGCATCGCCCTGGCTGGCCCCTGCTGCCTGGGGCTCTAGCTTGCTCCTGGTCCCCAGAACCACCCTTTCTGCCCCAAAACCTCTGTGGTCAGCAAGTGATGTTCTCATGCTTGCAAATTGCCCAGCAAACCCCGCATCCCGGTGTGGCTGCGGGCCCTGATACCTCTTGGGGTGCTGGGAGCACAGGGCAGGTGCACAGAAATCCCATCCAAACCATGGCTTGGGGCTGCCCCTGGGCTCTCCCGAGCCTCAGCTCCCCCCCATTACCCGCTGCTGCTTCGGGCACCTCCCTCAAGCCCCCTTTTCAGCTGTTTTCCTGCTTCCCCCCATGTTTCATAACTTCCTGGCTCCTTTTGCATCACTTCTGGTCTCAGCGTGACCTAAATTCAGCATCATCTGTAAATGCAATTACTTTGCCATTTATCTTTGTGGTCATTAATGCTCATCAGGACCAGGCCTAGTGCAGGTTCCTGAGACTGCCGGGCGGGCTCCACGGCAATTTAATTCCTCCAGGAAAGCTCCCCGAGGCTCAGGGTGAAATGCTGCTGGGTTTTGCCTGTCCCTCCTGCAGCAGTGCCCTCCAAGTACCTGTCAGTCTGACCACCGTGGCTCACCCTTAACAAATTCTTTTTCTTCATCACTTGTGGCTCTGCTCTCCTCCAGGAGCGAGCAAATGCTTTTTCCTTAATCCCCGATTTTTGTGTCGTTCCGTGCCTGGTGGATGAAATTAATTTCCTGGCTACTAATTGTCATTCTCCTTTTTCAGTCTCACCTTTTTTCCTTCTAATTTCGCTTTGTATTTATTTCCTTCCCCGCCAGTCCCCCCCGAGCCCTCTATTGATTTGTTACGCCAGCTCTGAATCTGGCCGGCTGCGATTTTGTGTTGTTGATGGTGGTGGGTTTTTAAGTGGCGGAGGCTCACCAAGTTTGTTAGCGAATTCCCTTAATAATTCAAAACGCATGTTGCTCGCCCCGGCTGATTTGTGTACGTTCGGTTTGTCAAGCGTTCCCCTACGTGCTTTTTATCAGTAAGTGTATTTACAAGGTCTTCATTACTTCCTAATTGACCGTGCCTCTTCTCTTTAGTTATCGCCTTAAAGAGTAATTTAAAGAAGCAATTCAGCAACAGCCATTTTAAAGCTCTTCATTCCTCCCAGCCCCTTTCTCATTTATTATCATCCTTCTGTCTCGCTAGCGCTCCTTTTCCCTGACGTCTTTGAAAACCCTTTCGTATTCCCCATAATGTTTTATCGGCACTCCTTTCCCACCCTTCGGCTGCTGCCAGCCCCAGCCTACCCGAGGATGCTCTCTTTGGCAGCGGGGCTTCTTCCCACGGGGGTGGAAAATAATTCTGTGCTGTGCCCCCTGAGGAGCCCTGTCCCAAGGGGGATGCTCCCCCAAAAATAGCTTCATCGTCCCTTTTGTCCCTTAGTCCTGTAAAGTGCTTGGCTCCGGCAATTCCTCCCCTCTGCCTGCTCCCAGGGCAGTCGCACCCTGTGCGAAAATCACAGTATTTAATCAGTGGTTTTGGGGTTTCATTCCCTGTCTGTGCATGGGTGTGCAAGGTGGCAGAGCCTTCTCTCTCCCATCTTTTGGCCCCCCTTGCAGCCCAGCCCCATCTCCGGCTGCGTCGCTTCTTGGTTCCAGGCTGGGCACTGGAGCTAAGCAAGCATCCCCGTGATTTATTCACGTGTCCGCAGGCTTTAAGGCCAGAAGAAATGAGGAGATCGCTTAGCCTGACCTCCTGCACATTACAGGCCATTAAACTTCATCCGGTTATCCCCGCGTTGAGCTCCGTAATTTGTTTGGCTGAAGCCTATCTTTGGGAGAGGCACCAGGCCCCGATGTGAGGACAGGTTTATACCGCAGCATTTTCTGTCCTGCCCTTTGTGTAGCCTGTGGTGTTTGGGTTGGGCTCTGCAAGCTGCTGCACAGTGTACAGATACATCTGTGGGTATATCTGCAGTGATGCTCAGGGATTTTCCTCCTCACCTCATTTTTTGCTTCATTCAAGCCGTTTCTGGTGCACGAATAGCCCGAAATGTCCCCAGGACGGGCCGTGGTTAACCAGTGCTTGCACCACACCGTGACTTGGCCAGGCGAGAGCTCGCTGCCCTGTGTCAACCACCAAGAACAGCTCTGAAAACTTTTATCACTTTGCTCGGAAGAGAGGGAAACACCTCTGGTTTTGGTGGAGATCTCGGGGCGCCCCATGGTTTAATGTTTTCCTTCTCCTTCCTCTTTGAAAACCGGTCTTTTTTCCCTGTGTTTTGTCTTCTGTGGCTTATGTTGCTTGACATGTCGGCTGGTTTTGATCTTTTTCTCTTTCTGCATTACAAAATTGTCAGCTGTGTAACCTAGAAACGGAGCTGGCTGAATGATATGTTTGCAAATAATATTTGTTAGAAGTTTTTTTTTCTCTCTTTCATTAATCATGCCTGCCCCAAACCTGATTTGGGGGGGATGTGCTCGTAAGGAGGAGCGTGTGTCCCACGCCGTGCAGCAGGCCAGCTGGGGAAACCAGGCTTTGCTTTACCTCTTATTTTCTCTGGGATCTGGTGTGAGTCTCATCATTATCCTCCAACACACCCCCGCCTTACGAAGCCATGTGCAAGGGTTTCTCTCTCCCTTTTTCTCGGATTTTAAATTGGAGGGCCATGGGATCGCAGGGCTCACCTCTGGGGCACAGAGGTGCTGCTCCCACTGGAAGGACGTGTGGCAGGTTTCTTCTGTGGGTCATTAATGACAATTATGGCTTGTGTGAGCAGAGCCCATCCCTTAAAATGGTGTTTAGGAGCTTGTATTATTCCATGCAGGGCCAGGCACTTCTTTCTGCACTCCTGCTGGTGCCGCTTCACGGAGCAGACACTCCCTGCAGCTTCTCCTTTGGGTTTTCCTTCCTCATCCCCGCTTTTCCCCAGACACCTTGGCTGCCAGTTTTGCTGTTTTGAGGCCAGTGTATGCTCTGCAACCTGCCCCGTGCTCCCAGGCTGCTCCTGTCCATCTCCCCTCTCCTCCCAGCAGCATCTTGCTGCAGATCTGCCTCCTGGATTGGGGTGCGACCCTGGCTAGCAGCTACATAGGCAATGGCAGCACTTTTGTCCTTCACCCTTAGGCAGT
This sequence comes from Anas acuta, assembly GCF_963932015.1. NCBI lineage: Eukaryota > Metazoa > Chordata > Aves > Anseriformes > Anatidae > Anas > Anas acuta. The sequence goes on from NC_088987.1 coordinate 9,081,891, forward strand.
TCCTCTCCTCTTGCAGCTCACCACCATCCTGTGCCTTGTGCTAGGTATGCAGTCCCAGGTGTTTCTGCCAAAGCTGGAGTACCTCCATGTCCATCCTCATTTAATTTAAGCACTGACAAATTCTCCCAGCCACGGTGTTCATCCATCTCTTAAGCTGTCTGATTCACGCAGCCACTTCACAACTCTCCTGGCTGTGCAGTTAATGTGTCCCTGGGCTGGCTGAGCTTCAGAGCTGGCTGGTTTTATTTATTTTTCTTGCAGCTGGCCCTAGTTTTCCAGGCAGGCATCCACCTGCGCCCTGCTGTCTGCTCCCTCCTGCTGGCTTGGGCCAGCCCCTCCATGAGGTGGCCAGTCCCAAACCTCAAGTGGCATTTCTAGGACTTGGGCGCACCATGGGCAACGCTGGTGTTGGGGACCAGCCAGGCTGAGCTGTGGCATGGCTCAGGGCATGGCTCCTTGCTGGTGCTTCTCCATCAGGGTCTCAACTTGTGTGTCCTGGACCCACCACAGGGCAATCAGCGCTGTGCAGGGCGGTGTGGTTCCCTTCTTCGGCTCTGCGCTCCCTCGAGTCCGCCCACGTGGATGCAAAGTAGCTCAGCCGTGCTCCCCGGGGCACTTCAGGGGAAAAAAGTTCCCAAAGAGCTCTGCCCTGCTCTGTGTCCGCCTGTCCTGGCTGCGTGGGCTCACGTCTCTGTCGACACTTCATGCTTCAAGTGCTCACCCTTCACTTGTTGGAGCCTGTTAATCTTGGCAATTAGCTCTTGCTCTGCTGCAATTTTTCAGGCACGCTCTCCCTTTCCCAAATCCCTCTAAGACCCCCTTGGAGCGTGTTCCTGTGCTGCTACAGCTGCTTGGCTCCGTACCACCCTCCCCGCCAGAGCCCAGGCACCTCGGGGAAGCCAGCCATTTATCGAGGTGTTACATGCACTCGGATGCCTACCCCAACACCGCTTTCTGCAAGCCTGACGGGAGCAGGACATCGCCCTCTTACCCCTGCTCTCGTGTCCTGCTGGGAAAATAGGAGAAGCAAATGTCTCCTTTATGTCTGCGGAGCCTGGAGGCCTGATAAAGATTCAGGGTGAGCTATCACCGGAATGAGGAGCAGGGAGAAATCTGAGCTGCATAATTAGGTACTTTGGGGACTGTATCAAAATGCAGCTGACTATAGATTTCTGCATGGTACGTGCTCTGCTGCATCGACTTTCCTGTTCCTCCTCTCACTAATGCACGGGAGGAGGTGGGAAGCCCCTTCCCTGGTCCCTGGGGACGTGGTCCGGGATGATCCAAGGGAAGCCGAGCACGGCTGTGGATGGAGCTTGGAGATCTGGTGGGATGTGCGTGGATGCTCCAGCAGCTTGCTTTTTGGCACGCTGGGGGACGTGGGGCTCTGGGCTGCTGTGTGGAGATAGGGGCTGGTGGAAGAGGCTGCGTGGTGCTGCCATCAGTATCTCCTCCTGGCAGGAACAGCTCCCAGGGCCTGGCTACCGGCTTAGGTTAAAGATATGTAATTGCTCAAACTGGTCAAAAATTGCGATGTGTTTTCCCCCTCAGATCAAGACAGGAAGCTGAAATATCAAAAATGTTCACAGAAGGGGAACAAAAAAAAAGATTAAGAAATGTCAGGCTTTGCTGTCGACATTTTTGATGGAAATACTTTGACATTTGCAAACTCAAACGTTTAGTTTGTCAAACCGAATGAAAATGTCACACCGAGCCCGGTTGAAACGTTAATCTGCCGGCTCCGGAGAGGCCAAGGCTTCCCGCGGGAGCCCCTTCCCCGCCGGGGCACGTCCTGCCCCGTGCCTCTGGAGCCCTGCTGATGGGGCTGGGCAGGCAAAAAAAAAAAAAAAAAAAACGAAATCTCTGCAGAGGAAGGCTGTTCATGGGAACTGGGAGGGGAGGGCGGAATCGGTATTAGGATGCTAATCCGGGAGAGGAGAAACCACCTCCTGGTGCCTGCTGTGCTGCAGACTGTGCTGCGAATTTTGGGCGAGCCGGTCAGCTCGTCTGTAAACAGGAGTAATAACTCTCCCCTGCCTCATCCAGCTTTTGTAGGCTTAAATCCATTAATGTTTGTGGAGTGCTTGGATATCAGAGTAATGGGGGTTCTGTAAGCACCAGCGAGAGCCTCTCTGGCTGTTTGTAGATGGCATCGTGCGATACGCGGTGGAGGGCTGACTGCAAGCCCAGCGGCAGTAAATCCTCGCTGTGGGAACAGCAGCTGAGTGCAAATGTGAAATATGAAGTGAAAACATGCAGTGTGCCGGGGGGGTGCAGGGCAGCACCCAGCTGAGGTTGTTGGGGACCCCCCAGGGCCGTGCGTGGGCATCGCTGTGCCCGTGTGCCTGCGCCTTGCAGGGCGAGCGGCTGGGGCCTGTGAAACTGTGGGTAATTGGCAGCGTTTGCCTTGGGTTTGGTGGTGGAGCTGGAGATTACAGCACACATCGTTCTCTGAAGGGCTGAGGTTAGTAATAGAAGCAGGCAGTGTGAAGGTCTTGGTCTGGAGCACGGTGACTGTGTGAGCTGGGGCTTGCCACCATCTGAACGGCTTTTAACCTCCTGTGATGCTGGTTGCTGGGAGAGTTGGAAGGATAAAAAAAAAAAAAGCTTTTTGGAGAAGCAGTCTCCAGAAGTACTTTTTTATGGTGTTTTGTTATTAAAAAAAAAAAAATTGCCTGTTTTTATCTGCCATATGCTGGACTGAAACCTGGAGGTGAGACATGGTTTTCTTATAACAAACCTCTCACTCTGTCTTTATGGGCTAAAACTACGGGCCCAGCCTCCAGCAAAGCTTTTGTTTCCCTTCTGCCCGTTCAGCGGAGTACCTCACGGCTTTCCATGAGCAATGGCTTTCTGCTGCCAAGTTTTCTCGCCTATAATTACCAAAAAATTTGGACCAGTTGAGCCTCTGGTCTCTATTTTGGGCAGGAGCAGGCCAGTGACCTCCCCGGCAGCCCCTCTCCGTGCCAGGCCACGGAGCAAAGGCGGCCTGGGATGCTCGGTCCCGCTGTGGCTTGTGGTGGCTCGTGGCTGTTATTAATGCCTCCGCTTTGCTTACCCAAGTGCTTAGCTGGTTCAATACATTTTCAGACCTGTCCTTACACTATTGTTGGGAAAGATTCATTAGGACTCCGGCTGGAAATTATAGTGACAGATAGAGCAGGGTAATTTATGGCTTTTCTTGAGGGTTGCACAATTATTCAATAAGTGTCTTTCCTTCCTCTACCTCCCGCCAGCCACTTGTTGGAAATAAATATTGGATTTATTTGTGGAAAAGGAGCTATCGGCAAAGCTGCGAGTGGCCGGGAGAAGCCCAGCGGGGCCCTTTGGGCATCTCGGCTCGTGTTTGTGTGCGGCAGCAACGCTCTCCCCACGCGCTGCCTCCTCAGCACCGCTTCCACTGCTTTTGTGCCACGGCTCTTCACGAGGCCTCTGTTCTCCCTGAGCTGCCTGCTTGGCATTAAGGTCCCTGTCCCCTGCATGTGGAGCTCCCCTGAGGCTCTCAAAGCCATCCTCAGCTCCTCTGCTTTTAGCTGTGCTGGGGAGGAGCCCGAGGAGATGGCAGCAGGGCCGGGCACGGCTCCATCCTCACCAGACCGGTGCATCCCGTCAGGCCTGGCCCTGCCTGGGACTTCCCACCAGCGGGAGCCACTGGCCTCGGGGATGGTGGATCCCGGGGGAGGGAGGCGTGGGGTTTGCCTCTCAGGGTGGTGTTGGGCTGGGTGAGAGCCTGGCCGGGCTCTCCCTGTGGGTTACAGCGAGGGCTCCTCTCCAAGGGCGATCCCAGCCCTCAAAAACGGGCTTTTGCTCTGCAGTTCCTGCTGGAGGAGCTGCTCGGTCTCAAACCTTCTCAGTCTTTTTTTTGTACCCGATGAGGGGCAGGGTCTCCCCCGCCCATGTGTCGATGCCGGGGGGCTCACAAGCAGAGCAGAGGCTTGAGGCAAAGGAAGTGGGGCTCACAGTGTCGAGGTATCGGCACTGCAGTATTTCCACTGCTTATCTATCCCGCTCCTTATGCGTTTCCACATTTTGTTTGAATTAGTTGGGATTGTTCCTTGCAGCGTGCATGGCTCTGCATTTGTCTACTTTGGATTTCATCTGCCATTGACTGGCCCATTCATCAAGCTCCCTTCGGTCCTTTTGAAGTTCCCTGTAGTCTTCTCTTGTTCTGAATACTCTATGTAATTTGGGTCCTCTGCCAGATTTTCTCATGACATTTTTCATTCTCCTTTTCCAGATCATTAATGCATCTCTTTAACCACCGGTATGAGCACAGAAACTTGGGGAGCCTCCCCGTTAATGCCGTACCCTTCTGCAATGTCGCCGTTATTAACACACGTTGATTCCCCTCTTTGTTTCCGACCTCTAGAATTACTTTTTCCATTTGCTCTACAAACGCTTAATTTCTTTAATAGCCTCTCGTAGGGACCTTGTCAGAGGGCTTTGAAACCCCAAACACATTATGTCAAGTAGTTCTCCTTACTTCACTCTTCTGACGACGGGAGAAAGCATCCTAGTAGATTAGAGACGTGAACTTCCTTTCAGGAAGCCGGGATGGATCGCCCCCCTCTTACTTAGTTAATTTACGTGTTTTAAAATTCAGCTTCTTAGAGCACCTTCATCTATAACCGCCGATTCAATTCGAGCAGCCTTAAAAAGAGACGCGCCCGTACGTCTGCTGTTGAGCAGGCAATTTCCATCGCGGGCTCTTTTGTTGGCAGCTGGGTCATTCCTCGAGTAAGAGCCGCCGGAGCCTTTGGGTGTTTCCCTTTGAACTCCAGCAGCTTTGTGCTGGACAGCCTGGTGCAATCTCTACTCTTTTTCATTATTATTTTTTTTTTTTTGGCGTTTCTCTTTGTAGAAATCCTTCATTGTTATCACCTGGAAATAATAGGTCTCTCCCTGCTGTCCCTGCTAGCTGCAGCGGGTTGAAAAGAAACCTTCATCCGTGCTTCTGCAGCTCCTGCCCCGGCCGTTCCCATCGCGCTGGCGATGCGGGCAGGTCGAGTCACGCCACGGCGAGAGGAGGAGGAGGAGGATGGGGCCGATAAGATCCCGGCCGCAGCTGCTCTGGCTCTGTTAAGGTACGGGGCAGGAACCTGTTCCACCCGCCGCAGCGTGATTAATGCCGCTTCGCGCCCATGAATCATTTTCGCTGTTGTGTAAGGTTTACGCCGCCGGAGCGGCAGGGCTGTATTTCTGCGGCTTTTATAAAGTCCTGCACAATTTATACGTGCTGCTCCTGCGCCGAACCATTTACACTCCTTATTCACGGCGGTAGGATTTACACTCCCTTTCCTGAGACCTGTGGAAATTGTGCTGCTGATGGAATGATCCCGGGGCCGTGGCACTATTTATTGTTATCAGAAACAATTCCACCCCGCAGTGATTTCTGACCACGAGAAAGGGGAAAACGCTGTTTTCTCTCCAACACCAATATCCATGAATCTTTAAAGAGGAGGAATTATTTCCCCGAACAGCGAGCGCTTGTGAAGACATTTAACTTTAAGAATATGTGACAGCTCATCAGAGGAGGAAGTGAAATGCTTTTGGGGAGGCGGGGGAGCGCCGAGGGCGGTGGGAGCTCGGGGGAGCCCTGGGCAGCCGCCAAGCGGGGCGATCGGCCCCGGGGCTCCAGCCCCCTGCCGTGGGGGGAGCTCCCAGCACCGCACCCCGCTGGGGCTCCAGCCCTTGTGTGCTCTAAACAGCGAGCGGCGACTTCTGCCCGGGCTTCTCCAGACAAACCTCTTGCACCAAATTACCTGTCTAGCTGGGATCTTATCTTGGTGTTTATCACTGCCGCCTCTCGCTGTCAGCACTGTTTATAGGCAGGGGAACCGAAACCCTATGCTAAGAAATTTCCTCCTCCTCCTCCTCTTTTCTTTCAAATCTGCATCTGTTCCAGACTCCCTTTCATTAGAGACCACATGAAAGCCAAAATAATCCCAGGCTATCAGGCACAGAAACCTTTGCAAGGTAACCTCCCCTGTGCCGCGCACTCCAGGGTAAATATGGCACGCCCTGGCTGGGGAGGTTTAGGGTCCAGCCCATGTCCCAGCCCACCTGCATCCCTGCTGGGGGTGCCTGCGAGACCCCCAGCACCCAAGGGCTTTTTGTAGGGCCATAGTGAAGATCCGGGCTGTGAAGGAGCACTGGGCCCCGAGGGTGTCATCCTGCTTCCCAGTTGTTGTGGGGATGGTGCCCAGCCAAGCCCTTGGGGCAGTTTAGGGCACAGGGTACGTGTTTGGTGAGTTTTTTACTTTTTTTTACCTGTTGTAAAACATTTGCAGAGTTCCAGCGGGCTGTTAAGAGCGGCGTTGGGGAGGGAGGAGCGGGCCTGATACCGATTAGGCAGGAAATGGCTCGGCGTGGATGGCATCCATATGGGAGAGCTGATAGATTTGGCGTCTTGCAGGCATCGCTTGATGGATCCACTGATAACCTGGCAGCAGAACAGACCTGGGCTCTCTGATTCCCTGCCAGCAGCTCAGCCGAAGCCTGCTCAGTCGGCCTTCGTTAACACCTTTGTGGGCTGGGAACGTGCCGCCCTGCCCCGGGGGCTGGTGGCCCGACGGTCCCTGGGGACCCAGGGGCTCGGCCGGTCCCCACGGTGCCGCCTGCCAGGGATGCTGCTCGGGCTCCTTCCCTTTGAAGGCTGGGCGTGAAATCTGGTAGGAGTTTGGGGAGGCAGGAGGGCAGTGTGCAGAGCAGCCTGCGTCCTTGGGATGAAAAAAGCTGCGTTTTGCAGCTCTGGAAAGAATCAGCGGGTTTCCATGCTGGGCTCCTGCCTTGCATTGGAGACAGATGGGGAGCGCAAACACAGGGAAGGCGGCCGGCTTCTCCCGCCGTGCCAGGGCTGGCTCGCTCCTGGGTGCTGCTCTGCGTCTTCCTCGAGTGGTTTAATTTCACGGCGGCCTCTCGTGCAGCTCCGTGCCACCTGGAGGTGGGGGAGAGCTGAGGGTCTGGGTGGCCGGGAGCCCATGGTGTCCCGCTCTGCTCTGTTTCTGCCTTCTGGAGGCGGATGGAGGCTCCGTGGAGGCTGGCAGGAAGAAGAAGGGGCGTGCAGGGGGAGCAGAGATGGAGCAGGGTGCTCTCACTTGCTGGAAGTGAAGCAAGATGGAGAAAATGGTGGGGTGCTGGAGGCGGCGGCGCATTGCAGAGAGGAATTGGAGGGGGCACTGGAGGTAGCAGCCCCCCTGTCTGCTGGCTGGTGCTTTGTGCTGCTGAGGGTCCACAGCCTCCTTCACCAACCCTTGTCTGTGCTAATAAAGCACAGAGGATGAGACTGAGCCCTGGTGTGGCTCTGCAGGAGGCAGGGAAGGCTTGCACGGGCAGGATCCCCTGCTGCGTGGCTAGATCTGGGTAGCAGTTTTGGGGAAAACCCCTGTCAGGACGAGCTGTGCTTCCTTCCCTGCTCATGGGCAGGTCCAGGAGCAGCAGGGAACCTGGTCCGTGCCGTGCCCTTCATCCCCTGCTCCTGCACCACCCGGTACCCGTGGGGTCCCTGCTGCAGCGGGGTGCAGGGTGACCGTGCTGTGGGTGACAAGTGTGCGCTCAGCGCAAAACCAAGCTCTGGCGGTGGGAGGTGAGGTACATAACGACTGCTGTAAAGCTCTCCGGGGTTATGGCCTTGTTTGATGGCTAAAATCCCATCCCTGAAAGCCCCGGCAGCCCTGTCAGCCGCTGGTTGTGGTGGTTGCAGGGCAAGTTGGGTGCTCCAGCAGGGTCACGGCTCCTCAGCTGCATGTCGGGTCTGTAATTTCCTTGTGGTTATTTCCAAGATAACTTATTTCAGGTTTTTATGATGCTTACAAATTGGACAACATCTTAAAGCATATTTCAGGCCCTAACTGGTTTTAAACGTGTGTGATTTTACGGGGAGGCGTAAAATATTTTTAAGCGTTGGTAAATTTGGGGGGATGGGAGCTGTGGGTGGGTGGGTGAGGAGGGAGGGACGGTCCCAACCCCCAAAAGGTTTTTGGAGGCAAGGCACTGGGAGCCTGCCCTTGGTGACATCTGTGTGGGGTGCCCTGTGGGTGTCTCAGCTGTGTCCCCAGGGGCTGCACTCATCCCACGTGGTGCTGGGGCAGGGATGGGACAACCCCATAAGACCACTCCACTGGGTCCTCATCCTGCCCCGTGACATGGGTGGCTTGGGGAGGGTGCAGGTTTGGATGAGCAGGGGTGGGAGAGGGCTGCGAGACTCCTCCTGCTGCTTGGGGCAGGAGCAGAGCAGCTTCGAAACCCAAGGTGGAGGAGCAGTCCTGGGCTCGGGGTGGTGACAGCTGGATGCGCAGAGCTCGGGATGGGTGAGAGGCACGCAGACACGGCACCAGCCTGCCCACATCCTCCGCGGTGCCTGCAGCAGGCGGGGCTCTCTGCAGGTATTTGCATTTGCAGAAATAACACGGACTTCTCGTCCCGCCCTTTCGTCAGGGTGCCGGGAGTTCGCTGAAACGCAAGACCAGGAAAGGCCTGGGATTTTGGCTGGCTGTTCCAGGCGCATAAGGAAGGTGTTATTGTCAAGTAACTCCCTCTGTCCTGGTGGAGAGGTGCTGTGGGGAGGCCGGGGGAGCCCCCAGGCCAGGCAGGATGGTGGTGGAGGCCAGGCGAGCTCTTTGGCGCACGCTCCGCAATCACAGCGGCGTCGGCGGCCGCCACCGGTCTCATCGCTGCAGCCCACGTGAGCTCTCCTGCTTGCCTCCCTTCCAAAAAAAGCAACCTCCAGCCCACGGGGAGAGCAGAGCCGTGGTGATGAGGCATCATCTCCTCGACACCCACCCCCCTGGGCAGCCGGCCCGGCCGCCAGCGCCAGCCCCTGGGGTGGGGTGCACGGGGCGGGGAGGGGGGACCCAACCACAGCCCCCAGGTTCCTCATGGGGAGGCCACAAAGCATGGCCAAAAACTTGCTTTTCCTCCCGGATATTCACCTCCAGCTCCTCTCCAGGCTGTGTGGGGCCACCCCATTTCTCGGGGCAGGGACCCCAACATCCCCACACCGGGGCGAGCACCGGACCTGGCGATGGGAGAGGGGAGAGCGTGGGGCTGGGGATGCCGGCTGTTGGTGCGCCATAAGGAAGTGATTGAAGCTTTCACGATCTGTTTAACTGGTGACATATGTTTCCTGCAGGCGAGGCGGTGCGCTGCATGCCGAGGTACGGCCGCTCTCGCCCATCCCAGCCCATCCCCGCCAGCACGCAGGGAAAGGGACGGCCCCAGCCCCTCCGGTACGGCCACGGGGCTGCCGCTGCCTGTGTGGGAAGGGGAAATTGCCCACGCTGCAAAGGGAAATAAACATGAGGAGAGCAGCCCCTGACACACACGGAAAGGCGTTCCTCTGGTTGGAGGCGCCGTGGCCAGGAGGCCCCCGCTGCATGCGCGGAGCTGGGGACGGGGGGAGGCGGAGATGTGGCGATGGCTGCGCTCCCCCTGCTTCTTGCAGGGGGGTCCTCCCCTCCGGGTCTCATCTCGGCTTTCATCACTGTAACATCAGAAAAACCAGCGAGGGCACAGCCATACGCTGCGGAAAAGGCCTAATTGCTCAAACAATCAAGCCCAGGCGAGGTGCTCCTCTGGATTCGGCGGCAGGCGCAAGGGGCTGAGCGTTTTCCTGGCGTGGTTGGGCATGGGGCTCAGCCCCCTGCTGCTGGAGGGGTGGCCAGGGAGGCTGCACGGGGACAGGAAACACCAGAAAAGCCTCCAGAGGGGCGAATCTTTGTCTCAGACCAGCTCTGGATCCTTGTGGGTATGGGGACAGCTGGAGGCAGGACCAGGAGTGCTGGGGATGCTGCAGGGTGGGCAGGCTGGGGAGAGCCCTGAGGCCAGGAGCAGGAGGGGTCGGATGTTTGGGATTTGGAAGCAGCTGATGGCTTGGAGCAGATCCTCGGGGATCAGCAGGGTGCTGCGAGGGGCGATTTGCCCTGGCGGGTTGCTGTCGGAGGCGGCAGGAGGGCAGTGCTGCCGCATCTCCCTCCGCAGAGGTAATTGGAGCCACGTGGAAGCCGGGCTGGGGCGAAGGCACGGAGGCTGCGAGACCTGGGGCGAGTGGTGCGGGGGCCCCAGGGGGGCTGCGGTGGCCGGCGAGGCTGCCCCTGCCCCGTGCAGCCTGGAGCCTGGCCAGGATGAGCCTGGAGCCGCATTTGAGGCGGAGGTTGTAAACTCGGCGTGAGAGCGGAGGGAGGGGAGGCTTTACGGATGAGCTGAAAGCCCCGGGGCCTCCTCTGTCATTCTGTGGGGCCAGGATTTTCCCCTCTGCGCCAGCAACCTGCAAAGCCAACAGGAAAGGGAGAGATTGGAACGGGGCTTCCCGGCCCTTAACGGGGATTTGGGCTTTAAAACGCAGGCATCTTTAGCTCGCAGACAGCTTCCTGGCACAAACGGGGTGACGCCGGGTCACCAGCTCTGCCGTCACCGTTCCCATATGCTCTAAACACGGGGCGTTGTGTCCACCTCTGCAGAGGGACTATTTCTTGCTCGTTGTGTGGGTAATTTTAGAAAGGGACTCCAGTGCTCCTCTGAAGTTCTCTTAGCGCTTTCATCCCCGTGTGCTCATCTGTAGGTTTTAAAATCCCTTCTTGCAGTAGGAAGGAGGACTCTCTGCGTGCCCAGCGCCCGGACTCGGGAGCAGCTTTGTGCCCAGAGCTCTGGGAGGGCTGCATCAGCGTGCACGTTAGCTACAGCACGGGATGCTGCGGGGCCTCGGCGCAGGTGTTTGGGCTGCCGGGAAGCCGGTCGGAGTCGATAAGGCACCTCGAGCCCTGCTGCCTGCTGGCGGCTTGCTTTGTTTGGGGTTGGCGCTCCCCCAGCCAGCCTCCACAGCCAACATCAGCAGCGAGCAGAGCTCCCGTGCGCCGGGGCCGCTGCGCCCTGCTCGCCACAGCAGAGGCATTCTCCAAAACCGAGCACGGCCCCAGACACCCCAGCCCTGTGTTCGTTAGCAGATAGCCAAGGCTCACCCGTGCCTTGCCCTGCTGTTTTGTTCCAGCCGTGGATTACCTTCCCTCGCTACAAATCAGCGCTGACTGTCTCCGCGGTTTTGGCATCAGCCAGGTGCCTGGAGCACGTCGAGCTGGGGCTGCGGGGGGAGGGAAGCACCGGGGGAGGCGGCGGGGATGGAGCAGGTGAACGCCGCTCCTCCAGCTCTGGGAAAAAAAAAAAAAGCTCCCACTTCTGTCCAGGGCAGCCCACGCAGGGAGAGGCAGCCTTATTTTTCCCAGCAGCATGGTGGCGAGCCCTGTGGTGCCACTGCCGTGCTCGGGTGCAGAGCGCTGGGATGCTCTCCCAAAATCTGCTTCCCACTCCCCAGCAAGCACCGAGGCTGCCCCCGCTGCCAGCCCAGGGGGAGCGGTGCTTCATCAGCCTCGCTGCGACCGCTGGAGATGCCTAAATAATTCATTAATGGTTTGGGGAAACGAAAATATTGTGCAGTGAGTAATTGCTTGCGAGTGACGTTTGGCATTGCTCGAGCAGGTCCCGGGCGGCCTCGGTGGAGCAGTGCTGGTAATGCTGAGCCCGTGCTGCGGAGGGGAGCAGCCAAGAACAGGACGGTGCCACCGGGGCCCCTTGATAAATCTGTCCCCAGCTCCATCTTTCCCTGCACGGAGCCACACCGGTGCCACCTGGAAGGGTGCTGGGAGAGGAAGCTCCCCCAGGTGGGTTTTGCAGCGAGCTATGCAGATTGTTTCCTCCTGATTTATTTTTTTTCTTCTCCTTTATTTTTTTTTCTTTTTCCTTTCTATATGAACTTTCCTGCCTCCGGCTCCGTGCAAATGTGAAGGCCTCCTGTTACCGGGGAAACTGGTGCGGGATGGCAGCGTGGGCTGGTGGCACGGGATGGAGAGCGGCTGGACGCGGCGGGGGCTCCCGGGGCTCAGCCCCACAACTTGCTTTGTGTTCACGTCAGAGCAAGATGGGGGGAGCAGCCCGGCAGGAGGGGTCCTCACCTGGAGGACAGGGGGGTCTGCAGGCAGGCCCCCTTTTCTTCCTGCAGTGCTCAGAGGCAGGGAGAGCCCAGCAGCTCTGGGGGGAGGCTGGGTACAGGCTCAGAGCATCCTGTCCCCCACCCTGCAGGAGCCCCGTGCTGATAGCAGTGACAAGGGACTTCTGTTCTGCAGAAGGGGTCTGGGAAATGTCCCCGGCTGCCTGTCCATCCCCGGCGTATCACAGTGCTGGGGGGAGCAGCATAAACCCAGGGCTCTGGCTCCACGGGGGCGCCTGGAGCAGGGGGAAGCCCCCCCCTCCGCCCTGAGGTGTGATGGGGCCGGGATCTCGTGCCCCGGTGCTGAGCTGTGGGCTCGTGTGTGCTCCTGCAGGCAGCACGTGCTGCATCCCCAGCAACCCCCGCTTGTTACTCTATTAAATTTCCATTTTAACATGAAAACAGCTGGTTTCATGGTACCTCTAACTGTGTTATTTACACAGTCATGCACACAATCCCTGCTGAAAATCGCATTACTCACTGCATCGGCAGCCCTTTGTCTGGCAGGTACCGCGCCAGCGGCTTTGGCGGTGACACCGGCAGCTCCGGGCGGGGACCAACCCACAGAGCCACTTGTCCTGGACAATTCTGGTCAAACCTGGGTGATTTGGGAGAGACAAATCCATCCCAAAGTGCTACAGCTCCGCGTGAACCCACCTCCATCCGTGCCACCTCGCAGTGCCCTGCAGCCCCAGCTCTCCGTGCTGTCGCCGAGCCCCGGGGTCGGGGTAGCTGATGCACATCAAGGGGCAGAGACAAGGGCTGCTGGCCGTGCTCAATGCTGCTTTGTTCTCGGCCCAGGAAGCAGTGAAAATCCTCCCGCTTTGAAGCCCGAGGAGGCCTTTTTATTATATCCAGGACTCCTGGAAAAAGGGAACTGCAGGCGCTTTCCCATAAGGCGATGAAAAGCTCTCCTGCCTGAGACCGCAGCAGCTCGTCACACGTGCGAGCGGTGCGGCAGTGCCACGCTGCTGGAGCTCAGTGCCTGCCCGGCCACTGGGAGCCACTGGTTATGCTGGTGCACACAGCTGGGAGCTGGCAGAGCCGTGGTACAATACTGTTGAGCTTGCACCCCCTGCAGAAACCATCCTGTTTTGGGGGAGTCGAGGTCCCCCATCCTGTGCCTCCTGGGTAAAGCACGTGGCAGCGTCCTGATGGTGAGCACGTGCCCAAAACCTCGTGGAGATGAGGGTGGTTTTGGGGGCAGGAGCTGCCTGGGGACCGGCCGCCCTCCTGCGTCGGCTGCATGGGCACGGGACGCCCTCCCTCACACAGCCCGGGCCGGGCTGGGAAGCTCCGAAGCGGTGAGGCTGCCCTAATTAGTCCGCTTAATCTTCCCCCATAAATCACTCCTCCCCATCCCCTGCAGACTATCGGCATCATCTGAAGCCATTAGTTAATTTAAAGCCGGGAGTTCACACGTTGGCTTATCGGCAGCCATCTCCCCTCCCGCTAAGCCCTGCTCCTCTCTGCCTGCTGGATCTCCCCGCGTTGAAGCGGGGCCGTGCTGCGGGCAGGTGGGAGCGCGGCAGCTCCCTGCCTGCCGGCGGCTGCGAGCCCGCTCCCTGCGCTCCCCCTTTTTTCTTTTTCTTTTTTTTTTTTTTGAACTTTTTCTCTGACTCACCCTTTCCATTTGATGTCTCCACCTTTGTTTTACAAACAGCGGCTTGCCCGGCTGCTGGAAGGAGCAGGCAGATCCCAGGCTGCCAGCAGAAGCGGCTGCGGCTTCCCCGGCTGCGAGCGGAGACCCCGCACGGGCTGCAGCCAGGTGAGAGGGGCTGGAGAGGGCAGGGAGGGGGACAGGGGCCGAAGAGAAGCCTCAGGGATCCTCAGGGACGGGGGTTCACACCAGGGATCCCCGCTAACACCTTGTATTTCCCATCATGGGTTGTATGGCCTCGCTGCTGTCCTCCTCCAGCACAGGTTTCGGGTGGGGAGGAGCGAGGGAGCCCCACTCACCTGGGGCTCATGAGGATGCCCTGTACATCCCTGCTATGGTGACCCAAAATAACCAGTGCTGCCAGCTGTCTGGGGCCGTGTTTGAGTTCAGAGCACCTCGATTGTGCCATGTTAAAGCCTCCCAGCTGCTCACCGGGATTCCCACAGCCAGGAGGGGTTGCAGGAGGGGATGGTGTCCGTGTCCCCCGGCTGGCTGTGTGGCCATCATCTTCCTCTCCCTCACAGCAGGGAGGGAGAGGTTTGAAGGGGGAGCTGCCGCCGTGTTTGGTTTTGTAGTCCAGGCTCTGGATTTATTGCTTCCAGGTCCTGGTGTGTTTGTTTGTTAAATGAAGGGCGGCCGGGTGATCCCGGGTTCCACCCCCCTGCGCAGCCCAGAGGGGGTCCCTTGGCCCTGGGACGGTGCCTCCCATCGTGGCTCAGACATCTAGTGGGGCTGTGCAAGGAGGGGACACACAGGTGTGGGAAAGTGCCCCCGTCCAGACACTAAATCTGTGCTCTGGGTGATGGGGTGGCTCAGGGCAGGTGCTGGCACCACCCTGTCCTCCTCCCTGCGGGCTCCTCCGCTGCGCTCCGCAGCTGTGGGGAAGAGAGGAGACCCCAAAAAAAGGATATTTCAACCAGATGCAGGGGAGGTGGGAGAGATGGGAGGAGAAGCCAGCGGTGCCCTTTCCTCGGGTTTACAGCGCAGAGCACCAGCTCCAGTTAGACGGGAACTTCTCAGCAGGATTAACTCTGAAACCTAATGACGACGCTTGGAGTGTCTGCAGTGTCTGCGTCCCTGCTGGTCGCTCGTGCTGATGAGCTTTAGCAACAGCACTCGGTTTGTCTGTTAGAGCAACCTTTGGGGATCAAGAAGTAAGTGTTTAAAGATGCAAATATCCTGTGAGATAGCCAGATTTAAATGTCTTTTTTTGTTCTTTAGCCTGGAGTCCAGGGATAAATAAAGGAAGTGAAGAGAGCCTCCAGACCGCTGGACAGAAAACCTTTTAAAACAAAAAGACCAGATGAAGTGAAACCACAAATATTTTAATATTTTTTTTAGCTTACAGCTGCTGGACAATCGGGACAGTTACAGAAACTTGGTGTCCTCGCAGGTGTTCTGGGTGCTGTGCTCAGACACACCAGCACCCACGAGCCAGCAAAAGCTACGAGTGGCAACAAAAAGCCTCAAACACATCCCAAAACCATGGGAGCAGCCGGGCTGGCAGTGGGATCCTCTCCGGCCCCCAATCCTGGTGCAAGGACAGGGAGTCACAGCTCGGACCCAGAGATGCTGAGAGCATTCACACCCCGAGGCAGGTTGGGTTTTATCTTCCACGGTGTTCCTCTTCTCTTTTTTTTTTTTCCTTCCTTTTTTTATTTTTTATCATTTTAAGGCAGGAGTAATAAATGCTAAAGATGCATATGGAATTTGAATATGAATGATAAGAACAGCTGTGTATATCTATTATGAATGAACATAAACAGAAATGTATAAACTGAGATTTTGGGGCTTTTGGAAGAATTAGTGCCTTTGTTCCTGGATTTTTTTCCTATCAAAGTTTGAACCAAAGCCCATTAGCCTGGACTTTCCCGCAGCCGACCAAGCCAGGAGCTTCATTTTGTGCTGGCTCCGAGCCACGCCGAATTCTCCTCAACAGCTCAGTGAGCCCTAATCCTAACAAATTTACCCAGAGAAGTGGTTCTCTTATTACACAGCCTAATTTGAACGCTTTCCAAGGTTAATTTCTGCTCCCTCTCCCTCCAAACGCGCCTGCCCCTCCAGAGCCACCTCCCCCCATCCCGGCCCCCCCGGCTCCCCATTAGTGCCAGCCCTGGGGGGAGCAGCCCCAGCCCTTCCCTTCCCTCCCCTCCCCTGCCCGCCTGCGATCATTTTTAAATGAGAAAATAACGCACCGTGCGCCCCCGGGTGCGGGGTCTGCCCGCGGGGTTTCCTAATGCTGAGCCACTTCCTTCGCAAATTAATTGCAACTTTCGCTGGGTGAAAATGGCCCTGGAAGCCTGCACCCCACGGGCTCTGCTCAAAATCTGAGTCCTGAGACTCTTGTTTCTTCCTTCTACCCCCTCTGCAGCCGCCCCCTGGTGCGATGGAGCCTGCAAGGGCTTTGTGGTGCCCATGGGGCATCCCTATGGTATCCAAATCGCGTCCCTGCGGTGCCCACGGAGCATCCCTTCACCAGGGGACCATCCCTGCCACCCCGGTGTCCTCCCCGCAGGTCCCATCCCACTGTCACGGAGCTCTCCTGGGTGACTCTTGCTGCTCGCTGTCCCCAACGCTGCCGGCCTCTGCTTCCTCTTGCCGAGTGAGTACCCGTGTTTGATGATTTTGCTCCAGGCGCATCAGCTGCAGGTATCAAAGCGGCGCTGCGTCTCCTCTCCAGGCTGTGAGAGGGGCTTCACGGTGCTGATTTCAGGCTGGGAGCCCGGGGCAGGCAGCTTGCGGTGAGGGATGGAGGGGCTGGCACAGCGGAGGCCTCCTGGTCATTGCTGTGATGTCAGCCTGAAGTAATAGGAATAATAAAAATAACGCGGTCTGGAGGGAAGGAGAGACCAGGCTGCGTCCCAGTGAGGTCGCACGGATGCATCAGCGTGGTTGTTTGCTGGAAATTATTTTGAGAAAGGAAAAAAAAAAAAAAAAAGCACAAAGTCGAGGTTGAAAGTGAGTAGAGACGTAGAGACAGCGATGTGGGACAGCAGCAGCCCCCCAAAGCCACGGGGATGCCCTGTGCCATGGTCACCCCCGAGGTCCTGCAGCACGGAGGGAGAAGCTGCTCGCTGTGGGACAGGGCTGGTGCCTCGCCACGAGGTTTCCTGCAGCCAAGCACGCTGCTCGGAGGGGCGGGACGCTTGTTTTCGGGATGGCCAGGATTTACCCAGAGCCTCAGTGGCAAACGCTGGAACAGGATGTTTCGGGAGGGAAATAAAACGTGCGTGCCTCGGGGCTTGAGGCAGCGCTCGGTGCCAAGGCAGGAAAGATTTGTGCTGTCGATGGAGAACTAACCGGTGCTACACCAAGGGACAGGTTGGAGGGGCTTGGGAGCGAGGGCAGGAGGGGAAGGGGCTCTCAGGGGGCCAGGAGCTGGGCTACAAGCCTGGGGCCCCCCAGGACCCCGAGCAGCGGCCGTGCTGTGTGTCCCTACACCCGGAGCCGTGCGTTGCTGCTGGCCCAGGGCCAGGCACGGGGCTCCCGAGAGCGGCGGGGACGGCTCCGACCCTGCACAGCTCTCAGCCATCCCAGGCTGGAGCCCCTCCAGCAGTCCCATTCCCGCTCTCTCCCGACCCTGCCTCCCCTCTCAAAGCAATTTGACTTTTATAGTAATAACTTCTGAACCCTGGGTTGGGGCCGTGCCAAGGAAAGCAGCAGAAAACAATGTGATGGGCCTCGGCAGGCGCGGAAACTCCGACGACTGAGACCAGCCCTAAAATAACTTTCATGCGATTGTTATTTATTCTGGGAGAAAGTTGGTTCATTCAGAATTCAGGAGGGAGATAAATCGGCGCGGGCTCCAGCTGCACGGAGGCAGCACGGGCGCCGGCAGCCTCTGGTGCCACGAGCTCGCCGTGTGCCTGTGCCCCGATGCCAAACCAGGCGCCGTTTTTGGGGGGTTTATTTAAGGGTATTTGGGGTGTGGCGGGTTGACCGAAAGTTCAGGAGGAGGAGGTCCTGCTTCCAGCCGGGGGCTGTGCTGCCTGTGGCCCCCTCTGCGTGTGCTCATGGCACGTTGGGCTGGGCACCATCGCCTTGTGTTGGTGCGCTCGAGCTGCTAGCAGCAAGTGTGAGCAAACACAGGGAACACGACCAGCATCCAGCAGCGGGTCCTGCTTAATCTCACCATCCCTCACCCTTTCTTCCTGTTTCTTCGCAGCAGATGGGTGGAGAACTGCCCTGGGAGCAGCGCACGATGGAGGTGTGATGGTGCAGGAGCTGCGTGCATCGTCCCCACCTGCTGAGGCTGGGCACACGTCACCCCTGTTCCTCTCCTGGCCACCAGCTGCCGTGGCTCAGGGCAGCATCGCCACCTGCCCTGCTCACCGGTGGATTTTGGAGGCTGCTGTGCTTTGGGGAGGGAATAGCCTTGTGCACAAGGACAGCGCAGCTTGCCCAGGTCACCTCCCTCCTTGTGCTCCTGCAGCCCGAGGGACCTTGATGAGCATCATGTAAGGATTTTGCCTTGGGGTTTGTCTCTCTGATGTGACGAGGAGGCGAAGCTGGGGCCATGGAGCTGCAGAGCCCCAGCCTGATGGTGCTGAGGGGAGTGATCCAGTCCTGTCCTTGCTCCTGCCTGCATGAGGGGAGCACAGGTCTACATTTAGCAATGCCAACAGCCCGGCACCGTACAAACTGCCCCTCTCCTGTGGCCACTGAACACCAAGAGGAAAGCCCTCATCCTGCCGGGCAGGGAATCCAGCACGCTAGCCCTGCTCCCATCGCTCCCAACTGGCCATGGGCCACTGGGGCTGAGCAGGGATGGAGAGGGGAGCAGGATGTGGGCAGCTGAGGGATGGGGGACAAGGAGGTGCCTTCCCTTGGAAGTTCAGACTGCAAACCCAGACCCTCCTGGGCCATCCCACAGCTCCCATCAGAGGTGGCTGTGCCCCGTGCCCTCCTGCAGCAGGAGGATCGCCAGCCTCAGGGCTGCTCTGCGGGGCCAGGCTGGGCTCTGCTGCCACATCTGCATGGGTGGCATCTCCCTCCGGTCCCCCCACAGCCCAGCTTTGGCTGCTGATTGAGTCGGCCCAGAGGTAACGTGTTTGTGATGATGATGTGATGCGGTGACCCTTCGCTTCTTCCCTGAAACGTGTACGTGTAGATGTGGGTTTTGCAGTTATGAATGTAATTCCACAATCCACTTAGGAGCCAGTAATTTTCTGGCTGAGGTGGGAAGCTGCTGACATCGTGTGATACATGACTAGATTGATTGTATTTACTTACCCTTTAACCTAATAAAGAAAAATAATGTTCCTTCATCTCACTAATTCTCTATAAACTCGAGCGTTGCTTTAAATCAGCTGGAAGCACAGGCGCTGAACCTTAGCATCGCTGGGGCAGAAGAATGGGGAATCCCCTGCCTTGAAAACCAGCAGGCAGACCCAAACCCCAAGCCATTTTCCCGTTTGTGTGGTTTGTTTTATTTAAAAATACAAATAAAAACAGGGAGGGTGCCTGCTCCCTGCTCAGCTTTGTCACCCCAAAGCCCCGCTTGGTGCCCACTGCTCCGTGTCCCCCCCCAGGCCCTCTCCAGCCCCCCGGGTGACCCGAGCACGGGGTGGCCGTGCGTGCTGCTCTCGGGGAAGGCATTAACCAATTTGCTGCTAATCGCCTTATCGGCAGCAAAGCCAAGCAGCTGCTGGCGCAGCGCAGGGCAGCGGCTGGCCAAAGCAAACACCACCCGGCGCCCTAGGACACGGAGCACTTCAGAGGCAGCTGTGCCTGCTCTCGGCTTGCCAGGTCGCTGGTTTCTGACTGTAGTCATCCAGTTTGCCTCTAGAAAGAAGGACGAGCACCGTGGTGCCAAGGGGGGGGCAGCAGAGAAGTGCAGGGCGAGCACAAGGGCAGGGAGGGATGGAGTGAGGAGGGATGCTGTGTTGGCCCAAACCTTAGCCCATGCTCCAACAGCGGTGCCCAGGTGACCTTGAGCTCCTGCTATGGTGAACCAATAAAAAAAATGGGGTCCAGGCTTTCCCATCATCTGGTTTCCTCCATGGGGAGATCACACAAATGCCAAAAAACTGGGCTGGGTGGCAGGGAGCTGGTGCTGCGGAGTGGGGCTGTGCATCCTTCCTGCCATCTCCTCCAGCCCCCCTTCCCAGCCAGCTCCAGGCACGGGGACAGCCCTCCTGGGGGGAAGGGATTAGGCAGAGAGAGCAATGTCACTAAAACACGGTTCCCCTCAATTACTCGCCCGCCCTCGGGGGAAGCATCGTGCCTTCCTCACTTAGCGCGCTGTACGCTTGCAGATTTTTCAGCCTGGCTCAGCTGCTCTGACCTTCCCTGTAAGAAAAAGCAAGGCAAACGGGGTGAGAACACGCACCCAGGGCAATAGCATCAGCATGTCACGTTGCCCTGTGACACTGGGCCGTGCCCACAGTGGTGAGACCTGACCCAGGGCTGCACAAGCTGTGCTGGATGCGTTTGAGCAGCTCCAGCATCCTCCACCCCGCGCCTCCTCCCTGCTCCCACCACCCTACAGCCCCTGGGATTTCCCTGCTGATTCCTCCAGGACAGGATCCGACCTCGCTGCCTGCCCTTGGCCCCAGGATGTTTGCAGAAGTGGCTGGAGCTCAGGGCAGCAGGACAGGCAGTGGGAGGGGGATTTGGGGCAGTGGCCGCTTACCTGCTCGGCGGCGGTTTGTGTGCGGCCAGCGAGGGGCTGGGAATTGCCTTTGGAGGAGGGAGCACTTGCTGGTGTGCTTAAAAATAACCCGCTTGCTTGTCAAGGTTATAAACAGGGAGAGAACAAATTGCCTTCCGAGTTGATTAAACCGCTCGGTGTAGCTGTGCACGCGGCGCTCTCCCGTATGGCTGGGACGAGCCGGAGTCTATCGCATTAATTTGCGCTCTGCAGTTCCTGTGCTAATAAGGCCTTGATGAGCTGCCTCCTCTTACCCTTAATGCTGGCTCCGCCAAGCTCTGCTTGGCTGGCCCCGGGGCCTTCAGGGCTTTTTGTCTTTTAGAAACGTTGTGAGGGTTTTTTTATTGTTGGTTGTTTTTTTTTTTTCACCGTTGTGTTGCTTTCGAGCAATGCCGTGTGCCGCGCTGCCCCAGTGCCACCGGACCAAATCTCCAGGTTTCATGGGGTTCCTTCCCCCACATTTTTATTTATTTTTTTTCCCAGAAAAACAGGTGTGGGAGCAAAACCCACCTGTGGCAAGAACTGCTCCCAGGCACGAGTCTCCATCCATCCTCGACGCCGGGCCACAGCGCTCGGCATCTCCCCGCGAGGCTGAGCCACGACGGGGTCTCCGCGCTTAAAAGAGGTTTCCAAATATAGGCAGCCCCTCTCCTCCCCTGCCCTCCCCCTCCAACTTTCTGGGAAAATCCCTTTCTGCCTAAAATTATCCAGATGTGCTTTACAGCTCGAGGGGAGTTTGTGGGAAAAATATGAGGTTAGTTGGATGAGACATTTCCTGAAATGTGGGGCTACGAGCTGGTTCCATTTTGCAGCAGACCCACACCGCTCGCGCACCCGGCGCTGCGAGAGCTTGGCGTAGATAGCCCAGATCAGTTTTATCCTTTAATGACAACTGGGGAGCGAGGGATTTTTTTTTTTATTTATTTTTATTTTTAATTCATACTGCGTGTTTGGGAAAGGAAGAAAAGGATTTGCTAACCAGCACGCTGCGACCTGTGGCCCCGCGGGCATCCCGAGGAGCTGGCACAGCCCGGGCTCCACGTGGCCACGTGCACCCTCGGGAACCAAACCTGGGGCTGAGCAGTGCAAAGTTCCCCCGATCTCACCCGGGATCATCGTGGCCCAACAGCCTGAGCCCTGGGTAGCCTCCAAGCCATTAATTAATTTTTAGTGGCGACGAACCAGTGGTTGGTGCAGGATTCTGGGTAGAGGCTTCATGTAAATTGTAGCAATTTGCTGGCTCTGCCACTCTAAATCCCGTCTAATTATACCGAGGGTAGCATCTGACATTAATTTGTTACAGTATTTGTGTACTGAGCGCTAGACATTTTGGGGACGAATTTAAGAGCAGCCTTCAGATCTTTGCCCTTGCAATCCGCTGCGAGTCGCAAACGACAGAACTTAGCCGTCTGGTTACCTGGCTGCGTTGGGAAATGGGTGATTTTGAGGTCCTAAATACTATTATTTTTATCCGCAATCGTTTCGCAGCTGCAGAATTAGAGGCTGCATTCAGGCGACTTTGGGAAAAAAAAAAAAAAAAAGGCAAAATTAGCCCTCTTTGCTCCTAGCTGCCCTTTTCAGGCTCTGATCTGTAAAATAAGACTGACAGCAACTTCCAGACCCTGGCAGCAAGGCACAGCCTGGGCCACGTGCCCGCGGAGCGCTGGGGCGGGGAGGATGCCCAGGACCAGGCTGAGGACGGGGCCGAGGAGGGCCAGGTGTTCAGCCAGAGCTCTTTGAGGATATTACTGCTCTGCTAGGTGCAAGAAATTCGAGGGATGCGCTATACTTAGTTTCAAAACACTCTTGGCATCACTGCAGATCAAAGAGGAACGGTGCAGGCAGGATCCCGGAATAGAAGGCAAAAGAGGGAAGAGATTTGGAATTTACTGGGGAAAATGAAAAAAAAAAATAATGCTGAAACCAACGGCACGGTGCTGATGGACTAAAAATAGCAAAGAAGGTATTAGCAGCGGCTGAGAGCTCACACCAACACTCAGCTCCGTGCTGGGTTTGGGGAGCAAGGCGGGGAGATGCCCGAGGGATCGCCACATGGGGACAGGCAGCCACCAGTGGGTTTTGGGGTATGCCCTGTGCCAGCCGTGCCCCCAAGCAGCCCATCCTGCCCCTGTGCACCATAACAGGCTCTCTGCATCCCATGGGCAGCAGTTTCCCATCCCATAAAGCAGAACGTTGCTGCTCTGGCAGGACCCCACACTGGCAGCATCAGGGGCTCTGCATGACCCCCTCCAACTTGCTGTCCCCAGGGCAGCCTTGTGCTTGTGGCATCGGGGACAGCTTTGCCCCTTGCCACCCAGGCCAGCAGGCTGGCGGTGCCAGAGGCACCCAAAATGCAGTCCCCTCCCCAAATCAGGGCAAACCAGGCAGGGCTGGGGCAGCCCCTGTGGGACATCAGCCCCAGCTGGGTGATTCAGAGGCAGAGCCCAGAGCCCCACAGCAGCCACCTGCAGGCAATGAGGGGCTGGGGACCCTTATAAGCAGCAGGAGCAAAACCCCCAGCTGGGAGTTTGGGCATTTTCCAGCCCTGAGGGATGACAGCTTGTGTTTGGGGGTGCTGAGGAGCCAGCCTGTCCGCACCACGCGCCGCTTGGTTTCCTCCTTGGCCGTGCCAGACCCTTCCCCGCCAGCTGAGCTTGAGGTGAGGCATTAGCGCTGGTATCTCTGTTAATATTAGCATGAAGCAATAAAGGTAACCTGATTGCGGGAAGGCAGGGAGACCAGAGGGTTTGGAGCCGTTCCGCAGCGCTGCTATTAGAGAGCTCCGAAGAGGAGTTATTAAATTACTGCAAGGTACTGCAGGCTTCTCCTAATGGGGAGACTCCGGCTTGGCTCGGAAACTTAAGCTCTGGCTTGTTCAGGTTAATTAAAAGAGAGCTGGACATCTTCCAGGGCCTCGCTTCTCCTTTTTGATGGCTGCCCCCTCCTCTCCAAGGCTGTGCTGTGCCATGGCACCAGGCGGGGTGCTCCGAGCCCCTTGGGTACCAGGGTGGCAGAGCAGAGGGACTGGGGCTCACCCACAGCTTTCTGTGCTGCTCACCATGAAGGCAGCTGCTGTGCCTCCCCCCCGCTGTGCCATCACCCCATTCCCCAGCAAATTCCTGGTCCCTTCATAGGGAAACCGGCCGTGAGCATCGGCACGGCTGCAGCTCTGGGTGAGCCGCAGGGCAGGAGGGCAATGGGGTCCTCTGCTCCTCCTGCTGCTGCTTTGGGCTTTGTGTTTCCCCATGCTGTGCTCAGCTGCCCCTGCTGCTGCTTTGACCCCCGCTTGGCCTCTGTGGGGATTTTTCGGCTGTTTTTTCGGCCACCCCTCGCCCTGCAGCACATCACCTGCGAGGTGGCCGGGGCGCTGCAGGCAGGTGGCTGTGCTCTGCACCCCCCTGTGCTGGCAGGGACTTGCAGAAGGGCTGGGGGCTGCGCTGACCTTCCTCCTCCTCCTCTTCCTCCTCCCCACATGGTTCAGCTTTCCCAGCCGCGGGGCAGGGAGAGGCTTATCCAGCAGCTCCTGCCCCCAAATCTCACCCTGACTTCAAAGCGAAGTCCCCTCCTGGCCCACCCAGGAAACCCCCAGCCCCAAATTTCCACTCGGCGGTGGGGTGCCTGGGTTTGGGGTCAGCACCCTGGAGGGACGGAGGGGTCTGCCTTGCTATTAAGGGTTGTGGCAGGTGAGGTGGGGTCCCCAGGGCCGCTGCGTGCCCCCATCCCCACGCCTGCCCCATCTGGGACTGGGGCTGGGCTGTTGGAGGCGCGGGCCCCGCGTGTATAAATACCTCTCGCAGCTCCGTCAGTGACTCAACCCCCCGAAACGCTTTTTTGGACTCATTTTCCCAGAGAGAGTTTAATGGGGTTTGTCGTGCCAAAACCCCAAGCTATGCCTCACTTTCATCCCCTAATGCAAGCCATATATCAAGAGACACTAACGGAGCAGGGAGGGGTTTCTGACAAGGGGATCCTGGGAACAATCAGCCAATACCCCCCCTCCCCAGCCTCCCCCCTCCCCGTTTTATGCATTCCTGGTAATGTAAATAGAAAGGAGAGCGTTCGCAGCCCTCCTCGGACCCGCGCAGCCGAGGAGCCCGTCTGGGGACGGCGCCAGCAGCCTCGCAGGCAGTCTGCTCCCGGGGGCTTTGGCCGCGTCCTTTTGAAGTGTCTCGAGTGTCAGTGCCAGCGCTGGGTCCCTGGGGAGAGGGTCCCCAGGGCCACCCGTGCCCCCAGAGCGTCCCTGTCCCGTGCCCATGGGGATGGGGAGCAGCAGGGGAGGGGGGGAATGTGGCTCAGCTGGGATCCTCCTGGGGAGGTTTGCAACCAAAAGGGTGCAAGTAGGGTCAGCTGTGGGACGCCCAGAGTGGGGAAGGGGCTTGTCCACCTCAGGTTATCTCCTCTCCGGTCTCCTCTAGGTGTTGGCAACTGGGACAAACACCAGGAGGAGGAGGAGGGCTGCAGCCTGCCCAGCAGGGAGCTTTCCCGTGGCTGCAATTAAGGTACGCGTGGAGTGGGGAACAGCACCAAACCCACCATGAGAAACCTCACCCTGGTCCCACACAGGTGAGGGGTGTCCCCATGGGAGTACAGGGGTCACTTTGTCCCCACACTGCCCCTCATGGTTGGGTGAGCCTCCCTCGTGGCTCCATGGGCACCGTGCCATCGAGTGGCACCGCTCCGGGTGCCCACGGGAGGTCCTGCGAGGGGCAGGGGCCACTGGGTGGCCCTGGGGGACCCCAGGGAGTGCACGGGGGCTGAGGGCATCTGCAGGGGTTTTATTTGCTGGGACCAGCCCTCCGTGGCCCTGAGGTTTATGAGGCCGCCGATGCGGCTGCTTCCTTGTGGGCTGCAGCAATAAACCTTGCCGGGGGGTCAGAGGTGACCGTGAGCGCTCTTAAGCGGGCAAAAACGGTGGTCTGGGATGGAAACTGAACTTGTCGAGCCATAATCAGAACCAGCGGGGTTAAATTCCTGGGGCTGGATGCCGAGGACTTAGCCTAAACATCTCCCCGGTGCTGCTCGGGCTGTCCCAAACAGGATCCGACCGCGTGTGGTTGTTTGGGCAAGGTCAGGGCTCGTGTGCCACATCTCCCCTCTGCACTGACGGGTGCTGGGGCCACTTGTTCTCCTCCATCTCCGAGCACATTGCGCCAGGTGAATGCCTCTGCACCACCTGGGCGATCCAAAGCGACCCGCAGATGGATGCAGCCTTAACCAGCTCCCAGCTTCAGGTGTCTGCAAAGCACGAGGGTGAGGTTGATCCTGGAAACCTGAGCCCTGTAATTGTATTTTTATTTTTTTTTTCTGCCTCGGTGATATCTGACGGGTTGGTTTGTTTGTTTGTGTGCGCGTTTGTAGTGCAGCTATCAAAGGAGGCCTCGGCGGCGATGTGCACAGCCTCTTTTTTTTTTTTTTTTTTTTTTTAAAAAAAAAAGGCCTGCCCTGGAGCCAGCACCAGCTCCTCTGTGTCAAGCTGCTGCACGCCTGCTGTGTGCAACCTGCCCAGTGGTGGATCCACAGCCGGCGCTCCTGGGGATGGGGCAGGAGGCTTGGCTTTGGCCCTCTGAGCACCCACCTGGAAACAGCTCGGCCACCTCCAGCACTACTGGGGCACCCCAAGCTGGAGCAGACCCCCCGGTGCCTTTCCTTGGTTGTGGAAAGACCCCACAAGGAAATTGGTGAGAGATGTGGAGGTGTCGCCACGCAGCCAAAGGTCCCCGTGCTGCCCCCTGGGCTGGCTGCTCCACGGACCGACCCCATAGCGAGGTGGGGAGCCCTCAGCAGCATCCACCACACGGAGCTGCCCCCATCCCAGCATTGCCCAGCGTGGTCCCACCTCGCCAGGTCCCAGTTCCCACCTCCTGCCTGCAGGAGCAGCGTCGGTGCTCGCCCTGGTGAGAGGTTATCACGGGGCCAAGCTGGCGGCTGAGGGTTCGCGTCGGCGTGGTTTATTACGCTCATTAATGATGTGGAGAAGGCAGCGTGTTAGCAAAAAACGTGACATATTTAGGTTAGTTAAGGCTGGAGGACTCCGCCGCAGCAGGAATGGATTGCACAAAGATATATGACATTCACCATGGGCCCGTGCAAGATGATGCATTTGGATAGACTAATCAAGATAATTCACATATATTGTCCTAAATTAATTATAGCCACTAAGTACAAGCCCAACATGTCAATGCAGACAGCTCAATTAAGAGCCCTTATTCAATATGTGCTGATGGTCAAAAGAGCAAAGAAGAGATTACAATGGGCAGGGAGCATGGAGCGAGGCGGTGGGAACATCGCGGTACCGCTGCGCAAAGCAGCACGGGGAGGGCAAGGATGGGCACAGGGCAGCGTGGTCAGAGGCTGAAAAGTCACAAATAGGGACCTGCTCCTGCCCTGCCTTCCTGAGCGGCTCTTAAAAATAGAAGAGATGGAGCAGATGTTAAAATATCAAGGTGAAAAGGGGAAAGAACAGGGCTATCTTAAAACGCAAGTGCAGTGTGGGGCTGCGGCACTGGGGCTGGTGGGGGTGCGTGCCCCAGGGGAGGAGGTGGGGGAGAGGATGGGGATGTGCCCAGGGGTGTGGGAAATGGGGAAAATGCTCAGGAAGGAGCTGCAGGAATACAGGAAACCACCCCAAGGGGCTCTGGAGCCTCCCTCAAATTGGGGTCTCGTTCTCGGGGGCGCCCTGACACCGGGTGCCTGGTGGCCAGGTGCCGCGTCTCGCCCCGAGCCCAGGAGCTGTTGTGGGAAACCCTCGGGCTGGTTTCCTTCCTCCAAGACCGCGGCCAGCATCTTGCAATCTGTTTTCATTCCTATTTCATGAGAGGTGAATAATTGATGAGAAACACAATGCAGGGGGGAGAAAATGAATACATATCTGTGTACGTGCATGCACGCGTTGGTGGTGTTAGGGAGAGCTGAGGCTCGGAGGCAGGGGGAGCGCTGCCCTACGGTGGCACCGGGCAGGGGCATGGGGTCACTGCTGGCAGGAAAGGTGGATGGATGGGTTTGGGGGCTATAGGGGCTGGGATGGGGGTGCTGGCTTCTATGGAGAGGAGGGCACAAGTAGGTGGACCCCAGCATGGGGTACCTGCCTGCGCCCGCCGGGCTGGGCAGGGGCACCCATGGGTGCGTCAGAGCCTGGCTGAGCATATCCTGCCCCCCAGCTGTGGGGTCAGTGGCTCTGGGTTCCCAGCTCTGATTTATCACCTTGCCTTTTTTTTTTTTTTTAATAAATGGGTCATTTCCCATCCCGATCCCACAGACAATTGCAGAAGGCCCTGGCACCGCGCCACGAGCTCCTTTCAACTTCATAGCGAGTTCATCAAAGGCCCGAGACGCCATTTCCCCAAATAGTAAAAGTGTCAGAGAGACGGGCGTGTTGGGAAGCTGCCGTGACAGCCAAGTGCTTAATTAGCGGTAATGCAGGGTTTACAGCCCCCCTCGCTGCCTCCCCCCCTCCCCTCACTTCTGGGAAGGGCGTGAGGGGTGAGGGAGGTCCCGCTGCTGCTCGGTGACCCGTGACGTCCCGCGGCGCTGGCGGTGGGGACGGGGACATCCCGTGCTGGCTGCTGCAGGAAGCCTGGCAGAGGTTTCCCTGTGTGGCAGCATCCTCGTCCCCATGTCCTGCTCGTGCCCCAGCACCCAGGGGTGCCCCTAAAACCACAGCACCCTCTGGTCCCTGTGTGATGGATCCGAACCTGGGGATGTGCCGGAAAGCCCTGGCACGGGGTCAGCAGCAGCGATGCCACAATTCCTGCAGCTCTGTGCAGTGATCCCGTGGCTCCTGTGGGATGCCCCCGTGGTGTGGGGCTCTACACCTACACACCACTGTCATTTCCCCTCTCTCTTTTCTCCTCTCTGCGCTAATCCTCTCCTTTTCCCACAGAAATCACACTTCCCTGCCAGGCACGCTCACCGCCTGTCTCTGGGCTATTTTTGCCGCATCCTTTTGGAGGCACAGCAGCCGGAACGGAGCACGGCGACTTCAGCACTCAAAGGCAGACCGTGAGCTTTAATGGAGCTGGTGGCATTATAATATTCGCGCTCGCCTTCCCCACTGCTTTCCTAATATAGCCCGACACCGACCGGGATTTTCAACTGTGGCGGCGCGCGGAGCAGCTCCCTGCTGTCCTGTCACCCCTGACCTGGCAGGTGGGTACAATTTTCCATCAAAACTACTATATCTAGCAAAGCCTGGGGGGAAAAAGAAAAAAAAGAGTGATTTGGAGGCTGTTAGGTCCCAGCTTCCCAGGGCAGCGAGGTGCCATGGGCAACGTTCCCACCAGAGGTAGCGGTGCGCTGGGCGGGCAGGTCTCGTGCTGCGGGGGGCACAGGCAGTGAGCTCTTCCATCACTTGGCTGGAAAAATATGATGTCCAATGCTAGGATGGAGTCAGTCCCAGCAGGAGCACCGCCGTGCCCTGTTCTGCCACCTGGTAAGTGCCACCTCACCCCTCCAGGGACGCGCACGCGAGTGGCGGGAGCGGAGCGAGGCGATGCGCGGTGCTGTGGCACGGCTTGCCCTCGACGTTCTTCATCCCCCCGGGCGCTGGAGCAGCGTGGAGCTGATAGAAAGCAGATAGCAAGCTGCCTTTCATTAGGGAGCAGTCTCGCAGGAGCGCCGGCTCCCACCACGGGGCCCCGCTCGCACCCAGCAGGCTGCGACGCCGGCGGCTGTGCCGCGCTCCCCAGGCAGGCACCGGGCGGCGTTCCCCAGAGCATCCCACGGCACCTTCGTGGCACTGGCTGCATCCTGCTGGGGATGGGGTGACAGCCACGACAGGCTGAGGTCCTGCACAGAGGTCGGTGCCACCTGGAGAAGCCCACAAGGGACCCGGTGCTCGTGGCTGAGCGTGCCGGGGCCGTCCCACCTGGCCGCAGCTCCGCGGCCTCCCGCTTCCTGCGCTCCCCCCGCCACCCTCCTCGGCACGGCTGGGGCCTCGCAGCTACAACCAGGAAACTATAAAACTTTACAGAGTGCGGCTGGAGAGAAACAGGAATTGCTGCAGTAACTGCCAGAAGGGCCAGCGTTAGATTCACAAGATTTTCCAGGGCTTGGACTCGCCAGGAAGGGATTTATCCACCTAGGAGGAGCTGTAAAAACTAAAATTAAATTCTTCATCTCAGAGAGGGAGGGGGGAGAGAGAAGAAAATGCTTGACCTCCCTCCCGAATGCTCTGCTGGAGGCCAAGGGGCTGAGGGGGACGCGGGGCATCCGTGGCTGCACCTGCAGCACCCTGGGGGTCTGGCCCCAAATCCTGCATGGGGGTGCTGTGCATCCCGAACCCTCCGGTCCTTTGCCTTCAGGATACCATCAGGGGGCTCTGCAGGTGCCAAGGTGAGTGTCCCCTCCCCAGTCCCTGTCCCCATTCTGCGTGGGACCAGCCCACACGTTGAGGCTGGTGAGGTGAGGATGGTGCTGGGCACGGTGTGGAGGTGATTCAGGACCCCACAAGGGGTGAGCAGGGGCACTTCTCCAGCCACCCTCCAGGATCCAGCACCGGGGCCACCAACTCGTGGCCTGGGGACATTTCAGGACCAAGAATGTGCAGACACCGGGTGCAGATGCAGGATGGGTGCCTCTGCCCGCCTGCTTTCCCTGATGCCTCTCCCTTGGCAGGCAGGCATGGGGCAAGCGCATCCTCCTGCGCCCCATCCCCTCCTCATCCTGCCACGGGGGTGGCAGCCAGGGCCACAGGGGGGTCACCTGGCCACAGGCTGTGGAAGGAAAGCCTCCTGCATTCCTCACGGCTTCTTTTTCTTTTTTTCTTTCCCCAATATAAAGGTGCAGGGAAGCGCAAAGAGCCGGCCCTGGTAGCTTTTGGTCTAGCAAAGGCTCTCGCTGCTGTCAGCGATGGGGATGGCTCCTGCGGTGGGAGAGGCAGGCACGTGGTGGAGAGAGCAGTGCTGTGCCCGGCTCTTTTTAGGAAGACGGCTCTCACAAGGCTGATGTTGTTGGTCTCTCTGCAGCAAGCCCCGGCCTCACAGCCTCCAGCTGGGGAAGCGGCCGGGAGAAGCCAGGCTCCTGACACGCGGAGGCAAAGATCAAACGGCGCTCACTTGGCAACCTCCAGCCCTGTGCCAGGGGACAGAGGGGTGTCCCGTGCTCATCTATCCAGGTTGGGGAACCAAACCCATGTGCTGTGTGCTGGGAAACCCACATCCAACAAAGTTTGTGCAGAACCACCCTGCCCAAGAGCCCGGCTGCTCCGTGCGGACACCCCGGTGCCGCGCTGCTGGCCGGCCCTCCCCAGGGCTGATGCGCTGGATTTGATTTGCATCGTTTTCCTTTTATCTGAGTGTATTTTCTTCCCCCCACTGCCTGCCACAGATTTTACACTGAACGCATCAGAGCGCTGCTGTGAAAGTATGTATGGGGAGCGCTCTTTTGTCGCTTATTCTGGTTTTCTTTCTTTTTTTTTTTTTTCTCCTTCTTTTTTGCCCATTACTGCCAGTGCAGGCTCTTAAAATAACTAGCTACTTTAACCCGCGTCCCTTTGTTCCCTGCCCGAGCACGGCTGGGTGCCGTCTTGCGAGGGAGGGAGGTGAAGTGTCAGGGCCCCGCGGAGAGCTTGAAAGGAGCTTTGTGGTGGGGGGGGACAGGGTGCTGCGCCCCGAGCCCCTGCATCCCCTGGTGCGCCCCGCTCCCTCCCTCCAGGCTGTGGGGTTCCCTGGGGGAGATTTGGGATGGAGGCCACGTGGCTGCCTTGACCCCAGTGTGGGAAAGGGCAACGGCAAAGCAGGTCGGGGGCTGGATCCAGCCCCGTTGGGAAGCGATGGCAAAGCCTGGGCTCAGCCCTGCCCAGCCAAAAACGGGGGAAGAAGACACAACCCCATGGGGATGGGCTCCTTGGCACCTCCCCAAGCAATGTGGGGGAGCCCGGCCCCCTGCATCCTCACGGTGCCCCCAGGGAGGGGGATCCCTTTGGCCAGAGGGGGCCGGGGTGCGCCCGGCGGGGCGCTGCCAGCGGGCTGGGCTCCACCGCCCGCGGGGAGCTGGGGCTGGGCTGGAGCCCGGCTTGGAAGCGTTAAGTCGGAGGCTCGTGCCGTGCCCGGGCACGTCCCCGCTTTGTTTATTCCTTCGGCTTATTATTTTGTTCAACTATTTATTCCTGGCTGCCTTTTTCTCACGGTTGCTGTGTTTATTTAGCGCAGCTCGCCTGGAGCCCTCCGGCTCCTCGCGCTGCTGCTGAGCGCAGCCGCAACCCCGGTGCAGCAAGTGCAGCCCCGGGAGCCCCGTGCTGAGGTTTCCCCAAACATTGAGTCCATGCTGCACGCAGGGATGAGCTGGTTTATCGAGGGGACAGCGGGCAGGGGGTGGCAGCATGCAGGGCAGGGCTCGTGTGTGTCCAGTGCCACCAACACAAGGTGTGCCTGCCCACCACCACGACCTGCGGGGCCGGGGGGGCTGCACAGAGCACAGAAACCCTGGGCAGAAAAGAGACAAGTTTGGGAAGTGGCCCACAAAGTGATGCCATCACCCTGCCCCGAGTGATGCCACCGGGGGACCCCATCCCCGCCACCCCCCTGAGCTGCTGGGTGGTCACCGAGCCCGTCCCTGGTGGCACCAAGGAGCCCCCAGCCCCAGGCCTGGCCCCGGCTCACCCCGGTGGTCCCAGGCCCTGCGGAACATCCCTGTGCCGGGGCAGCCCCTGGGGACCCGAAGCGCCGGGGCCGGGGAGCCATGGCAACCCGGCGAGGATGGGGGTTGCCATGGTGACGGGAGGCGCAGCATCCGGAGCGGCTTCGGGCGAGGGATGCTCCAGGTGGGATGCGAGGCAGGGCCGGGTATCCCCAGGGCTGGTGTGGGGAGGGAAAGGGGTGACACTGTGGGTGTGGGGCTCAGGAAGCCCCCCCTGCCCCATGGGCTGCCCCTGGCCCCAAATCACCTTGGGAGCAGGGGGCTGAGGGGGTCCTGAGGCAGGGCTGGGAGCCTGCGTGGGCGCTGGCAGCAGGGAAGGGGCGAGGGGAGAGAGGAGGGAAGCGACCTCCCGGCTGGGTGTGACATTTGCCAGACGCTGATGCTGTGTTTGATAGCGGGGGGCATGCTGCTGCCCGCAGGCACCCACATTTCGCACACCTCCCGGCAGCTGGGGCTGGGCTCCCACCCCGCAGCCTTCTCCCCAGGGCCCCTGGTGCTGCCTTGGAGGAGCCACACGAGGCCTGGTGGCTCCTTTCCCTTTCACGCCTGGTGCGCAGCGCAGCAGGGAGGGGGCACAGGGAACCAACACAATATTTATTTTTTCACTGTAGCATTTCCCAGCACCACCGTACAGAAGGGGACAGCATCACCGGGAACCCCGCAGCGTGCGCCCCACGGCTCTGCGCGGCCCCATTACGCACCAACCCTGCTGGGACTCCCCAAGGGCTCATCCTCCGCACGGCGCACGGCTCTGGAGCCAGGTTGGCAGCCCCCCTTCCTCCCCGTGATGCTCCCAGCCCTTGGAGGGCTCAGCCCTTTTCCCCCGTGCAGGAAATGTGGCGGGGCTGTGCCGCCAGCGTGTGCCGGCGAAGCGGGCTCGCGAGCGCTCGCAGCGATTCCACCGCCCGGAGCTTGCGGCTGGGCTTCGCCTCCTAAGCCTGCTTCCAACTCCTCGCGCGGGGAGCAGCGATTTGTCTGCAAATGTATGCGGTTAAAATAAACGCCGAGAATTTTAATCCTGGGAATTTGGAAAGCAGGAGATTTAAAATAACAAAACCCTTTCATATGGCGCTTAATCCGAAATTAGATGGGGTTTTAAGTTGTTGGTTTTTTTTTTTTATGGTGGTGACTGGAAGTTCCTCGGCCACCTCCTGCTTGCTGTGGGCTGGGGGAAATTTGGGGTGCCCGGGTGGGGGCTGCTGGGGACCGGTGGCTGGCCCCTGGTGCTGGGGGCGGTGAGGGAGAGCGAGTGCTCTTCTTTGTTGACATGGAATGGATCTCCCACAGCTACTTAAGGTTTTAATTGCCCTGTGATTAAAGTTTTCATTACTAAGCAATTAGCACCTGAAATTTTAAGTGCTGAAGTGTTTAACTGCATCCTGAAGCTTGCCAGAGGTGCGGGGTGGTGGATGTGGGTGGGATGGGAGAGGGTTTTGAAGTGGGGATGGGGAGCGGCGGGAGATGGCCTCCAAACCGGGCTGCCACCAGCAGTGCTGGCTGCCCCATCCCACCCCACAGCACCCCATCGTGTCCCGTAGCACCTCATCCCGCCCCATCCACCCCGCGGGCAGCGCCGCACGGCACGGGGAGGAGCGCCCGGAGGGGCGAGCGCCCAGGCAGCCTGGGAAGGAGACAGGCTGGAGCCGGCCCTGACCCGGCGGGAGACGCCGGCTGGGCGAGCTGGCACGGGGCGGCCCTCCCTGCCTGGGAACGGGGCCCCCCCGGGGTGCTGGGGGTGGCAGTGGGAACCCTGGGGCAGCCGCATGGAGGTGCCACCTGCGATGGGAACAGCGCAAAGGGGACCCCAGCGCAGCTCGTGTCACCCCACTGTGCATCACCTGGCCCCAAAATGGGGATGATGCTCTCAGCCCAGCTTCCCACAGCCCCCCTGTTCCCAGTTACAGGGGCTCAGGCAGGGTTTTCTCCCCCCTGCTGCCCCCACTTCAAGCACGCGCTCGCTCCTGGCGGCCACGCTATCTCCTGGCGGTGCCCTCCCCGGGCTGGCCGCGTGGCGAGGAATGTACGCCCGTCTGTTTGTTTTAAAACTCCTGCCGGGCGCTTTTAATTTGGTGCCCCTTAGATCTTCTGAGAAAAGAGGAATAATTGTTCCCTAATCGCCTTCTCCTTATTAACTCGGAGCTGAGGTTGCTCCATGCAAATGAAGCGAGTGCCGGCGGTTGGGCGCACCAGGGCAGGGCGTGCAGCTCCAGCCCGCGTGCACCTCCGGGGCCTCGTTCAGCCCACGCCAGCAGGGACAGGAGGGCCAGCGACACGGGCACGGGGATGACACGGGGCAGGCAGATGCCCGGGTTTCTCCACGCACCCACGGGTGCGCCTCTGCCAGCGGTGACAGCGCGCCTGGCACCCGGGGACCGCGGCACCGCTGTCCTCGGCGCGGTGTCGTTGCGTCACTCGGGCGGCTGGCACAGCAGAGCCAGCCTCCGCCAGCAAATTCCACGCAGCCACCACAGTTATTTCCTATTGTGCAGCAAGAGGAGCCTGCCAGTGCTGCTCCTGAGGCCGGCACCCTCCGGTTGCAATGCGGAGGCAGAGATCAGGGACCCTCGGCTCGTCCAGATGCCAGCCCCGCTGCGGGCCATGCCCCAAAATCCTCAGCCCCCACCTGGGACCACAGCACCCTCCTGCACCCTGGGGAGAAGCCACTCAGCCCCATGGGAGCTCGTTAATTACAGCACACATGGGGTGAGGGGGTCACAGCCAGCATCCTCCCTGCGCCCGTGCTCCCCCCCCAGCTCCAGTTCCTCGTCCTTTTCTGCACTAAATCCCTTTTGGGGCTGAAATTTGCCAGGCGCGGCTTGGCTCCGAGGGGAGTTCTCGGGGAAAGTTTAAGCAAAATTTGCTCAGCCATTTTTAAGTTATTCAAGTGTGAATAAGCAATTTCCCCGTGTGCTCCGTTCAGAAATTTCGTGCTCGGGTAACTCGGGCCCCCTGAAGTCGCGGAGCAAACGAGGCTGCCGCGTCTCGCTGCACGCGGCGGTGCCGACGGGGAGGATCTCCCCAGGAGCAGCTTCGTGGGGAGAGGCGAGTCTCCCCACCCCAGCTCTGGGCCATCTTTAAGGTTTTTGGCGTCTCCATCTGGCCCCCGGTAGCCCCTCGGTAGCCCCCCTTCCCCACGGACACAGCTCCGAGTGCACAGGGGAATGGTATCAGCTTGGCCACTTGCTTCTCCCTCGCTCATCTCCTCGAGTGACGCCGTGTCCAAAGCAGCAACTTCTGCTTCTTGGCTCTAACTTTGCCATTTTCCTCCCTTTTTTACCATAAGCGAGACACTCAGCTCTCCAGGGCGCAGCTGGTCCCGTTGGGCCCCGTGCCCAGGATGTCAGGGTGCCGCAGCAGCCCTGGGACTCGCCACCCTGCCAAGCCCCGTGGGGATGTCAGCCCAGGTCCTGCAGCCCCCAGGGAATTGGGACCGGTCAGCCACCCCAAATTGTCTGCAGCTCGGTCTCTGCACGTGGCCAGGGCTTGGGAAGACAAATCCTGCTGCACCAAGGGAGGAGGAGGCGGTACGGACACGGACACGGGACATGCTGGAGGCTGAGCACAGGGCAGAGTACAGCCGTGGCTGGCCCCGAAAACCTCCCCCGAGATCCCACTCCTACCAGGAGCTGCAGGGAAGGTGGCCGGGAGCTGCAGCGGGTTTCTGGGGCAGGTTTCTGGGGCAGGGAGCGCCGCGGCGGGGCGGCGAGCAGCAAGGTGCTGCCTGCAGATGGTGCCGGGGGCTGCCCAGATGGTGGTGCCGTGGGGGGCGACGTACCCGGCTGCGTGCTGCCCTACAGACAGAGCTCCCAGCCGCCCTGGGGACTGGCAGCACCAAAATGCCCCAAAATCAGGGACTTGGGCACCGCTGAGCATCCGAGGAGGGGTCATACAGGTGGCAGGGGCCCCGCTCCTGCCCTCACCGAGCAGCCCCAGCGGTGTTGGGGTGGCTGCAGCACATCCCAAGAGGTCCAGCCCCGCATCCTTGTGGTCCCCCAACCCCAAGCAGCCCCTCGTGGTGAATTCTCCCTCTCTGCAAGGCAGCACTGAGGGCCAGGACAGGTCGCAACCCTGCACAGGACCCCAAAACCTCCCTGTGGCTGTCAGCAGGGGAACTGCTTCCCATGGGAGGTGGGGAAGGGGGAAAACAGGTGGAAAATGGGGGATCCCGGCAGGGTCCTCTGTGTGTGTTGTCACCCTGGCCAGGACCCCAAGAGCGAGCTGTGTCACTGCGGTGGGAGTCACGGGGTGATGGGGATGGGATGGGGTCAGAAGGGGGTCATAGGGTGGAGTGGTATGGGATGGGTTGGGTTGGGATGGGATGGGATAGATGGTTTGGGATGGGATGGGATGGGATGGGATGGGATGGGATGGGATGGGATGGGATGGGATGAATGGGATGGGATGAATGGGATGGGGTAGGGTGAGATGGGATGGGATAGGGTACATGGGATGGGATGGATGAGGTACATGGGATGGGATGGGATGGGATGGATGGATGGATGGATGGATGGATGGATGGATGGATGGATGGAATGGGGTGGGATGGGTTGGGTTAGGATGGGATGGGATGGGATGGATGGAATAGGGTATGTGGGATGGGATAGAATGGGATGGATGGGATGGGGTATGTGGGATGGGATGGGATGGGATGGGATGGGATGGGATGGATGGAATGGGGTACGTGGGACGGGACGGACGGGACGGGACGGCGGTACAGGCCACCGGGGGTGCCCGGGTACCCGCAGTGCCGCCACCCCGCGCCCTGCCCCGCACGGGGGGCTCGGAGCAGCCCCCCTGGTTCCAGGGCCGCGGCCCCTTTAAGGACCAGTTCCGCGCGCGGCCGCTGGGTGGGGCGCGCTCCCCGCCCTGCACCTCCCGCGCTGGGGTGGGCGTGGCCAGGGGGCGGGGCAGTGGGCGTGGCCTCGCTCCGTTCCCACCCCTTCCAATTCATCTTTCCGCCGGGCCCCGCCCACCCTCCCCCTTCCAGCCAATGAGCGCCGCGCTCGGCGTCGCCAGGGCCGCCGTGTTGCTAGGGGCGG
The DNA here is from genome assembly GCF_963932015.1 of Anas acuta. Classification (NCBI taxonomy): domain Eukaryota; kingdom Metazoa; phylum Chordata; class Aves; order Anseriformes; family Anatidae; genus Anas; species Anas acuta. The sequence goes on from NC_088987.1 coordinate 9,118,853, forward strand.
GCGCTGATTGGCGGCCGGGCTCCGCCCCTCGCGGCTGAGCGGCGGCGGCGGCGGCGGCGGCGCCAGAGCGCGATCGTGGCGCGGCGGCGAGAGGAGCCCCGCGTGGCGCCGAGCTCGGGACTGCCCGGCGGGGCCGCCCGCACCGCCCCCCGCCATGGCCGCCGCTGCCGCTGCCGCCCGCCCGGGGGCCCCCCCGCCGCCGCCGCCGCTGCTCCCCCTCCTGCTGCTGCTCCTGCTGCTCCCCGCCGGCCGCCGAGCCCTCGAGGGTGAGTACCGGGACCCCCCCCCGGGGTGCCCCCGGGCTCGTTCGGTTTCCCCGAGCCGCCTCCGCTCGGCTCCGGCTTCGAGGTCCCCGCCCGGAGCTCGCTGCCGCCGCCGCAGCCCCGCTCCCAGCCCCCCTCCCAGCTCCGCCGCCCTCGGTAGGTTCCAGAGTGAACGCCCCGCCGAGCCCTGCCCGCTCGTTTCGCCTTCCCCCGGTTTTCTCGCCGCGAAGCGGAGGGCTGGAAAATTCAGCCTGCCAAAAGAGCCGGGGCCGCCGGAGGAGTGGCCGTGAGCCGCCGTGTCCGGCTCCATCCCTTCCCCCGGTAGCCGGTTTAACCCCGCGGGCTCCGCCGTGGGGCTACCGGGGAGAGCGGCCACGCGTGGCGCATCCCTACCGGAGCCGGGGGAGGAAGGGGGAACCCCCCCTGCCCTGCCCAGAGCTCGGGATCAAGGCGGTTCCTTGGTCCCCAGCCGCGGGTTGAGGTCCCGGTTGGCCCCCGGGGCCCTGCACAGCCCCGCTCCGGGGTCCCGGGGCGGAGGAGGGGGCCCCGGGGGGGGGTTTGGCTGGGCACGAAGTCTGCGCCGTGTCCGGTAACACAAGCTCCGGAGGTGGCGGGGTGGGGGCTGAGGGAGGCCCCGGGCCGGGAAGGGAAAGGAGAGGAGAAAAAAATAATAATAATTATAAAAAAATCCTCCGGGAAGGAGAATTCCGCGGTTCGGCGGCGAGCCCCGGAGCTGCCCGGCTGCCCCAGCGGTGGGGGGACCCCGCTTTTGTCTGCTCGGAGGCGGCTTCGGGCTGCGCCTCACCCGCTGCGATCTTTGGGTAGGGGTTTGGGGGGCTGCTGCGAGCGGGGGACCCCTGCCCCGCTGCCATTTCGGGGCAGCGAGCCCCCCAGGGCTGGGCTCCCTACAAACTTTGGGGGTGGCTCTTTACGGGTGTTGCTTTTCCTTCCACCCCCCCCCCCCCCTTCCCTCTCTACCCAGTGGATTTGATTTTTATTTTCTTTTCTCTCTTTATTTTGGCAAAGGGGTGGGAAAAAAAAAAAAAGGAAAAAAAAAAAAAAAAAACATCCTCCTTTGTACGCCGTAGGAAAAACGAGCTGGGATTCGTGGCCTGCTCGCTCCGGGAGCGCAGGGGAGGGAGAAGCCAGCCTGGCACGGACGCTGCCAACGCCAGCTCGGGCACCACCGTGCCGGGAGGCAGCAGGACGGGAGGATGAGGAGGATGAAGGTGTGGGCGAGGAGGGCGCCCCGGCGTGCCCCCGGCCCCTGGGCAGCCCCTCGCCCACCCGCTCGCCGCCCCCGCTTTGGGAAGGGGGCAGGAAGGCGGCGGTGGCGGCGTGGCAGGGCACCGCGAGCATCGGCCAGGGCTGTCCCGCTGCTCCCTGGGGAGGCTGGGGCCCGGCCTCTCCCCCGCCGCCCGGGCGTGAACTGGCGCGAAGAGCCGGATGGAGAGAAAACAAACAGCTCGTGCCGAGGAGCCGCCGGGTTTTCTTGGCTTCCCGAGCGTGCGAAGGGGTCAGGGAACAAACGCGGTGCCTGAGGAGGTCGGGGCCCAGCGCCGTGCCAGCACGGGGGAACGCTTCGGGGCCTGGCTGGCACCGCACGGTGTTTTGGGGGCTGGCCCTGATTCCCATGGGACTTTTTTTTTGTTTTCTTTTTTCCTTTTTTTTTTTTCTCCTCCCGTTTTCCCTTTGCTCTCTTTCCCTAGAGGGAAAGTTGCTGAGGTTCCTGTCCCCGCTGTTTTTAGGAAGCCACTGTTGGTGCTGGGGTCAGCGAGCTCCTGGCCGCTCGCACCGCTGCTTCCCGACAGGCACCGGAGCGTTCGAGCGGTCCCTGTAAATCCAGCGTGCACGTTCGGCCGGGTATTTTAGTGCTGATCATAAATCTGGCGAGGCCATAAATCTGCGCTCACGTCCTCCAGGCGACGGCAGCCGGCGGCCCCCGGATCCGGCCGCTTCGCCGTCCCCTCCGAGGGGGTGACGGGCTGGGTGTGCGGCCGGTGCCCGGCTGCGAGGGCAGGGTCCTGGCGGCTCCGGGGCTGGATCAGCTCCCGTCCTCGGGGGCACGGCGCGGCGTTGGGTTTCTTTACAAGGCCCCACGGGGGTGGGGGGGAGCCGCGCTCGGCAGCGGCTCAGTGAGGGCTTTGTGCTGCCGAGGAGAAAATGGTTTCTCTCCAGATCCTGTAAGTGCGCTGGGTTTGTTTGAAGTCACAATGTGTTTTTCTTCTCCGGTTCAGCAGTCCCCGGGCCGGCTGCAGAAGGAATGCTCTGTCCGGGGGCAACAGCGGATCCTTTCTCCGGTGCAGGGACTGGAGCCGAGGAGCAGAGTTTGGCCTGGCAGGGCTGCGGGAGCCGAGGCCCCTTGGGGAGCCCCAGCGCGGGGCGAGTGCTGTGTTCGAGGCTCTTGCCATCCATCTGGGTTAAAACCTTGGGCCTTGAAACGCCTTGAAAAGAGGGAGCTGGGCAGCACCGGGTGGCTCTGTCCCCATGGGGGGTTTGGGTGGGCTGGGACCGGCACTGGGAGGAACAAACTCTGTGCCCCTCTGCTGCCTGAGCAGCCTCTCTGGGGTTTGTCCACGCACTCCTCCATCAGCCCCAGAGCAGAGGCAGCGTCTTGCTGCGTGCAGCACTGATCTAACTCAGGCTTTAGCGAAATACCCAAATCAGGAGGATTTATAGAGCTTTTCCTCATCTGGCGCCATCCCTTCCCTGCTCCCAGGCTCCTGCCAAGTGTTACCCGGGCTGACCACGCGCCGGGTGCCGTGCTGCTCAGCTGCCCCCGGTGCTGGAGCCACCAGGTATTTCCTTGGCGGGGAGATCTCGCTTTTTGTTTAACTACTTTTCACCGAAACAGCTTGTTTCTCGGCGGGGTGATTCGGGGAAGCTAGCCCTGCTGTTTTATTGATGCTCAGGGTAGGGCTGCGAGGGGAAAGCAGGTTGCGGGGCTCCGTTGCGCTCGCCGGATTCATTAAATCTCCCGTTCCTCACCAAAAAAAAAGCTCTCGTTTGTGGGAGCCCGCCCCGGCCGCGCTCGAGGCGGGGAGGAGAAGAAGGGCTTTCCTTTGTGTCACGCAGAGCATGCGGCCGGTCGGGGAGAGGGGGAACTCGCAGCCGGGGCTCTGCAGCCGGGCATTGTCCGTGCCTCTCCTCGGCACGCAGCCCTGCCGCGGGCTGGAGGCGGCGAGCGCCCGGCCGCAGCTCCGGGGCCGCGTCTGCCTGGGCTCCGCGATTGGGAATAGCGGCCTCTGGTTTTGAAGGAATGAACCGAAACTCCCTGTTTTGTTGTGATGACTTACTGCGAGAGATATTCGGGGAAACCAGTTGGTTGCATTTTCTTTCCGTGAGCCGTTTGCTGCTGCTCGCTGGAGTGGAGGGGAGCTTGGCGTTTAATTAAAACAGCCCGAGCAATCTGAATCACAGACTTGCATGTTTTTAAAATTGTAGCTGTTCCTGTTGTGCTGAGTCAAACTGGTTTGTCGGGATCCAGCGTCTCCGCCTGGGAGCCGCACTGGGGGAAGGGTGCTGGGGCCGCCCCGCACCGGGGTCCCCCCTTTTTTGCCGGCCGGGGGAAGCAGCGGGGTGGGTGCCAGTCCCCGTCCTCGTCCCTATGAGTCTTGGGAGAGCCGCTGGCTGCCATCGCCATGTGCCTCCCCGAGATCAAAGCCACGAGGAGCTGGCATGGCTCGGGGAGCGGGCACGTTCCCAAGCCGTGTTTTGGGGAGGAGGGAGCCGCCGTGCAGGGACCCCGCCGCAGCCGCCAAACCCCACGCGGGAGCGGTCATGGCCCCTGGGGACAGGCTGCTATCTTGAAGGCCAGGAGACTTTCTGCAGGGACGTTCCCACCCTGGCGGGACGGCCTCATTTGGGTTTTGTTTTTTGTTGTTGTTGTTTTATGTATATCATCGTCATTATTGTTGCTCAAAACCCAGTCCCGGGCTCGGGCTGGGCTCGCCCCGTGGCGGTGCCAGCTGAGGCCGGCGGGGCTGGTGGCAGGCGTGGACCATCCTCCTTCATGAGCAGAGCCCCACAGACCCCGCCAGCAGCCCCGGGGCGAGGCAGGAGCCATTTTGTAGGGCGGCCGGGCCTTCTCCAGGCCTCCTCCTGCCTCCCTCAGCTCCCACCATTGCCCACCCTTCTCCAAGCCTCGTGGGGCCACCAAAGCCTTGCGGGGCTGAGCTCGGGGGCTCCGTCCCCTTCCTCCCTGCGGAGGTCCCAGCTTATGGGGCCACAGCCCATTTCTTGGAGCCTGGTTTCCCCTCAGCGAGGCAGGAGGGGAGCGAGCCCGCCGCGGCTCCGCATGGCCGCCCCTGTGAGGAGGAGGAGGACGGGGGAGCCATCTTGGGCAGAGGCAGCAGCCCCGCAGCACAGCCGAGCGCCGGCCCCGCTCCCCGCACGCGTGCCAGCACGTGGCGGCCGGGGAGGGGGTTGTCCGGGGAGGGGGGGTTGCTGTTTTATTTTATTTTTAAATTTTTTTTGTGTGTGTGTTGCTAAGCGGCGGGGCTAGACGTGGCCTGGTGTTTCTCACGCATGTGGCGGGAGCTGTTGACAAACACCTGTTTCCCAGCCCCCTCCCCAGGAATGCCCTGGGCGCGGGGGGCCCAGCAGGGGCTGCGATGCTTTAGGGGGGGGCTGAAATAAGGGAGGCAGCAGGATACCCCCCCTTCCCCAATCCTTGGTCCCTTGCCTGCCCCAGGGGAGCCATCCCCAAGGGCTTCCCTGCCTGGCAGCAGCTGCACAACAATTTGGGCCTCCCGGTTCCTCTCTGAGGTGGGGCCATCACCAGGGCCCCTCTACAGAGCTGCCCAAAAAACTATCCCGGGGAGGGGACACCGGCCACCCCCGTGTTGTCCCGCTTGTCCCCAGGGTGCCTCGGTGCTTGCCCAGCGAGGGCTGGGGCACAGGAGGGACCCCGCGGGCTGGGCGAGTGGGGAGGGGGCGCGCGGCATGCACGCACACACGGCGTGCGATCCAAGGCCTTTTTTTTTTTTTTTTTTTATTAATGAGAAAAATGTGCAGGGCTTGAACGATCGCCAGGAACAGATTTATTCTAGTTCCCCAGAAATTAAACTGAAATGAAGGAGCGAGTCAGCCCGGCCCGGCACCCCCTCCTGACTCTGTGCTTGTTTTAACTCTGGAAGAATCTGACTTTGGGGGTGGGGGAGGCAGAGAAGGGGGGGGGGAGGATATTTGGGTTTAAGCAGTTCCAGATGGGCTCTGTGCTCGAGGAAGCGAGCGGAGAGCAGCGTGGAGATTTGGGTAACTGCCCCAGGCAGGAGAGAGGAGGGAAATCTTGGCAGAAACCCCTGCTCCGCGCTGCCTGGATGGGATGCAGCTTGGCAGCCAAGCCGCCCCGTCTGTGGGGCGAACCTTTGTATGTGCAGCGAGTAACCTTTTTTGGGGAGGGGGTGTTTTTTAAATATCATTACTCCTTCCCTGGCCTCCTTCCAAAAGTACAACCTGGAAAAAACAGAGCTGGGGGGAAAAAAAAAGAGAGGCGTTTTCGGATCGCAGCCTGCTGCACGCGGTTGCCTCGTGGAGGCAGACCCACGCCGGGACTGGTGCCCGCCTTCCCCGGGGGTTTTGGGGCTCTGCATCCATCCGTAGCCACCCCGTGGGGGTGGACACCTGCCCTGCGAAGCCGTGGCGACGTTTCCCCTCTCTTTGCAGGGCCTGGAAAGGCGGGTGGCAGGTTTGTGGGCCGGTTTGCTGCCTACATCCTGGTTAATAGCATTCGCGGCTCGAACAGGTCTGGCGTCTCCGGATCCGATGAGTTATTTCTGTGGCAGTGGAGGGCGGCTGCACGGCTGCTCCTGCTGGGGACACCGACCTATAAATCTCCCCTGCCTCCTGGCCCACACGGCTCCTGCTGACCTGGCACGGCTGATGCCGCACTGCTTGTCCCACGGGAGCTGGTGGCAGGGCACTGTGGAGAGCGTCCCCTCCCTGTGTCCATCCCAAGCGGGTGGCAGTCATCGCAAGGCTAGCGGGGTCTCTGGGGGCTTATCAGTGGGGTCTGTTTTTCCCGTGGCTCAGCAGAGCGAATTTGGCTTTTCCTGGAGGAGAGGAAGAGCAGCGAGCGCCGGGGCGCGAGCACCACGTGGGCAGGGATGGCAGCTCGCCCCGGCGAAGCTGACCCCGGCATGGCGCACGGGGCTGTGACATCCGAAATCCCCGCGGTATTAATAGCACTGTAATTGCAGCGCAGGGCTGGACTCGGGCAGCTGGCTCGCGTCCTCTCCCGGCGTCAGCGTGGCCGTTCAGAGGGAATTGGGGGCTGGCAGCAGGACCTGGCAGGGCTCGGGCTGCACGCGGCCAGGGCGCAGCTGAGTGCTCGGCATGCGGCTGCAGGGCAGGGACCTGCTGTCCTGCTGCAAAAAAAAAAAGGAAAAAAAGAGAAAACGTGCTGCAGCCACCGTGATTTGTAGGGGGTGCACGCTGCGTGCCAGCCGGTGTCGCAGCCCAGCTTGGCACGGCCACGCTCCTGCGGTGGCAGAAATCTGCCCTGCCCGGCTCGACCCGGTGCGTGGACGCCTGTCCCTCCCCGCGTCCCGGGCGCTGCCACTTGATCTGCTGCTCGCAGTTGCAGAGCTGGCACCTGTCCCCTCTCACATGCTTCAGTCTGTCTCCCGGCCATCAGGAAACAGCTCCTGGCGAGGAGCACGCGGCCGGAAAACCCTCTTCAGCCAGTCAGCGGGTGGCTGATGGGGCAGGGCTGGATGGAGGCAGCGCTCCCGGCCCCCTCTGTTTCACTGCACTCATCCTGGGGCTGGCTCTGCCCGTCCTGTCGGTGTGGGGCATCGGGGTCATTGGGGAACTGGGGGGGGAAACGAGGAAGATGCAGCCGGATGATGGCTCAGAGCCACGGGGCCATCTTCCCCGGTGAGGTGGTTACATCCCGGTGCAGGGTTGGGAAATGGAGGGGGAGGACGTGGCCTCGGTGCATCCCCGGGCTCTGCAGGGTGCTCGGGCCCCAGGACCGGCGGTGCTGCCCGTCCTCAGCCGGGCCGGGCCGGGGCAGGGACTGCCTGCCCTTGTGCGTGTGTGTGTGGTGTGTACAAAGGGGCCTTAATCTCAGTTGGGGCCTCTGGGCCCTGCCATAATGCAGAAATAATGAGTCTATTATTAAGTGCCCACAGTACTTCTTCACTCCGGTGGCTCGCCTCCAGCAGCAGGCAGAACCTGCCCCGCTTGAAGTGGATGTGTCATCATTTGCCTCAGCAAATCCGATCCCCTTTGATGATGGGCCAAACGCCCTTGGCACGAAGGGCCACAGCTGTGATACAGGCCCCACTTTTTTTTTTTTTTTTTTTCTTTCCCTCCTCTCTTCGCTTTGTTCCCAGCTCGTTGGCTCGCCCCGGACCTGGGGTGAGCGCGCGTTGGTGGGTGCGGGCAGCCGGAGCCCTGCGTCCCCTAGGATTGGGGCTGGGGGGGGACGTCCCCAAAGCGTCCCCAAAGCATCCCCACATCCCCCCTGCTCCACAGCACCAGGGAGCAGGCGCCCTGCTCGGTGTGAGGACAGGTTCCCAGCGTGGGCGGCGATAGGGAGCGCTCCTGCCCTTCCCTTGGGCTGAGCCGCGCCACCCCAGCCCCAGAGCCGAGGGTGGGGACCCTGCGTGGCCCCCGGCCCCGTGCTGGACGCCGGGGTGGGAGCCTGGGGGTCCCCAGGGGAGCTGGGATGTCCCTCGCGGGCTGTGCTGTGTGCCGGCGGTGCTGCAGAGGGAGCTGGCAGACAGCGTCTGCAGGCTCCTCCACTGGGCTCCTCGAGCCTGTGCCCAAAGCTTCTGCTGGGGGTGTCCCCGGGGCCGTCCCCTGCTTGGGAGGAAGAGGAGGAGGAGGGTTTTGCGGGGTCTGGCTGGGGCCAGGGAGAAGCCGGGACCCTCCTGGAGGAAAAGTTGCTGTGGGAAAGGTGTCGCGGGGTCTCCCCACGTGGGCTGACCCAACGCCCGGCGCTCTGTGTGGCTCCCCTTTTGTGTACGTGAAGCACTCGTCAGCGGGAAAAGTGCAACCTCAGGTTCTCTCCCACAGGCAGCTCTTTGTTCCCAGATAAAGGGCCCTGCACCAAAGGCCCTTTGTGCCGCTGCTTAGAACGGTGCCGGGATTAATTGTGCCGATAGGTGCTTGAATGGGGAGTGCACAAGGCCGCCCGCTCCCGCCGTAATCATCTCGAAACTGAGGAGGAAATTAAAATGTCGGGGAGATGCCCCTTTTGGTGGCTGCTTGACTAGCAGGCACCGAGGCGAGGCTGCGAGCGGATCCCCAAGCAGCCACCTCTCCTCCTGACGGCCAGGGAGAGGCAGGCGCTGCCCCAGTGCCCCGACGGAGCCGCCGTGGCGCTAGGTGATGGGATGGGATGGGACAGGACGAGATGGGATGGGACGGGACGGGATGGGACAGGACAGGGTGGCCCAGCCCGGCTGCCGGGGCTCGGCTCCCGCGGGCCGGGCGCGCTGGTGCGCGTGGCTCCCAGGGAGCGCAGCGGCGTTGCAGAACAGGTTCCTCTGTTTGCAGCAGGGCTGCGTGGGCGTCTTTACTAACTTTCCTCCCTTGCCTTCTTTCAGGATGCTCGGGACCGCGCTGGCTGCCTTCTCCCCCTTCCCGTTGGGGCGAGGAGCTGGCGTCGTACCCTGCCAGCGCATCCTGATAAAGCCGGCGGTCCCCGCTGTTCAAAGGGAAGAGCGCTTAAATCGGAGCCGGTCGGTGGAGACGCTCCTCGAGCCTTCCCCAGCGGCTTCATCTTGAAAGAATTTTTCCCTTCTGGCTCAGCCAGGGCTGAGCGCAGACCCCACCGCGGCCGCTGCGCGTGTCTGCCGCCGAGCAGCGCGGGACGGGCTCCCTGGGCCTCTTCTGGGGGGGAGCTGGAGCGTTTGGCTGGCCGCGGAGCGTGCACGCAGCATTCCTGGGCCCCTGCGTGGGAGGAGGTCCCAGTCTCCAGATGGGCCCACGCCAGGGCTCCCCGTGCCCCGCGAGCTGCCGGGGACCCCACAAAAGGGGATGGCAGAGCAGGGGCTGGGACCCCTGCACTTTGCAGCTCGCGGTGTGCGTAGGAGGAAGCTTTGCAGGGCGGGGAGGAGGCAGCCAGAGCCGTGCTCGTGGCCCCATCTGAGAAGTGAGGCTCTTTCCCGGCTCCTGGATCCGTCCCTGCCGTGGAAATCCTGCTGGTGTGTGGGGGCGGCTGGGGATTGCTGTGCTTGCCAAAATAGAGCAGGGCTCGGTCTCCATCCGAGCTCCTTGCCTTGGTCTGGCCGGAGGTAAGGAGAGGACACCTTCCCAGCACTGCAGACAGGGGTGATAAAGCAGGCCTTAGGGTGACTTCCCAACGCTGGGTAAAATTGGGAGCCAATTTCCCGTTGACTAATGAAACCAGGCTCTCTCCTCGGTGTGCGGGCTTTGGGAGGCTTTGACTCACGGCTCCGCTGCCCATGACGCTGTTCACGTCTCTCCAAAGCACCTGCAAACCTCCAGTCCCACCTCTGGCACCGCGCACGGGTGGGAGCGAGCCGCCGGCGCTCCCCAATTTCCCCCTCACCCCAACCCTGGGTGCAGACCTGTTCCTTTAGCAGGGGCCCAGCGCGCAGCACAGCCTGGCGCTTGCTGGAGAAAGGACACGAGCCCGGTGCCGCTCTGGCGAGAAATCCTTGGGGCAGCTCCGAGGGCACCGCGCGCTCTCTGCAGCTCGGCTGCGGCCGGCTGGGCTCAGCGGGTGGCCGCCAGCCCCGGGCAGTGCCGCAGCCCTCGGGGCCGGCCGGCTGCGACCTTCACGCTCGGCAGGCTGCGAGGGGAGGCTGGGGACGACCGCTGACCCCGGCCGGCCCCGAGCGCTCCTGCAGCTGCAGGAAAGCCTCGCCGCCCTCCGCGCCGGGTCCCGTTTCCTTTAGCTGCGTTGCCCGGTGATTTTTATTTTTATGATTTTTCCCTCCCCGCTCTCTCTCTCTCTCTCTGTGTGGTTTACGCAGCTCTCGCGCCAGCGGGGCCGGCTCAGCTCTCTTGTTTTCTTTCCCCTCCTCGTTGGTCAGAGGGGTAGAAGCTGCCAAATTAGGGTGCAGCGCGGCCAAGCCCTGCGCCTACCCCAGGCCGGTGCTGGCGGGGAAGGGCACTGCCGGAGGGGACCGCCGGCTGCTGCACCCCATCCTCGGGTGCCGCAGGGCGCTGCCTTGGGCACGGAGGCTGCAGGGCACGCAGGGCTTTCCCACGCACCGGGGGGCAGATTTAAGGCTGCTACTTCGGGACCAGGCTGCCCGCAGGACCCCCGTGGCCGGCCGTACCCCGCGCCCCGTTACAGCCCTGGGTCTCCGCTCCGGGACTTGGCAGCCCCGTGCTGTCAACGCCGAGCACGCGCTTGGCTCCGCTCCGGCGCTGCGTGCCTGGCCCCCGCGCAGCACCGCTGTGCCCTTATTAGGGCAGCTGGCGCGCGGGGCCGTGCCTCGGAGAGGTGCGGGTGGCCCTGCTCCGCAGCCCCCTCTCCCGTCTCCTGCGTGGGCTGCCCTCGCCAGGAGCCACCGTGGCCACCTTGGCACGGCACGGGGGCTCCGGGGAGCGTGGCAGCCTGCCCGGGTCTGTGGCTGCCCCTCTGATTTGGGCAAAGAGTGGGGTGGAGAGCCCGTGTGTCCCCGAGGGGCCTTGTGTGTCCCCGAGGGGCCTTGTGTATCCGTGCCGCGGTGGCACTCGTGTCCCCTGCCCCGCTGCTTCAGGGCTGCGTGCCAGCTCCTGGCGCGTCCGTGGGTGCCAGGCCAGGCGGCGCTGGCTGGTGTCCCCGGGGTGGGACTGGGAAGGAAGGTGTTTACCTCCAGCAGGGCTTCATCTGAAACCCTGTAATGTGCGAACGTTTCCTTCCTCCTCCGCGCTTCCTCCTTGGCTGGGTCAGCCGGTGCTTTTCCTGAGGTGGAAGGAAAGAGGCTGAAATTGCCCCTTGGCTCCCGGGGCTGAGCCACGGCGCCCGGGATGACTGTGCCTGGCTGCCGGGAGCGAGCCGCGCTCGGGGAGCTGTGGCTCCGTGCCCTTCATCTCCGGGGCAGAAGGGGTGAGGGACGGACAGACGGACAGCCCTCGGGGTTGGGGTGCGAAGGGAGGGGAGAGGTTTTGGAGCTGGTCCTGCTGGATATCCTTTGAGGAGGGTCTGCAGGGGGCTGCTACCCAGCTTGGGCTTTGCCTGGTGCTTGCAACCCCTTCACCTGAGGCTCCCCATGGGCACAAGAGGACCCCAAATGTGCCAAACAACCCACGGGGCCATCCTGGGTGCAGGGTAGCAGAGCCAGCATCCCACGGCAGAGCAGGACCCCATCCCACCCCGGATGCAGCAGGGTGGTGAAGCAGGCAGGGGACCATCAGCAGCAGCCCCCGGCACGGTGTGGTTCCCTGTCATTGCGTTTTTTCCCCCCGTTTTTGTGCCCGGTGCTCAGCTCGGAGCCGCGCGGCTCTGCCTGGGATTAGCGACAGCTGCCTGCAATTGCAGCTCTTCCCAGACAAGCGTCTCGCTCCCCCAAGGCTGGGGCTGGGGCTGTTTGGGGAATGCTGTCGGGGTGGTTTGTCTTGTAGTCTGCTCCAGGAATGTTGGCCAGACGGTCAAATTCTTCTCCCCTCTTGTAAAATGAGTGATGTGGGGCGTCTCTGGGAGAGCAGCCTGCCAGTCCCTCCTCCTCTGGATAAACCTGCCTGGCCCGCACCGCCCTGTCATGGGAACGGGCCCTTTCAACCCCAGCCACAGTAAATACGAGCCCTGCCAAAGCGCAGGGGGAGGGCGCGGACGGGGGGCCGGGGAGGTGGGGGGCTCGGCGGCCGTAGAGGGGCCGGGGATGGCAGCCTGTCCCCGTGCCACCTGGCCGCCCCTCGCCCTGCACCTCCGCGGGGACGCCTCGCTCTTCCTGTGCTCCTGACAGCAGAGCAGAAATCTGGAGCCTGTCTGTGCCGCTCCCCCTCCTCCCACCACGTCTCACCCCCCAAGTCGCTGTTTTCCGCAGAAATGTCAGCTCCTTTCTTCCCCCACTCCTCCTGCGTTTTTTGTTTTTTGTTTTTTTTTTTGTTTTGTTTTGTTTTTTTTTCCCCCTCAAATCTTGGCCTTCAGCTCCAATTACTTCTCTCCTTCCTCCCTCTCCCTCCAGAGACCCTGATGGACACGAAGTGGGTGACCTCGGAGTTGGCATGGACAACCCATCCGGAGACGGGGGTAAGTCTGGAGCCGGACCTGGTCCCTGGAACCACAGGGCACGGCCCTGGGGGGGTCGGGGTCGCTCCCCCGTGCCTTCACCCTCCTCTCCCGTGCATCCCCTGCCTGGTGGGATTACGCACTCGTGGCCCCACGCTGACTCCAAGCACGGGTACGCCGCGATCCCTCGGCACCCCGTTAGCTGCTGCCCTGCCCCGTGCCCTTCTCCTGGTGTCCCCGGCTCGGGGTCTGACACGCTGCCTCCCTCTTGCAGTGGGAAGAGGTGAGCGGCTACGACGAGGCCATGAACCCCATCCGCACGTACCAGGTGTGCAACGTGCGGGAGGCCAACCAGAACAACTGGCTGCGCACCAAGTTCATCCAGCGCCAGGACGTCCAGCGCGTCTACGTGGAGCTCAAGTTCACCGTGCGGGACTGCAACAGCATCCCCAACATCCCCGGCTCCTGCAAAGAGACCTTCAACCTCTTCTATTACGAGTCGGATACGGATTCTGCCTCGGCGAGCAGCCCTTTCTGGATGGAGAACCCCTATATCAAAGTGGATACAATTGCCCCGGACGAGAGCTTCTCCAAGCTGGAGTCGGGCCGCGTGAACACCAAGGTGCGCAGCTTTGGGCCCCTCTCCAAAAACGGCTTTTACCTGGCCTTCCAGGACCTGGGGGCCTGCATGTCCCTCATCTCCGTGCGGGCTTTCTACAAGAAATGCTCCAACACCATCGCTGGCTTTGCCATCTTCCCGGAGACATTAACGGGGGCTGAGCCCACGTCTCTGGTCATCGCTCCGGGCACCTGCATCCCCAACGCGGTGGAGGTGTCCGTCCCCCTCAAGCTGTACTGCAACGGCGACGGCGAGTGGATGGTGCCCGTGGGAGCCTGCACGTGTGCTGCTGGCTACGAGCCGACCATGAAGGACACCCAGTGCCAAGGTGAGTGCACGGTGCTGGGGGAATCGCTCCGTCTTGGCCCTTCTGCTGCGTTCGTAGGCGTGCGCTGATGGAGGAGGCAGCTCTGCGCTGAGCGAGGTCTGGTTTTGGAGGCTTGGAGCTCGCTGAGCACGGAGCAAGGGTCACTGCGGCGATGGGGAGGTGTCTCAGAGGATTGCTGCACTTGGACTTGGTGTCTGCTGTGCCACGCCAGGCAGCACCCGCTCGCTGCGGAGACCTGTGCGCTGCGGGTTGTGTCCACTGGACTCAGGGGCACGGCTGCCAGCAGGGACCCTGCTCGTTGCAGCCCCCACACATCGCTCGCAGCCTCTTTCACCCCTGCTGTGGTGACCAAGGGCTCCGCTCCCTCCCTCCCGCGGCGCACCGAGGTGCTGATGGCCGGGCTGTTCCCGGCAGGCGTGATTTCACGCTGCCGGTGCGGAGGCATTCAGGAACCCCGGCGGCGAGCGGGGCCCCGCTGGGCGAGCTGCGGGAGAGGCGAGCACCCTGCCAGCGCTGCAGGCTTCCAGCAAGCTGTGTAGGGAAACAGGCAGAGAACGTGAGCTCCTGCAGCCCCTCAGAGGGAAAGGGGAGAGCATCCTGCCCGTGGAGAGGTGGCATCAGAGGTTTAGGGGCTGGCGTTGCTGTTTTGTCCCGCGTGGGGGATGTTGCAAAGGAAAAATCTGCCTGGGTGGATGTTGGGCTTGCTCGGGGTGGTTTTGTCCTCGGGAGCTGCCTGCAGCACGCAGGGTGATGCCCGAGGGTGGTTTGGGCAGCAGGAGGGACGCTCGCTGCTCCCCAGGGCTGGAGGCATCGCGCGGGGAGCGGTGGGCCCCCAGGCTGGATGCTTTGTGCTCGCCGATGACGGGATCCTTGGCGCCAGCCCTCTGCTCTTGGCAGGGGCGATGGGATGCGGGATGTATACATGACCGGAGCGGCTGGCCGGGCTGCTGCTGGAGAGCAGAGCCTCCGCTGGTCCCAACACAGCTCCTGCCATGCTGTGCGCTGGGGTCCCCGCTCCTGGGGAGCTGCTTTCCGTGTCGCTTGGGCTGGGAGATCGTGCAGACCAAGGGGTGAGGGCTGTTTCCCTGCGTCTAGAGGGGCTTGGGCTCGAGGTGACAGCTTTTCCATGCCAGCATTCGTGGTTCCCTGCTTGGGGAAGGCAGCAGAGGCTCTGCAGAGGTGATGCTCTAGCCCAAGCCATGCCCACAACCACTGTGCTCACAAGCGAGGTGTCCAGAAGAGCAGCTTCAGCTCGGGGCAGGGCTGTAGGGCTCCCTGGGTGACATCCAGGGCATCGCCGCAGAGCCCGGGGCCGTGTCCCCTCCCTGCTCCCCCCAAGAGGAGCAGAGCCCGGCGCTGCGCCTCTCCCAGCACTGCGAGCACGCCTCCTCCTTCCTCCATCCTCCAAGCCCATGGGCAGCACCTTTATTTTCTCCCCCGAGCCTCAGCTTCTCTCCCCGCGTGGGGAAGGCTGAGCCCTAGGGGCACGTCCCCATGCACCCTTCGCTGGGTAGGAACGGTGTCTCCACGTTGCTCTGGGAAAGTCGCGCCGCGCTCGTACGATCAGATTTTCCGCCATATGATCGTGTGCTCTAAGTGGAAACAGCTGAGGAAGGGCTCAGAGAACCCAGCTCCATTTTCTGCTCTTTGTTGGCTGCCTCCTCGCCGCGTTTCTGCTCTTCCCCCTCCCCACGCTGCTGCAGCTCGCCCCGCAGGAATGCCCCCGCCAGGGGCTGGTGCGCACGGGGAGCGGGACGGAGCCCGACCCCATAACCCCAGCAGGCAGGGGCCGTGTCACAGCACCGGGGGGCACGGTCCCCATCCTGCCCGGGGGGGGACATGGGGCGCTGCCCCCCGGCTTTGTGGAGCTCTCCCGGGCGTGCGGGTGAAGAGCGCCGCGAGGTGCCAGATGGCATTTTAATAAATAACAATGCTGCGTTACCGCTTCGATGGGATAAGCCCTGTTGTAAATCTCCCCCCTTTCCCCAGACTTTGCCGTGGCCTTTGAAGATCTCCTCCTCCTCCTCCTCCTCCTATTTATCTCCATCCAGCGCCAGGATTAGACTTCGCATTCAGACCTGTTACAATGCAGCTCGGATCCCGGTCCCTCGGGAGCCGAGGGCTCATCCCGCCCGGCTGAAGGCAGTTTCTTTGGCACGCTTTGTAATGCGATATGCAAGGCTGGTATCTGGCGCTCTGCTCAGAAGTTGCCACAGCATTGATTTGGCATCTCATTCTCAGCCTCATTATCTTTATTTAATTAGCACACGGCCCTTCTGGGGGTTGTGCTGCTTCCCACACGCTCCTCGCCACGGAGATGCGCGGAGGCAGCGCTCGCGGCACGGAGACGAGCGAGCTCCTGGCCGGGGCGGGGGGCCCGGGGGACACGCTGCCATCCCACCCATCTGGGGGCTCGCTCCGTGACGACCCAAATCACGCCGGATTTTTGCTGGTGAGGAGCTCCCCGCCTCATGCAGGCAGGTGTCGGGATTCCCCTGTCGTGGTGCCTGTCGTGGGAGCGCAGAACAGGTCGGCCGCCGGCACCTCCCCGAAAACGCTGCCGGGCGCGCACGCCCCGCACCCCATTTGGGAGCTGCGCCCCAAATCGGGGCCGTGCCGGGGTGCACGGCCATGCAACGCCACCTTCACCCCGACACAGAAGGGTTTGGGAGCTGGCTGCTGCCTTCCTCCTGCGCTAGCAGCGAGCCCCCCGCGCGGCACCCCCATGGGGCTCCCTGGCACTGCCCGCTGCATCAGGGCTGGTGAAAATCCAGACTTAAGACTGAAAACCCAGTCCCACAGAGCCTGTGCACGGCGCCGGGCTCCTCTCAAAGCCATTTCCTTTGGGTTCCCCCCAGCGGAGGCGCTGGGGGCCGGCGCTGCGTGTTTGGGTGCCGCCAGCAGGCGATAGCAGGTCAGGCTGGGGCCAAAGCGTGGCTTTTGTAAAAATACCTTTTCCTTGCAATCAGTGACTAATGGAAACATCACCGTGAATTAAAAAAAAAAAAAAAATGCCAAGCCAGCAGTCCCCTTGCCAACTGTTTGCAGCTTTGCATTGCAACACGGGGTTGCTGCACGAAAACCAGGAAGTGAAACTGCCTTCTATTAATTGGCCGGGATTACAGATCAAAGGCGGCGCGGCAGCGCTGGAGCTGGCGCTTCAGAGCCGGGCAGCTCCACAATGGCTCGCTTGTAACACGGTCGAGGAAATCTGCCTCTGCCGTCCTGCGTGCTGACCCGCCGCGGCTCGAGAGGCAGCGGCGCTTCTTGGAATTTTTTCCCTTAAAAAAAAAAAAAAAAAAGAATTTTTGGTTTCCTGCCTGTTCCTCGGATGCCACTGTTGGAACCCCGAGGGGCTCTTCCCTTCCTCAGCCCTTCGACTTCGCTCCGTTGGCGTTTGGACTGCGCTCGTCTAAAATATTTCCACCCAAAGGGTGATTCGGAAAAAAATAAAAAATCAAAATCAAGTGCCTTTTAAAAGAGGCTCGGAAGGAGAGCTGGAGCTGGGCTGCTGCTCGCGTGGCTCTAATCCATCTGCAGCCGCTTACGAAAGCGCGAAGGGAGTGAGCAGGGTAGGTTCACAACGCACAGATCAGCCCAGGCAAACCTGATTGCTGCCTTGGAAGAAATTACAGGGTTGCCGGACAAAGGGATGTGATCAGTTTAATTTATCTCGACTCGAGTGAGGCTTTCTGCTTCGGTCCTACGGGGAGGGAAACGGCCAGAAAGGTGCTGCCCAGGCTGGAACAGCATCACACGGGTAGAAAAGCACCGAGCCCTCAAACAGGGTAACTCGGGGCAGTTTTCCCTCGCTGCTGGGAGCTGCAGCAAAGCAGGGCTGGTGCCTCGTGTCCCCATGGGGAGGGGGCACCAGGTTTTGGGGCTGCTTGCTGTGCCAGGTTCGGGGCCGCTTGCCCACATCCCGTAACCGATGGCTGCGTGCGGGGCGAATCACGGCGCCCTGATGCTGCGCCGATGGCTTTATTTCAGTGTTTTGCAGCTCCCTCCTTTGGGCTTCCTTCTCTGGGGTGGGGTGGGCGTGGAAGGGTGCCCCCCGTGTCCCCGTAAATCCCCGCTGCAGCCCTTCATCGGGCTGTCACTCCAGGCTGTGTCTCCCTCCTGGGCGCTCCGCCTCGGTTCCCCGACCTGTTGTCCTGCGCCTGTCAGCCCCTGGCACATTCTCCCCGGAGGTGACCGCAGCCTGGAGCCGGGCGATGCCATCTGTGTGCAGAGCCTGGGGATTGTTGTTTGATTTTTTTTATCACCAGGAAAAGCTCAGGGAGGGGGAGAGGGGAGCCCGGCTGCCCGGCCGGGGCTGCGGTCGCGCTCCTGCTCCGGTGATGCCGGGTTCCCTCGGCGCTGGCTGCGCGGGCAGCTTCTTGCAGAGCAGAGATGACACAGCGGCTTATCCGCCGGGGACCTGGGATCAGCTTGCAGCTCGGTTACAGCCTTCAAATGTGGCTGAGAGCTGTCACGCTGCCACCGAGGTCTTTACGCTCTGATTTATTAAACGGAGCTGGATGCCTCAGCGCCGCGGCGCAGCTGGGCCTCGGTGCCTCTCCTGCTCTTCCTCGCCCTAAATCGGGGTGGGGGCAGAGCTGTGCCCCCTCCTTGGCCGGGGTGGCAGCGAGGGTGCCGTGCAGCCGCCTTCACCTCTTGCTTTGTGTCATCTCAGTGTTGCCCTGAGCTCCCATGGTGGCTTTTTGTTCCCTTGGCGCAGGAGCCAGGGCGAGGAGAGGAGGAGGAGGAGGAGGAGGAGGCAGAGAGGAAGGCACACCTCGCCCTCCCCGGCTGAGGCTCGGGCTCCCCGGCTTCACGCAAACGCTGGTGGCTCCGGTTTCATCCCCCGCAACAAGCCCATTATTTCAGGAGGGGGGGTTTGTCCCTGATGGATCTGGGCTCCTGTCCATAACCCAAGCATGTTTGGCAGCTCTCGGAGCCCAGAGTGTTCCTGTCCAAGAGGTTTCAGTCATCTCTCATTCCTCAGCAATCTGGTTCCTTATGTGTGAATCTGCATCCACCCAGTTTTAACTGCCTGGGACTGCGGCTGGGGTGGGTCTGTGCGTGCCGAGGCTGCTCCGGCACCTTTGGGCAGCTGCCCTCTGCGTCCCAGCCTGTTGGGGTGGGGGGACACGAGCCCTGGCTCCTTCTCCATCACCAGCAGAGGAGCGCAGCGGCGTTATCTGCACACTCAGGACGGGCTAAACTTTAATTCCCAAAGGCTGGGGGAGCTCAGGTCAGGGAGCTGCAGGAGCTGAGCCGTGCGGGCAGCCCCAAGCAGGAGCCTCCTGGGGGCTTCCAGCCCCTGTCCCCACGGTGTCCAGCAGCAGGAGAGCGGGGAGAGCCCCAAACACGGCGTGGGGCTGCCAGGAAACCTCCGCTGTGTCGGGAGAGGCCTCGAGGTGAAGCAACTCCTCTTGTTTGTGGCTGATGTCACCTGGCAGGCACGGGACAGGAGGTGCCGCTTCGGGGACAGGGCTGCCAGCAGGGCTACGTGCCCTGGGTGCCGTGCCAGCCAAACGGGGGCGATGCCAGAGCAGAGGGGGGGTCTCGGTGCAGAGCAGCCCCCGTGGCTGGAGGCAGGCCCCGTGCTGGCCTGGTTTCAGGCCACGGTGTTGCAGGGCTGCGATAAACGAGGCGGCGTGGAGGCGGGGGGCGGTTTCCCGACGCTGCTCGGCTCAGCTGGAGTGCCGCTAATCCCCTCACGTGCCCCTCGTTAGGGCTGAGTGCCCGTGGAGTGAGCGGGGCCGCATCCAGGCTCCCGGCTCCTTTATGGGGCAGGAGGCTGGTGGTGCCGGCCCGCAGGAATGTGTTCGTCTCGCTCCCCACACGCCGCTGGAGCCGGCCTCGGGGTGCCACCGCCGTGGGCTGAGAAGTGGCTGAAGTGGCCAAGGTGGAGGCGTGGGGCAGAGGGGCTGTGTTTGGGGCTGGGGGGCTCAGAGGGGGCTGCCCAGGCAGGGTCGGGGTGCTGGGCACGGCAGCCAGTTGGGGAAGGGGGAGAAGTGCATGGCAGAGCCCCTCCGTGGGAAATGGGGAGAGGAAACAAAGGGGGTGGGTGTGGGGTGGGTGTTCCTGCACGGGGAAAGCTGTGCCTGTGCCAGGGGGTCCCAGGGCACCATTTATGACCTGGGCAAGCTCGGCTGTGCTGGCACCAGACAGTGTCAGCTCCCCATAGCAGCCCTGTTCATCCTGAGGGGCTGGGGCACGACTCCCTGCCCTCCTGGTGGGCTCGGGACCTGCAGTGAGCTTGGAGAAGGGGCCTGCAGTGAGCCTGGGATGCAGAGATCGCTGTAAGCCTGGGAAAGCATCCCCTGGGCACGGTCCCTGTGCGAGGAGGGACGAGCAGGCGAGGTGTGCAGGCAGCAGCAGGATTTGCTGCTGATGGCCGGTGGCCCTCCTGCCACCACCCGGAGATCATGCAGGGCGGTAAGGGAGGGTCCTGCAGTGGCTGCCCTTCATTCACACAGATTTGCTTTCCCTTCCTGCAGCCTGCGGCCCGGGAACCTTCAAATCCAAGCAGGGCGAGGGGCCCTGCTCCCCCTGCCCGCCCAACAGCCGCACGACCTCGGGAGCAGCGACGGTCTGCACGTGCCGCACCGGCTTCTTCCGCGCCGACACGGACCCCGCCGACAGCGCCTGCACCAGTGAGCCCCACCGGGGAACGGGGGGGAGGCGAGCCGGGGACGGGGCGGGGGGCACGTGGCAGCCGTCCCTGACCCCCCCTTTATGCGTCCAGGCGTGCCGTCGGCTCCCCGCAGCGTCATCTCCAACGTGAACGAGACGTCGCTGGTGCTGGAGTGGAGCGAGCCGCAGGACGCGGGCGGGCGGGACGACCTGCTCTACAACGTCATCTGCAAGAAGTGCAGCGTGGAGCGGCGCCTCTGCACGCGCTGCGACGACAACGTGGAGTTCGTGCCGCGCCAGCTGGGCCTCACCGAGCGCCGCATCTACATCAGCAACCTGATGGCCCACACCCAGTACACCTTCGAGGTCCAGGCGGTGAACGGCATCTCCAGCAAGAGCCCCTTCCCTCCGCACTTCGCCTCCGTCAACATCACCACCAACCAGGCAGGTCAGTGTCGCCGCCGGAGCTGCGGTGCTGCCGTGCTGCCGGCTCTCCGCTCCTGCCTCTAATCCCCTGGGTGAATTCTCCTCTCCGCTGGAACGTGCGTCCCTGGAGGGGATGAGATCAGAGCGCGTGCAGGCGGGGAAGGGCAGGCTTGGCAGATGCTGCGGAGAGCTGCGGAGCTCCCAGACCCACCCCAGAGATGTTGCGCCTGCTGCGAAGGGAGGAGGAAGGAAATGAGATTTCTCCCCTGTGGGCCTGGGAAGGCTCAGCACCAGCCCCAACCTTCGCAGGCAGCCGGCTGCTCTGCCATCCCTCCTTCCTCCCGCCCTGGCCCGGCTCCAGCGTGCTGCTGGTAATCTCCAGCCGCCGCGCTCTGATCTGATTTCACGGGTCTCACCGGTGGGGTGGGGCAGGCGGCTCCTGGCAAGGGGAAGAGGGGAAGGAGCCTTGGTTTGGGCTGCCAGAGCCCTTCCCCGGACCAGTTTGCAGCGAGGCAGGGGTTGAAACGTCACCTCGGTGCCATCTCTGAGCGTCCCTTGCTCCCTTATCGCCTTGGCTGCAAGGCGCTGAGACCACATCTCCTTCCAGAGACGGTCCTGAAGTTTTTCAGTGCCTTTTGGCTGGGGTTATCAGAGCAGGAGCCGTGCTGATCGGGGATGGGGGAGGACGCAGCTGGGCACAGGAGGGCTCGCTGGGGCTGCAGAGATGCTGAGGGCAGGCAGGGTGGGCCTGGCTGCAGCGCTGCCGAGCGGGTGCCGGTGCCGGCACAGCCTCATTCCTCTCTCCCTCTTTTCCCAGCCCCATCTGCCGTGCCCACCATGCACCTGCACAGCAGCACGGGGAACAGCATGACGCTGTCGTGGACTCCCCCGGAGAGACCCAACGGCATCATTCTCGACTACGAGATCAAGTACTCCGAGAAGGTAAAGCACAGCAGCCTCTCCTTCCCCCTGCTCCTTCTGGCTGGCGTCTGGGGAAGGGGAGCAGCAACAGGGGAGCCAGAACGCAGCGGTGACACCCCCGTGTCTCCCTTGCAGCAAGGCCAGAGCGATGGCATTGCCAACACTGTCACCAGCCAGAAGAACTCGGTGCGGCTGGACGGGCTGAAGGCCAACGCCCGCTACATGGTGCAGGTGCGGGCACGCACGGTGGCTGGGTACGGCCGCTACAGCCTCCCCACCGAGTTCCAGACGACTGCAGAGGACGGTAGGGACCGGGACAGGGCTGCCTCCTGCCCCCCAGCCCCCCAAAAGTGCTCCCTCCCCAGCCTGACTTTGATTCCTGCCTCTCCCTCCCCCAGGCTCCACCGGGAAGACTTTCCAGGAGCTGCCTCTGATCGTGGGCTCGGCCACTGCGGGGCTGCTCTTCGTCATCGTCGTGGTCGTCATCGCTATCGTCTGCTTCAGGTACTGGCCTTGCAGGGAGCAGGGCTGCACAGCCGGCTTTGGGGGTTGCTCACGCCTGCAGGCAGAGCTCCAGCAGCTCCAGTCACGCAGCGAAGGACTGGACCTGCTGCACGGGGGTCCCGCGGGAGGACCGTGTGTCTCTGCCTCCCAGCACCAGCTCTGGGCTCTGCCCGGGCTCCTGCTGCCCTCTCTCAGCACAGCCGGGCTCTCTTCTCCCACCGCACCTCAGGCAGAGGTCGCTCTGCTCGCGGGCTGCCGGAGGGGAAGCTCTCTCTGGCTTCGGTTGCCTGTGCTGGGATTTGGAAGCTGGCAGCACGTGTCTTTGCCCCATCAGGAAAGGGATGGTTACTGAACACCTCCTCTCGTCTCCTTTGGGCAGGAAGCAGCGCAACAGCACAGATCCTGAGTACACGGAGAAGCTGCAGCAGTACGGTGAGTGGCAGCCCAGCACGGGGGCTCTGCCTGCCCTCCCTCAGGTCCCGTGCCGTGCCAGGCTGGCGTGGCACGTCACCCGGGTGGTGTCCCTCCCTGTGACGAGCCCTCTGTCCTTGCAGTCACCCCGGGGATGAAGGTCTACATCGACCCTTTCACTTACGAGGACCCCAACGAAGCAGTCCGGGAGTTTGCCAAAGAGATCGACATCTCCTGCGTCAAAATCGAGGAGGTCATCGGAGCAGGCAAGTCCCGGGGCTGGGCGCAGCGGCTGCTGAGAGCACCGCCGGTCCCCTGGTCCTCCGGCTCACCCTGCTGCCCCCTCGTCCCCTTCCCACCCGCAGGGGAGTTCGGCGAGGTGTGCCGCGGGCGCCTGAAGCTGCCCGGCCGCCGCGAGATCTTCGTGGCCATCAAGACGCTGAAGGTGGGCTACACGGAGCGGCAGCGGCGCGATTTCCTCAGCGAGGCCAGCATCATGGGGCAGTTCGACCACCCCAACATCATCCACCTGGAGGGCGTGGTGACCAAGAGCCGCCCCGTCATGATCATCACCGAGTTCATGGAGAACTGCGCGCTCGACTCCTTCCTCCGGGTGAGCATCTCCTGCCTCGTGCTGGGGGGTGCTAGCCCCCAGCTCCCCTTCTCCATCCCTCTGCGTTGTCGTGGTGGCATCTCCAGGGATAAATTGCACCACGGGGAAGAGGGATGACGCTAGGCAGGATAGGTAGCATACGGGGATCCATCCCCATCCTATTTGGGGTGCTGAAAACCCCTCTGTTCTCTCCCCGGGTAGCTGAACGACGGGCAGTTCACGGTCATCCAGCTGGTGGGGATGCTGCGAGGCATCGCTGCGGGCATGAAGTACCTGTCGGAGATGAACTACGTGCACCGCGACCTGGCTGCCCGCAACATCCTGGTCAACAGCAACTTGGTCTGCAAAGTGTCCGATTTCGGGCTCTCCCGCTTCCTGGAGGACGACCCGGCCGACCCCACCTACACCAGCTCCCTGGTACGGGGTGGGATGCTCGCGGGAGGCTGCAGGGCTTGGGGGGGTGTGGGGTCTCACAAAGTGTGTGCTAACTAAGGGAGCTGTCTGCCCGTGCAGGGGGGCAAGATCCCGATCAGATGGACGGCTCCTGAGGCCATCGCCTACCGCAAGTTCACCTCGGCCAGCGACGTGTGGAGCTACGGCATCGTCATGTGGGAAGTGATGTCCTACGGGGAGCGACCCTACTGGGACATGTCCAACCAGGATGTAAGTGCCCATCGGGGAGCTGGGGGTGCCCGGCAGGGACCCGAGAGGGGCTCACAACCCCCGTGTGTGTCTCCCCGCAGGTGATCAACGCGGTGGAGCAGGATTACCGCCTGCCCCCCCCCATGGACTGCCCCACGGCGCTGCACCAGCTGATGCTGGACTGCTGGGTGCGGGACCGCAACCTGCGGCCCAAATTTGCACAGATCGTCAA
Organism: Anas acuta; assembly: GCF_963932015.1. Classification (NCBI taxonomy): domain Eukaryota; kingdom Metazoa; phylum Chordata; class Aves; order Anseriformes; family Anatidae; genus Anas; species Anas acuta. The sequence goes on from NC_088987.1 coordinate 9,142,575, forward strand.
CACGCTGGACAAGCTGATCCGCAACGCTGCCAGCCTCAAGGTCATCGCCAGCGTCCAGTCTGGGTCAGTGGGGTCCCAGATCCCGGGGAACACAGGTGGCTGGGACTGGAGGCGTTGGGAGAGCAGGGACCAGAGAGGTCCCTGCTGCCAGGGACGACTCGGCGTCCCTCTTATCCCTCCGTGACCCGTGGCTCTGTCCCCCCGCAGCGTCTCCCAGCCGCTCCTGGACCGCACTGTGCCGGATTACACCACCTTCACCACCGTGGGAGACTGGCTGGACGCCATCAAAATGGGACGGTACAAGGAGAACTTCGTCAATGCCGGCTTTGCCTCCTTCGACCTGGTGGCACAGATGACGGCGGAGTAAGTCACCGCTCCGGGGGGCTGCGTGGGCGCTCGCCTCTCCGGCACCCAGCTGCAGAGGGCAGATTTGGGGTGTGGGGTGGGCCCCTAAGGGGGTTAAGCTCTGGGAATCGGCATCCAGACCTGCCAGGTCGCTGAATCTTCACCCTCTCTTTGCAGAGACCTGCTGAGGATAGGGGTGACGCTAGCAGGGCACCAGAAGAAGATCCTGAGCAGCATTCAGGACATGAGGCTGCAGATGAACCAGACGCTCCCGGTTCAGGTTTGACCGCAGGGGACTCTGCATTGGAACGGACCGAGGGAACCTGCCAACCAGGTTCAGTTTGCGGTGCAGCCCGGCTTCCCGATTCCCCCTTCCCGCGGCGCTCCTCTGCCTCGGACGCTCGCCTGGGACAGGCCGGGCCGGGCCGCCCTGCCCCGGATCGGAGGCACCCGTGCCGAGAGGGAGCCCGGCTTTTCGTCCCGTGTCCTGGAGCGGCGAGGCAGCGACGCAGTCTTCATATTGAAGATGGATTTATGGGACGGAGATGGCACATCCCGCTTCCCGCCCTGTCTCGGTGCTCATCGGTTTGAAGAGTTGTTCTGCTTCTTGGATTTCTTTTCACCCTGTTCTCCCCGCCCCGAGTCCTCACCGTCCCCCCGTCCCCGAGGCCACAGACTGTTGACCCCGTCCGCTGAGTCCGTCAGACGCGTCCGAAGCCTTCCCCGACCCCGGACCCCGCATGGAGGCAGCCGGGGGGAGGCTGAGCCCCCCGCGGCGTGGAGACGACACCAGGGACGGGGCTGCCCGGCCCCAGACAATCACTTATCTCCTCCCCCCCCCTCGCGGCCCCTCCGCACGAGGGTCTGCACTGGAACGTGTCCGAAGGGAAGGCTTCTCTCCCTTTCTTCTTGGCTTTGCACGCCAGAACCCGAACCCCGTGAGATTTTACTATGCAGGGAGTTAGGCAAAAAAAAAAAAAAAAAAAAACATTAAAAAAAAAATAGAGAGATATATTAAAAAAAAAAAAAAAAAAAAAGAGGGAGCAGAAAAGGGGAGGGAGGGGGACCAGGTGCCCAGCTCCGCATCTCTTACCCTCTTGGTTCTCGTGGCCGGCTCTGGACTGCAGAGTGAGGCCGTCAGCACGTTTGCACAGGGACCCTCGGCCCCACGGCAGCCGCGCTCCTGCGAGAGGGGGACCGGGGAGCGGGGCCGGGGGGGCTGCAGCCGCGCAGGGGGGGGGCCTGGCCTCCCCCAGCCTCCTGTTTTATGCAGAAGGAGCGGGTGCCGCCGGCGCGGCCGCCCCCCCCGCTCCTGCCACACGCTGTGATTGCTGCCAAAAGACTCACTCACCTTCCTCTGACTCTTCACTGCAGCCCGGTTCCTCCAAGCTGAGGGAGAGAGCTCCCAGCGTGCGTGAGTGTGCGTGAGTTGTGTGCGTGCGTGCGTGTGTGCTGGCCGGCAGGACTGTGTGAGGCAATGGGCAGAATAAAGGCAATAAGAATTTTAACGGCGTCTCCTTGGCTCCGTCGCTCTCGCTGCACCAGCGCGGGGGGCTGGGGGCTGGCTCTGTGCCCCCCCCCTCTTCCTGCTCCCCAATTTGTCTCGCTGCCGGGCACGGACCTGGTGCCAGCCCTGTGGTGCCCGAGGACGCACGGCGTGCACCCCAAGGGGGCACAAAGGGTTGGAGGTAACGAGTCCCAGGGCAGAGCCAGGTGCTGAAACCCCACCTGGTGCCGCAGGAGATGCTGGTAATGGTTTTTCCCATCCCCTCCTTGCATCAAGTCCAACATTTGGGACCCAAACGCTGTGAGTGAAAACGGAGTGGGGCCATTCTCCACCCCAGAGCGAGCAGGGAGCACCACGCACCCCCAGGATTTGTCCCCGGGGCTCGTCCCCAGCCCCACAGCCCTCCCATGGCCACGGCCAGCCTGCCCGGGGTGGCCCAGCCGGCTTTTCCCAGGCGATGGCCTCTGTGAGTCACCCCCACCTGCCTCCCCAGCTGGCAGCCGCCCGGCCAGGTGCGAGCACCGCCACTTCAAAGGCACCCGGCACGGGAAAAACCTGGGGTGCTCCCGTGGGGAGAGCAGGGCTGGGGTCTCCACACCCCTGGGGTCCCCAAACCCCTGGGGTCCCCGGGGCTCCCCATCCCCAAAGGGCTCGCACATCTCCAGGGGCTTCTCGGTGGCCACGTGCCTCCAGCTCCCCAAAACCCACAGGGTCCTCCCCTGCCCGGCTGGCGGTGGCAGAGCCAGGTGCTGTTTTTCCCCTTTTCCTTGGAACTCGCCCGCCCTTGGGTTTCTCATTAACCCCGTTCCCCAGCGCAGGAACAGCAAACAAGGCAGGGGGGGTTGGTGGGGCCCCGCGCAGCGCAGCAATGGGGAAGGGGCTCCCCACGTCCCACCACCCCTCTGCTGCGGGGTGCCCGGGGTCTCCTGCACCGTTCCCCTTCCCTTGGGGCTTCCAGGGCTCTGTTTGGGTCCCTGCTGCGGGGACCTTCCCTGGGGTGCCCGGCTCCACGGGGGTCCTGGTGCTGCAGGGCTGGGGTCCCCGCAGCATCTCCACAATGCTCGATCCTGGCTTGGCTTGGCTTTTTGGGGGAGTTCTGCTCGTTTTAAATAGCAAACCCGCAACAAACCACTTCTGCCTTCTCCAGGTCTCCCTCGGCCCCCACACCGCGGGGTTTGCCCCATACCTTCCCCTTCCTTTTTATACAGGCTCGTACGCGGAGCGGTGCGTTCAACGGTGAGAGGAGAAACAAAAGCAGCAGCAGCAGGAATTAATGCGAGCGTGCGTTTGTACAAATCTTTTTTAACAAAAAAAAAAAAAAAAAGACTTTTTTTTTTTTCAATTAAATTATTTAAGGAATTTTATGGAGGTCTGCGGTGCCCGCGTGGTTCTTGTGGGGTCGGGGCGGCGGGGAGCTCTGCGCCGGGCGGGCACGTGGGTGGGTGTGCACATGTGTGAGTGTGTAAGAGCGGGGTGCGAGCCCAGCCCCAGCATCCCCCAATTTGCTCCCCACCACCCCCATGGGCAGACCTCGGGGGGATTTGGGGGGCTGTGGGGACGGGGAGAGCCTGGGGTGGTCGTGGGGGAGTGGGGCGGGGGGGAGGCGAGCCCAGCCTGCGCCCTGCGCTTCCCCCCTCCCAGCCCGCGCCAAAGAGCCTTTTGTGCTGCTGGGATTTTTTTTTTTTCCCCCCCTTTTAATTCCTAACCAGGAGATTAAGGGAAGACAAAGGCTCCGATTGTTCCCGCTCTGCCGAGATCTGGAAAGTTCGGGGAGGGGGGAACCGTCTCTTTCCAGACGGCTCGGCGCAGGGGGACGCGCAGCCCAGGTGGAGGGGCCTGGGCCGGGGGGGACACCCGGGGGGACACCGGGGGGGACACCCAGGCCCTGTCCCCATAGCGCTGGGGGCTGGAGCCACCACGGTTCGGGTGCTGGTGGCCCCGGGAGCGGGGCCCTTCCCCTGGCCGTGGGGAGCGAGCTGCCGGGGCCACCCGGCCGGGGCTGGGTCCGGAGCTCCCGAGCCTCTCCCCTGCAAAGGAGGAGGAAGATTTAGGATGGATTGGCCGGCTCGCCTGGCTTCTTGGCGTTTTCGCTGCTAACTCTTGGCTGACACCTCCGTGACTTGGCAGGGAGACGCTCCAGCAGCCCCGTCAGCTGCCTGGGGCCGGCGCAGCTGGAAGGGATCACGGCTCGGCACGGCTCGGCCCGTGGAGGACACCATCCAGGGGGCCGCGGGTGCCCGGGCATCCTGCACGGCCCCATGGTGCCACGGCCCCGGTGCCGTCCCCATGGGAAGCCGAGCTGGGGCCGCATCCTGCAGGGTGCCCGGCGAGGCGTGCAGGGGGCCGGGTGGGTCCTCGCCTCATGGCCACAGCCAGGGACACGTCGTGGCCCGGCCTGGGGCTGTCCCCAAGAGGCACGGGGCCGGGACCCGGCGTGTTTTCCCATGCTCGCAGGGAGCAGCGAGACACCCACAAGCGCCCCGGCTCTGCTCCTTCTGTTTCCCGTTAAGATTATTTATTGGTAATTTTTAAGACCACTTACAGACTCTGTTCGTGTGCCAGGACCCTACACAGCTTTTTCCCAGGGCTTTTTTTTTTTTTTTCCAATTTATAAAAAAAAAAAAATCTTGGTTTAATCATTTTCTTCCCACTCCTTCCTTCCAGACTCCTTTGGTACCCAGCGGGGTGCTGGCACATGGCGCAGTGCCCGGCCCCAACCACACCACAGCCACACCGGGGCCGTGTCCTCGCCCCCCCACGAGCCCGAGCACCACGGGGACATTGGGGACAACCCCACAACCCCCCCAGGTGACATCCCAGCACGGCATGCAGAGGGGAAACCTTCCCAAAAAGGGGCTGCGGCTCCGGGGAGGGCGCAGGAGGCGGCTCCCCCCGGATGCCTGGGAGCTGACATCGCCTTTGGCAGCGCGCAGCCAGTGAGGAGGGCTCGGGGCGAAGGCGCCCGCGTCCATCATCCCGGGGGCTCCTCGAGGAGCAGAACCGTGCCGGGCCGCGGGGACAAAAGCAGATTTGGGTTATCAAAGGAAACCTTCAACCCCCTTGGGAAGGGCTCGGACTGTGGGGGGAAACCAGGGGGAAATTCGTGCAGCCTGGTTTGTAGGGCTGGTCACACTGGGCACTCGCAGCGAGGAGAGCTCTTCTTGGGGCTTGGGATTTGGCTCAGCAGGTATCAGCCCCAGCCCATCCCTGGTGGCTCACTGGCCCCGCACTGGGCGGCGATGCCTGCGCCCAGCTCCTCCTGCCACCCGCCCCTGCTTTCGGCTTCTCCCAAAGCGACACTGGGAGGAAACGGGGAAATTGCTTCCCCGCTCCCCGCACCACTCCTCCTTCCCGCCCGGAAGCCCGGCGGGCTGCTGAGCCCCTTTTATTGCCCTCATTCCTCTTTGATCTCCTCCTCGCTGCCCCTCCAGTATCAGCGCCATGCCCGGCCGGGGGCCGTGGGGCAGTCCCGGGTGTCAGACAGGTTCTGCGGCACATTTCTGCCTAATGAGAAATTTCCTCTCCCCGTGCTTCGCTGGGTTTTTTTTAGCACCGGTATCGCTACCCCACCTCTGCCTCCGCCGGGCGGGCTGAGTCACGGGGGCGTGCGGGCACCTCCCGGCACGCTCCGCGTCCCCGCTGGCCCTTCTCTTGCCGGCCCTGGCAGCGATCCCTCTCCCCCAGTTTCCCCTGGGATGGCACCAGCGTGAGCCCAGCGACCCCCCCAGTTCCTGGTGACCCCTCCTAGCAGCCCCAGTGTATGAGTGAGATTCCTGGGAGCGATGCTCCCCGCTGCTCCCCGCCGCCGCCCCGGCTCCCCGGTCCGTGCTCGGGGGAACCGCAGCTCCAGGCGGCTGCCGGAGTTCAAAGGGAAGGGGAAAAGCAGCAATTCCCCCTCTGCGTGAGGGTTTGGGCTCGGCTCCCCGCTCGCAGGCTCCCCGCCGCCCGCAGCCTGCGGTCGCTCCGTGCCTTAACGGGTTTCCTGGCTCGGAGCTCACTAATGAGCCGGCGTGGGAAGCGGCGAGGGCTGAATGCCCCCGAAATTGGGGCAGCGGAGGGAGGCGAGAGGTTCCCAGTGCGCAGCACGTGGTGGGAGGAGAGGGGCTCCCATCCTGCTCCCCCCATGGGGACCCTGGGGGCCTGCCTGCTCCTGGGGCTCCCCAGCTGGCCCCAGCACCCCCCTGCCACCCCTCCTGCCCCCCGAGGGCAGGGTGCCACGCCAGGCTCCATGCCAGCCCTGCTGCTTGGCTCGGCCCCCTCTCGATGCAGGTGTCCCCCGTCCCGCTGTCCCCAGCATCGTCACCCAGGCGTGGAGCAAAGGCTGCGCCCCGGGAGGACACAGCTGAAACCATGACCCATCCCGCGCTGACTCAGGCTGTGCCGGGCAGCCTGCGCTGGAAACCACCTGCCAGCCCCGGCCCCAGCCCCAGCCCCGTCCCCAGCCCTGTCCCCAGCCCACAGTGCCAGGAACCCAGGCCCGGAGCACAAAACCCCCGGGGACAGCCCCCCCAGCAGCTGCCCGAGCCCGTGGTGTCCCCATGTCCCCATGGCAGGAGATGCGCAGCGCTGCGCCCGCACCCGGGGGTCCCGTCCGTGCGCACCCCAGCCCCTGCTCCCGGATAATCCCGTCCCTTATCTCGCTCCTGAGCTGTGCAGCCCCCGGCCTCGCTGCTCTGCTCTCCTTTTCCCAAGGTGGCAGCTGGGGGGTGAGAGGCTCGGGGGGTCCCTGCCCTACTGCCCCCCGGCCAGGCTGCGAGCAGGTGGATTTATGGCCGTGGCCGTGGTCCGGTGCTCAGGGGACGGGCGAGGTGACGGGGCCTTTATGGCTTTCATACACCTTTCTGACAGCAACGTCTAAATGGCCTCGTAAACCAACCCCCCCACCACCCCCGTCAGAAGGCAGAGGTTTATTAGGGCTGTAATTCTTCTCCTGGCATTTCATCAGTGTCCTTTTAATCTGCACTTGGGTGTTGTTTTTTATTTTTTTTTTTAATTTCGGTTCAATACCAGCAGCTGCAAACGTTATTAGGGAGGGTCCTGTGCAGGAAACCTCTGATGGGGGCTCGGGGCAGCAGCTGGGGGCCGGGCAGCCCCCTCCCCAACAAGGGGCCTCTCCGGAGGGGGGCGAGGAGAGCCCAGCCTCGCTGCGCCGAGCAGGATGCGGCCGCGGCGCTTGCCATGCGAGGGAAGCCTTCCCAGGAAACCTTGGGATTTCGGCAGCGGAGCCGGCCAGGAGCTAATCCTTTGTGTCAGGCTTTCCGCTTTCATCTCATTAACTCCCGCTCCCCGTGCCGCTGCCCTCTCGGTTTTTCTGGCGGGGAGATAAGTCTCCGTGCTCGGCGCGGCGAATCCTCCGCGCCTGCTCGCGCGATGCTCCCGGTCGCGCTGACGCTGGCAGGCAGCTTCCATCCAATTACAGCGGGGTGAAGCTCATTTTAATTGCATGGAGCAGCTGGGATTAAGCAGACTTTATCTCCTAATTCCCTCTTTATCTCTTAACTTCACACTCGCCGCTCGCATTGAAGGCAGGACAGCTTGTGCCAGCGTTTGCAGTTTCTGAAGGACCCTTCTCCGCGCGCCCGCCCCGCGCCACCCCCTCGCCCGGCTGGGGCTGGCCCCCAAACGTCCCCAAATGCCAAAGCAGGGGCTGGCGGGGACCTCTGTGCCCCATAGGGCTGGGATGAGGTGGTGGCAGGGACCCTGGGTGCCATTTAGGAAGGTGCAGGAGGTCCCTGGGGTGGCAGGGAGCGCAGGAACTAACCCCGGCTCCTCCTGGGAATGCCCCCCTGCAGCGGCTCTTCCTCGAGGTGCCGTCCCCAGCACCCCATTCCTGCCCCCCATGGCCACCCCCTGCTGTTATTTCCCCGCTCCCTCGGGCATCCAGTGACAGCCACTTCTCCGTGCGGACACGTCCACCCCGACCCCGAGCGAGCTCTTGAGATAGCGAGAGAGCCGGGGGCTGCCCCGGCCGGGGACACGAGCTGCTGGCAGGTCCCCTGTCCCCAAGGGCCACCCCCTGCTCCTTGTCCCCTGGCACCGCCGCCCCGTGGGTAAAACCCAGGCTGCCCCGGCTCGGCGATGCAGGCTCCGCATCAGCACGGCCGGGTGCTAATTAGGCACCATTAGCATGAGCTAATTAATCTAATTCCGGTGACCCACAATTCCAGAGCGTGGGAGCTGCTCCTCGCCCTCGCCTCTGCCCACGCCAGCGGCTCCCAGCTCCCTGTCACCCCGCGGGGTTTAATCCCCCCGTGCCCTCCTGCTGTGGGTTTCCCTGCTTCCTTTTGGGGTGGGGGGCTTGGGTACAGCCCAGGACCCCGCACAAAGCCCCGTGGGTGCCCCCAGAGCAGGAGCTCGGGTCCGGGGCTGTGTGGCAGTGAAAGGGTGGCTCTTAATCCCACAGCAGCTGTGGGGCCCGGGCTTGCTTGTTCAAGGGATATGGCAGCTCGGTCAACAATCCCCCGGCCCGTTTCGGGGGGATTAGCAGCGCCCCGGGGAGGGAAGGGGCCCTCGGGAAGGTTTGGAGGGTGGGAACGTGGCCCCGCAGAGACAAAGCCGGGCAGGGGGGCAACGGGGATTGGGGACCCTCCGTCCCCAGGAGGTCCCCAAAGCAGGGAATGGGGTCTGAGGGAGCATCCTCGTCCCCATCCCGCTCTCACACCCCGCCGTGCTGACAGGAGGGAGCTCTGGTTATCATCCCGCACGGCCCCGCAGCGATAACCCCGCCGGCACCGGGGCAGGAGGCAGCTCCCAGCCGTCCCCGTGGCCCCACAGCATCCCCACGGCCGGCGCCCCAAGCGGGATGCACCCAAAGGCTGACACCTGGGAGCTCCCTGCAAACGAGCACAGGGGTAATTAGGCCTCGTAATTAGGCCTCTGGGCAGCCTCCTGCCATGGGGGGCACCTGGGGGATATTAGGGCTGCGTTAGGCTGTGCTGGGGGAGGCTTCACCCTGTGTGTGGGGTGCTCCACGTCTGCTCCTGTGCAAAGGACCCCATAGAAAAAAGACTCCCAGACCCCATAAAACACTGTGGGGCCAAACAGAGGGGCTTCGGATCAGCAGGTGGGTCCTGGTGGGAGGAGGAGGAGGAGGAGGGTGGCTTTGTCGTGGTGGCACCAGGTCCTGGGTTTCCCCAGAGCTCAGCACCCACACGTCCCCTGGATCCGCTCCGGGTGCATGCTGCTGTGCGCATGGGGCACGGGGACCCTCCAGCCCTGAGATGTGGGGTTTTCTGCTGTACAAGGTCCCACTGCAGCCCCAGGGCCCCCTGTGTTTGCCGAGCAGCTTACAGCCATCCCCAGGCTTTGTCTGCCCCGGGGCTTATCCGCCTGGGGAGCACAGCCCCCCCTGGGCAGCTTCCCCGGGGGCTTGGGGTCCCCAGGGGCGCGAAGGCAGCAGAGATCTCAGCACACCCAGGGGTGCCCCTGCCTTTGGGGCACGCACACCCACCCGGGAGGGTGCACACACACACACACACACACACACACATGTAGCCAGGTGCCCCCGAGGGGCCCCTGTTCCCCACGGGTGCCCGGCAGGGCCGCTTTTCTGCTCCGTTAGGCACGGCTGTGCCGGCACATAATGACATGGTAATTGCGAGCTGAACCCGGCCACACGCACGGCACAGCTCCCCCGCACCCAGCTTCACCGGGAACCCCCCCATCCCGCTCCCCTCGTGCCCACCCCGGGGTCTTACATCGGCTCTGCCCACCCGGGATCCCCCCAAGCACCCAGTGGTGATGCCGGGGGCACCCCCCCGGGGAGGTTGCTGTCACCTCCTCGCCCCGCAGCTGGGAAACCCGTCCTTCCCCTCGGTGTTTACACGGGTAACAGGGGTCCTCCGCCGCTGCACATCGCATTTTCTGCTTGGTCACTTCCATCTGTGTCCCCGCATAATGATTTTTTCTGCTACATTAATTTAACACACTGCGGCGGGCCGAGGCGCTGGGACCCCGGGCTTTTTAATTGTGTCCAAGGAAAAGGCTCCGCGCTTTCATCGGCGGCCAGGGCCGCAGGGTGGGTGTCCCACGGGGGGTGCGGGGGGGTGGGAAGGGGTCTCGGGGTGGTCGTGGGGTCTGCAGGATGGCTGCGAGCCCCCCATCCTGGGGTGAGGGGCTGCGTGCCTTCCAGCGGGTGGGCAGCTTTGGGGTGGCCATCGGGGGTTGTGGAGAGAAGTTGGGGGGGTCCTGGGGTGCCGGCGAGCCTAAAACCCCCCTGGGAAGGGTCCTGGCACCCTGGGGCATCCCATCCTGGAAATGTCCCCGTGCCCCCGTGCTGCCCGGAGGGGCTGTCGGGCCCCTGAGGGTTAAGTGCTGTGTTTGTCTTGGCTGAAGGCGCCGGGCGCCTAACAAGGCACGGCGAATGGAGGTGAAGGGCTGTCCAGACGGGAAGTGACAGCCCGATTTCAGGGCTGTCAGCCCCGGCCTGGTGGGCATTGAGCGGGGAACATTCCTCCCCGCTGCCCCGGCTCCGCCGCCCCGAGCTGCCAACAAAAGCCCCTGGGCAGCCCCTGCCCACGCTGGGTGCCACGGGGGGCTCGGGGAGGGGGCTTTGGGGTAAATCTGGACCCACCACCGGGCCCCCATCCCCAGCGTCGGGGCGTGTGGGAGCCCCCCTCGTCCTCTCCCCGCCGGCGGCCCCGCAAGAAGTGGCCTCCGGTATTTGCAAACATTGTGGAGAGGGGCTGGGAAGGTCTCGGCCCACCCCAGCGGGTGCCTTTGTGCCGGGCGGACCCCCGGGGGCTCATTTCCATCCCGCCCGGGCTCCTTTCAGCCTAGACCGCCTGGGCCTCGCTCTGCGCCGCGCAGACAAAAGCGGTGCCAGAGCCGCAGCTGTGCCCTGTCCCCGTGTCCCCAGCCCCAGGGCTCTGCCTGTCCCACGGGGAGGCTGCTGGCCTGCTCCCTCCCCGTCCCTCCAACACTCACCGAGGGTCCCCGGGGGCTGCCGTGCTCGGTGAGCGTGCAATTTTTGCACCCCCACCCTTGTTTTCCTCCCCGTTTGCACCCCCAGGCTCCAGCAGCGTGCACCCGCTCTCCCCGGGCACCCATTCGGTGCCTCCCAGCTCCCTCCCCGTGCCCCTCATTTTGGGGTGACCCCTGCCCCCCAGCATCACTTTTAGGGCAAAGCCTGCACCCCCACACATTTCAGCATCTCCCCGCAGCCACGTCCCCACCAAAATATAATCAGGGTCCGGGGGGGGCACAGCTGGCTCCTGGGCAGCACCTTTCCGGTAGCGCCGGTTTTTTATTGCCCCGTTTAGAGCCTGCAGATCAATGCGCAGCCCGAATTTTATTTGCTCTCGGAGTTATAAACATGAATTCACCCAGCTGCGCTTCGTAACCGCTCTCCCTGCTGCCAGGCACGGTGTGGGGGACACGGGGGGGGGGGACACACAGTGGGGACAGGTTCGCCCGGCGGCGGTGCCCGTGCCTCGGTGCGCACGGCAGCAGCCGGGGTTGCTCTTTTCTCGCGCTTTTTGTGGCTGGTCAAATCTCCTCGGGGGCCCCCGCGAGTGACCTCTTCCTCAGCGCGGCCGCTAAGCCCTTTGTAATGGGATTTTGCGGCAGAATCGGCAAATTAGGGGAGAAGTGAATGTGTTAAGCCGCGGGTTTCGTTCTAGGTCTCCCCCTCCCCAGCCCGCTGCCCGCAGCCGCCTGCACAAAGGGGACGATCTCCCCTTTAATCTCCAACCCTCAGAAGTCGGAGCCTTGTGGGGTTGGGTCCCCATCCCATGCCCTGGGTCCCCATCCCACCCCCTGGGTCCCCATCCGTCCCCTCCCGAGGGGACAGGGGGAGGCAGAGCCTGGGGGCTGCAGGGAAGGAACCGGCCGCCAATGGGGGCAAATTTGGGGACACCGCGGGACCCCTGGGCATCCGAGCCAGATGCTGGGAGGACTGGGGCTGCCCGTCGTGGGGAGGGTCTGGGGGGAGCGGGGGGAGGACCTGAGGGGCAGAGTTAATATTGAGGACTTCATTAATGCTGGCGAGCACAAGCTGTAAATGCTCATTAATTCCCCGCTCGCTGATGGCTTTTGGAGCTAATTCTGCGCTCCTGGGACCCTCGGCCTCCTCCAGCCCCATCCCCAGGGGGGGCAGGGGGCTTGTGGGGGGAGGGCACCCCCCAGGGGTCTCCTATTTGGAGCCCACCAAACCCTGTGGGTGATGCCCTGGCCCAGCCCCACAGGGAAACACCTGGAACGGGGTGGGCAGGATCCCCTTTTGGCACCCCGAACCTCCAAAAATGAAGGCAGGGAGGTGGCGGTGACGGGTCCCCGAGCCCGGGGGGCACCGTGCAGCCCCCCCGGGGCCCCCATAAGGGCCTGATTTATGGCAGCCCCCGAAACGCTGCCACGAAGCGCGCGGGGCAGCGCGGGGAGCGCAGCTGCTGGAGCAGATCAGCGCCTGATTAATGTTGGGCAACTTGTTATATTGTCAGATAATTATCCCCAAACTGTAGGACTTTTCTGCTAAGTGGCAGCGCTTAATTACGTTTTTAATTACACCGTGATCACCGCAGCCCCTCCGAGCGGGAGGCGGGAGCTGGGGATGCCAGGAGAGGGGGCAGGGGCACGGTGCAGCCCCCGGACCTCTTACAGGGGGGCACTTGGGGGGGGGGCAACCCCACTGCAGACCCCTCCCCATACAGCAGCGTGGGGCACCCGGCTGCTGTGTCCCCAGAACGATCGTGGTGAGGTTTTGGGGTGGCTCCCAGTGGGTGTAGGATGAGGGGGGGGGAGCCGGGGTGCAGCCCCCTGCTAGGGCTCGGTGTCCCCTGCGCCCCCCCGGCCCCATCCGGCTGGGGGCAGCCCGGGGTCTCACTTCCCCTCGCAGGCAGGCCCGGGTCAGGGGTCAATGCATTTAAAATTCCTCCTGGCTCTTAAACTCCGGAGAGCAACCCGGGTGGGGGGGCCCGGGCTGCGTGGGGAACGCCGGCCCCATGGGCACGGGGGGGTCTGTGTGTGTGCACGGGGGGGCTGTGTGTGTGTGTGCACATTTAGGCGTGCGGGTGTGCAAACAGAGCTGTGCGCACGTGGAGCACGTGGGTGTGAGGCGCAGGGACCCCCCTGGGTGCCCCCACCCTGCACCTCCTGGGACCCTCACCTGGAGCTGGGGGTGCCACCGGGATGGGATCAGGTGCGGGGGGCACCCACGGGACCCCAGCCCTGCCGTGGGGACGGGGACGGGGACGGGCTCTGCTTTATCCCCGGGGCACGGGGGCTGCAGCGGGGTGGCCGCCGCCCCCCCCCGCCGGACGCCGCAGCGCCGGGAGGAAACGCGGGCGTTATCGCGCCGCTGGCTGCAGCCCTGGCTCGGCCGCGGCCTCTGGCCCCAAATTTCCTGGCGTGACCATTGCGGCGGTGCCGTCCTGGGCTCTGCCTTCACCACCGAGCGGGCAGGAGATGCGGCTTCCTGCTGCCCCACCGGGCTGGGTATGAGGGGAGGGGAGGGGTCCGGCCCCAAAGTCCTCTCCCTGCCCAGTGGAGGGGAAGAGGTTTGGGGTTTTGTCCCCTTTGCGCCCCACTTCTGCTTTTTTGCGTGTGTGTGTGGTGAGCATCGGGGCTTGGAGGCACAACTCCCCCCCAAAATCCTTCCCCAAACAGCCCCTCTTAGCGTCGCCGCAGCCGGATGGGGTGCCCCCCGAGAGAGGACTGCATTTCAAGGGAAAAAAATGTAAAAAAAGGTCCCTGTCCCCGCTATCTCAGGAATCCAGAGCGCGCCTGCACGGCCCCGGCCCCATGTCCTGGCCATATTTCATCCCAGACGTCGCCGCTGGCCGCGGACCAGCACCGTGGGGATGGGGATGGAGCGAGGTGATGGGGATGGAGCGAGGCTGCAGCCGGGACGGGGCAGCCCCAAAACGGTGCCGGGGTCTGTAGGGGGGTTTGGTGCCGCAGCCACACGAGGCTGGGGGCTTTTTGGGGTCCCTGCGGGCACCCGGTGCCCCCGAGCAGCGGGGTGCAGGCTCGGCCACGTCCCCCCTGCTGCTAATGATGTCTCGCGACCTGCTTGCGAGGAGCGTAAATTATTCAGCTCCTCATCAGGGCAATTAAATTAACTCGGCGGTGCGGGCCATCAATATTTCACGGGGCAGGGGCGGGGGCCGAGCCCCTTCCCAGCGCCCCGGCGGGCGCAGCGAGACCCCACGGGGGGCTGCTGGGAGCACTGGGGGTGCCCCCCCCGTCTGCCCAGGTTCCTTCCAGTGCCTGCTGATGGAGGCCAGGTGCTCGCAGCCCCCCCTGTGTTTTTTTTTTGGGGGGGGGCACCACCAGGGGCTGTCACCACCCCGGGGACCCCGAGCCCGCTGCCCTCCCCGTGCCCCGGGCTGTGCCAGCCCGCAGCCACCTCCCCGCTGGGATCCCGGTCAGGATTTCTCTTTTCTTTCTTCCCCCGCTCCGAACAATTAATAATTTATCCCGTAATAAAAGAGGAAACGGTTAATGAGATGAAAACAAGCCAGAAACATCTGCTGGGGCGGCTTTCATCGCCAGCCCCGGGCCGCCTGCGCAGGAAGCGGTGGCGGGAGGGGGACGGGGGGTGCCGGGGGGACACGGCGGCAGCAGGAGGCTGTCCCCCACACCCGGCCTTCCTCACCACGGCCCCCTCCTCCTCCTCCTCCTCCTCCTCCTCCTCCTCCTCCGGTGCCGCCGGCTGCGCCCTGGCAGGAGGGGACCAGGACCGGGAGCCAGGGGGGCACCGCGGGGATGGGGACAGGGACAGGGATGGGGATGGGGACGGGGCCCGTGGGTGCTGTGGGGCCGCTGGGGAGGGATTGGGATTGGGATCGGGATCGGGGCCGGCCGCTGCTGCTGCTTCTGCTTCCAATTTAGCTGATCCCTGCCCCGATCTCTAATCTGTTTGTCTTCCAAAGCCATTAAGCTAATTCGGAGCCCTCCGAAATCCCCCGGCTCTAATCCCACCCCGGCTCGGCCACTTCTGGGTCAACGGGCCTTGTGTGTGGGGGGGGCAAAACTGGGGTATTTGGGGACAAGAAGGGACCCCCCCACGGCTGTGGGTGCAGCCCCAGCACCCCCGTGGTGTCCCCATCCCTGTGCCACCAGGGCGAGGGGACCCCCGCGGCCCCTTGCCACCCACGGGGGGGGGCAGGGGACGGGGTCGTGCTGATAAGGGACATCACGGGGACGGGCCGGAGCGATGACAGCTGCGGGGAGATGGCCCTGTCCCCCCCCCACCCCGCCGGGCACCGGAGGAGGTGTCGTGGAAAAATAGACGTCAGCGGCGGCCCCAGGAATTTGGGACGGGGACAGGGCCCCCAAAGCCCCCCCCCCAGGCCCCATAGATGGGGGAGCAGAGACCTGCCAGCTCAGCACCTCCCCATTGTGCCACTTGTTTTTTTTTTCCCAAAATGTCTTTTTTTTTTCTTTTTTTTTGTTTCTTCTGTCACCCATCCACAGGCTCAGCAGGGAGGGGAAGGGGCTAATCCCCTCCTGGGGGGCTAATCCCCACCTGGGGGCCCCTCACCCCTCATTATATGCTGCTAACGAGGGGAGAGGACGGGTGGTGACAGGGGGGGATCTGTCACGACATGCTGACCCCCCCCCGGCCTCCCTATGCTGCAGACCCTGGCACCCTGCCCCCCCCCCCTTCCCACCACCACCACCTCCATCATCTCCTCGTTACCTGCATGGCTAATTGGGGGCCCGGTGACAGACAGCCTCATTAACAGCTTAATTTCGGCTCGGGCTCTTCCTGCCCGACCCCAAACCTAGGGGGGGGCACTCTGTAGGGGATGGGGACCTTGGGGACACCCCCATGGGGTCCGGCACGCTGGCACACACACGGGCGACACCGTGGCACACGGGGGGCCCCCTGGCAGCCCCAGGATGGGGACGGGGTCGGTGCCACCCCATGGAGCTGCCACCCTACAGCCGCCCCCCCCGGCCTCTCCCCACGCTTGTTTGCTCGGTAACGGCCCCGCTTCGGCTCCTTTGTGCCCGCAGATAACAGCGCCCGCCGCCGCCTCTGAAGCACCGGGGGGGGGGAGTGGGGGCACCACCGCCGCCACCCCACAGCCCGGGGAGGGCAGGGGTTTGGGGTTTGGGCAGCAATCCGGGCCCCCCAGCCAGCCCCTTGGGATGCCCCGCCACGCTGAGCCCATTTTGGGGCATCCCGGGTCCCCTCTGTCCCCGTTTTGTCCCCACTGTCCCCGTTTTGTCCCCATTTGGCACGCCCAGGGCCCCCACCCCAGCACCCCCAAGCCGTGTCCCCGTCCCCGGTGGAGTTTTCCTACAAATTGGCCCCAAAACGCCGCCCCGGATGGAGGCCTGGCCGTGGTTCAAAGGCGGTGGCGTGTGGTTTATCAGCAGATAACAGCCCAGCGGCCAGCGAGGAGGGGGCTGCACCCCCCCGGGAGCCTGGCACCGCTGGGCCCCCCCAAACCGTGGGGACGTCCAGAGGGACCCCCAGCAGGCCCCATATGAACACTGGGATCTTTTGGGGTGCCTCAAGGCGGGGGTCCCCACGCACACGGTGTGCCCGTCCCCATCCACCCCTCATCCCGGGGGGGCGAGGGGCACCCCCCAGAGATGGTTTTGGGGGGGGGTCCTCAGCACGGGGACCCCATGGGTGGCACGGAAGCGGGGGCTGGTGGCGTGGGGCACGGCGCCGGGTGGCGGGAGCTTTGTTTGATCCCAGATAAGGCGGCGACGCCAAGCACCTGGCGGGCACCCGGGTGCCACGCGGGGGGGGGCACCGAGGGTGCTGCCACCCCCCCCCCCACCCCACCCCCCACCCAGGCGCCACGGGTGCCCAGCCTCGGCTCCGTGTCCCCGTGTCACCCTCCTGGCCACCCACGCATCCTGGGGACACCCACGGGGGGCTAAATTTGGGGAGGGGGCTCCGTGGGGGGAGCGGGGGCAGCCCCCATGCGCCCTCCCCATGCGCGACCCGACGGGCGCAGCCCCCCCGTGTCCCCCCCCCAGTGTCCCCCAGCCCCATAGCAGCGTGCCCACGCGTGACCCCGACCCCCGTGGGTCCGGGGGGGGGGTCCGGGGGGGTCCGGAGGAGCCGTGCCCGGTGCCGGACCCCCCCCCCCCCGGGACCCCCTCCCCGTGCCCGTGGGCGGCGCCGCGCCCCCCCCCAGCTCCGCGCGGTGCCATCCGCGGGCGGGCAGCGCCCCCTGCCGCCCCCCCAGCCCCCCTGCACCCCCCCGGAGACCCCCCCCCCCGCAGTCACACTGCAGCCCCCTGCACCCCCCCCCATTGCATCTCCCCCCCCCAGAAGCCCCCTCGGAGCCCCCCTGGAACACCCCCCCACTCCTGCAGCCCCCCTGCAGCCCCCCCATTGCAGCCTCCCCCCCCAGAAGCCCCCCCCCGAGCCCCCCTGCAGCCCCCCCTGCCCTCTGCCCCCCTCTTCCCCCCGTTACAGCCCCCCCAGCAGCCCCCTCCCCATTGCAGCCCCCCCATTGTACCCCCCGGAGCCCCCCCCTCCATTTCAGTCCCATTTTACACCCCCCCCCAGTGCACCCCCCCATTGCAGCCCCTCCGAGCCCCCCCCCCTTATCACCCCCCCCCTTTTTACCCCCTATTGAGCCCCCCCCATTACAGCCCCCCCTCCAACCCTCCCCATTGCAGCCCCCGGATCCCCCCCCCCATTTCAGCCCCCCCTTGCACCTCCCCCATTACGCTCCCCTATTACAGCCCCCCCCTTCACCCTCCCCTATTACAGCCCCCCCATTGCATCCCTCCCATTGTACCCCCCGGATCCCCCCCCCCCCAATTTCAGTCCCCCCATTCCAGCCCCCCCTATTCCAGCCCCCCCTTCACCCTCCCCCATTTCACCCCCCCATTCCAGCCCCCCCATTGCAGCTCCTTCACTGGATCCCCCTGGAGCCCCCCCCAGCCCCCCTGGAGCCCCCCTCCCCAATTCCAACCCCCCCCTTTACCCCCCCTATTACAGCTCCCCCATTCCAGCCCTCCCTGCAACCCCCCCCATTACATTCCCCCCTTTCACCCCCTCCATCTCACCCCCCCATTACAGCCCCCTTCCCCCCCACACTCCCCTGACCCCCCCAGACCCCCCCAAACCCCCCCCACCCCTCAGGCCCCGGTCTCCCCGAGCCGGGCGGGCACTAGGACCGCGCAGCCACCCTCCCACCACCACCGCGCAGGCGCAGTGCTCACCCTGCCCTCCCTGAAGCCACTTCCGCCCGGCTGTGGGCGGAAGCGGAAGAGCCGCCATCACCGCCGGGACCGGTGAGGGAAGCGGAGGGGGGGGGCACCGGGCCCGGGAGCGCGGCGCCATGGCCGGGATCCTGTTCGAGGACATCTTCGACGTGAAGGACATCGACCCCGAGGGCAAGAAGTTCGACCGAGGTGAGGCGGGGGGCACGGGAAAGCCGGGGGGGGGGGTCCCGGTACCGGGAGGGGGGGGCCCGGGGGTGTGGGGGGGGTCCCGGGGGGGTCCCGGGGCCTGTGGTGACCGCGCCGTGCCCGCAGTGTCCCGGCTGCACTGCGAGAGCGAGTCCTTCAAGATGGACCTGATCCTGGACGTCAACATCCAGATCTACCCCGTGGACCTCGGTACGGGGGGGCTGGGGGGGGAAATGGGGGGGATTGGGGGGTGGGGGGGTGCTGTGGGGGGGGATTGGGGGGTTGGGGGGGTATTGGGGGGTGTTTGGGGGGGCTGGGGGAGAGGATGGGGCTGGGGGGTGCTGTATGGGGAGGGGGGAGGGCAATGGGGGGCTTTATATGGGGGGAAGGATACTGAGGGTGCGCTATATGGGGTGGGGGGGGCCCTATATGGGAGGGAAGGACACTGGGGGTCACTGTGTTGGGGGGGGAGGACACTGGGGGGCACTATACGGGGGAGCACTATATGGGGGGAAGGACACAGGGGGCACTATATAGGGGGAGGGAGGACACTGGGGGCACTGTATAGGGGCAGGACACTGGGGGGCACTTTTTGGGGGTAGTATATGGGGGGAAGGACACTGGGGGCACTATATGGGGGGCGCTATATGGGTGGGGATGGACACTGGTGGACACTATATGGGGGGGAGGACATTTGGGGGCACTATATGGGGGGAAGGACACTATGGGGTGGCACTGTATGGGGAGTGGGGGCACTTTAGGGGAAGAGCGGGGCGCTACATGTTGGGGGGCATTACATAGGGAGGGGGGGCAACCCTAAGTGGGGTGAGCACACCCCCGCTGCGAACAAGGTGCTGGAGATCTGGGTGCTGCAGGGCCTCCCGTCCCTGCCCAGAGCCCGGCCAGCCCCCCCAGACCCCTCGCCGCATCCCCCAAAAGCAGCTTTCCAGCAGCAACAGCGCCCCCAGCCCTTCCCCAGCCCCTCTGGGTGCCCCTGGGACACAGGGAAGGGTGGGGGACGCAGGCTGTGTGCCCCCCCCTGCCCCTTGGATCAGGGCGCAGGGCACTCACCGCTGTCCCTACAGGTGACAAATTCCGCCTGGTGATCGCCAGCACCCTGTACGAGGACGGCACGCTGGACGACGGCGAGTACAACCCCACGGACGACCGGCCCTCCAGGTACTGGGGCTGGGGGGCTGAGGGAGGAGAGGGCGTCCCCCTTGGGGATACGTGGAGGAGGATTTGGGGTTTTGGCGCTGCTCTGAGCTCCCCCCGTCCCGCTGCAGGGCGGACCAGTTCGAGTACGTGATGTACGGCAAGGTGTACCGCATCGAGGGGGACGAGACCTCCATGGAGGCAGCCACGCGCCTGTGAGTGCCCGGAGCTTTTGGGGGGGAGGCAGCGGGGTGTGGGGCCGCGGCTCCTGCAGGTTCCCATCCCCTTCTCACCTCTCCTCTCCTCTCCTCCTGCTCCAGCTCTGCCTACGCCTCCTACGGGGGGCTGCTGATGCGGCTGCAGGGAGACGCCAACAACCTGCACGGCTTCGAGGTGGATTCCCGCGTCTACCTGCTGATGAAGAAGCTGGCCTTCTAGGAGAGGCCGCGCCTCGAGGCTTCCCAGGGACATTCTGCCAGCGAGAAAACGGGAGCCCCAGCACCCCAAATCCTGCCCCGGTATCTGTGCTTCCCGGGTGGGTGCAGGAGGAGGCGTTCTCCTTCCTCACCTTGTTGTTTTTTTTTGTTTGTTTGTTTTTTTTATGCCTCCTGGGATTTGTGGTCCCCTCCTGCGTGGGGAGAGGTGCCTGATGCTGAGCAGAGACCCTGCTGGGCGCCCTGCAGCCCTGCCTGCTGGTGGTTTCCTCTCACCTCCCTCTTCCTGCGCGTCCCAGGCGGGCTCAGCCCCGGCTGTGCTCAGGGATCTGGCCGCATCGGGGCTGGCCATCATTTCAGAGCCATCCCGTGACGGGCCTGGCTCGTTCTTGATTAAACCAGCACGCGTTTTCTAGGGCTGGCTGAGTTGTGAGGCTGATGGGGAGCGGGCGGTGCGCCCCCACGGGGACCCCGAGCACTTCCAGAGGGTGACGGGGGGGCACTGGGATGGCCCCAGAGGGCGCCGTGCTGCTGCTCTCGCTCCTGCAGAGCTGGCGGCTGCCACGGGAGGGAGCCGGGCACAGGGAGACGCCGCAGCGCGTCCCCAGCGCCTCCTCTCAGCGAGGCTGCAGGGGGCAGAGGAGGAGGCGCACGCCCCTTTAGAAAAATAAGGGCTTTAATCGCGAGGCGTTCACAGTCCGGTGGGAGCCAGGTGCGTGCAACCAGGGCTGGGTTGGACCCCCTGGGGGGGCACGTTCCTGGGCACCCGGAGCACAGCTCGGCGACCTGCGGGGTTTTTCTGCCCTCCCCCATCAGTTCAGGCCCCGCGGGGGGGGTCCCTGCCGCCCCCTTGGCCTTGGTTGCACAAATCCTTGGCCAGGTCGTGGAAGAAGAAGCGCAGCTTGCCCTGCAGCAGCCGCTGGTAGGCGAGGAAGATGACGGCCGTGTTCAGCTCCTTGGAGCCTGCAGAGCAGCCCGGCTCCCATGGCTCTTCCTGGGGGGGCTGGAAGGGGACAGAAGGGTCACAAACAGCACCGTGCTCAGCCCCCTGCTGCCCCCCCAGTGCCGGGGGGGGTGAGCTCTCACCTCCCAGGACTTCAGTTGCACGCGGAAGGTTTCGGCGTGGCGGTAGAGCCGATTGAGCTGCCCGGCCCAGCACTCCTGGCTCTCCTGGCTCTGCACCCCCCTCACAGCACCCAGCAGCAGCGTCAGGTCGCAGAGGATCTCGCGCCGCTTGCTCTGGTTCTGGGGAGCAGGCAGGGAGGGAGCGCGCTGACCCTGCTGCCAGGGGGGGGCTGGGGGCCCCGCTCCATCCCTCGCCCCCCTGCCACCAGGTGCGCCCCTCCCTTCCTCCCCCCCCAAGCAGCCTCGTGTGGGGTTTTCGGTGCCCTGTGCTTACCCTGGGGTCCTTCTCCAGTCCCACGGGCACCCCAGGACCATCCTCCCAGCCCTCCTCACCGATTTGGTTTTCCACTGCGTCACTTTGACATCCACCGGGGGCAGCGCCACGGGGCAGCTGAGCACCGAGGGAGCTTGGCACTGGTTCTGTCGGGGCAGAGGACGTCAGGGCTGCGGTCTGGGGACAAGAGCTGTGCCCAGCCCTGCCTGGCACCGGGTTTTGGGGCACGAGGGGCTCCTCACCACTTTCTTCTCCATGTCCTTGGCCTCCCCGATGTACTTGTGGATGAGCCTTTCGTCGCACACCAGCCGCGCTGGGCTGGCACGGCCCTCTTTGACGTGCAGGAGGAAGGACGTGAGGAGGAGCAGCCCTGGGAGAGAAGGGGGCAGCCCGTGGGCACCCGGCCCCCTTGCGCAGCCCTAGCTGCTGCCGCTGGCCCAGGTTGCCCCGTGGGGGGAGGTTTGGGGGTCCCAGGGGGTCGTGGAGCTCTGCCCCACGGAGGGGAGAGGGGCCCCGCGTCCCAGCTCTGCCCCAGCGCTCGGTGCTGGCCGGGGAGAGCCGGGAGTTCCCAGCTGCGCAGGAGGAGGGGGAAGGATGTGACAAGTGTTGGGGCTGGCTTTTAGGCTCCGCTCCAGCCTGGGAAGCAGGCAGGGAGCCGAGCTGCATTCCCAGCACCGTCCCTCCTGTCGGGAGTTTGTGCCAGGAGCGGCTCCAGGCATCACGTGCGCTTCGGGGAATCCCTGCCTGCAGCCTCCGGCCACACGCGGCGGCTCCTCGCCGCTGGCTGCAGCCAAGGGCTCTCCTGCCACGCAGCCTCCCCAGCAGTGCCAGCACACCGCTGCCCCTGGCACCCCTCTACCAGGTGTCCCCTGTCCCCTGTGCCATGCTGGTGGCCTCCAAAATCTGCTGTGCACCCACCCGGGGCCCTGCTCCCTGCCTGCCTCAGCACTGCACCTGTCCCCAAAAGCCCTCGGTGTCAGCACAGCCCACTCGAGGCCGGACTCTGCAAGCTGCCCGGGCACTTTGGGGACCAGGTCAGCGCCACCAGACCCCCCCCATGGTATTTTCTTGCTGCCAACGGGTGGCACGAGGGCTGTTCCCAGCTCCTGGGCTGCCAACCGGGGTATCTGGGGCCGTGTGGGCGCGGTGCCGCAGCGCTGCCCCTTCCCGCTCACCCCCGCTCGCCCCGCACTCACTGTTCAGCTCCATGCTCGCCTGGGGGCTTCGGCCCTGCATCTTCCACCCTGGGGCCAGCGGCTGCTCCCCGGCTCCCGTCCCCCTTCCATGGAGGGCAGCTGTGGTGCGGGCTCCCCGCGAGCGGCCGGGACGGAGGGGCCGGGCGCCGGGAGCACCCCTCGTGCGGCACGGCACGGCACGGCTCTCCGGCCCGGCCGCCGTGCCGAGGCAGAGTGATTTCCTGTTGTGTCGCTGCTGACCTTCGAGTAAAAGCGCTCCGGGGGCCCCGTGGACGGCTTCCTGCCTCCGGCCGTTTCCTCTCTTGGCTCTGGGATCGGGAAGGGCGTCCCCGGGCGCCCTCGGGGCTCCGTCACCTGCCCCCTGCCCTGGGACCGAGCGCACCGTGCGGGGATGGCGGGGTTGGGAGCCTCAGCTCGGCCCGTCCTGGGGACGAAGGTGGCCCTGGTACCTGCAGGAGAGATGGTGGCGGTGGCTCTCTTTGCGTGGTGGCCCAAGGGGACATCAGCCCAGGTGGGTGCCGCTCCCTGCTGAAGCAGCCAGGCACCCAAAAACCCCTCGCTGGCTGCGGGCCCCATCCCCTGCGGTGGGCTCCATCCCCCTGAGGGGCTGAGGGAGGTGGAGATCCCCGGTGGGGCTGCGGCACAAAGGGACCAATGCAAGCTGGAGCACGGGGGCCTGAGACTTGGCCCTCAGGGTGATTTTTTGGGGAAGAACTGGGTGAAATCCCCACAGGCACCCACGTAACCACGTGCGCGCCCACCACAGCCCCGTGCACGCGCACCTCCCGCGGCACACATCAGGTTGCACACTCGGGTTTCCCCCATGCACACCGTGCTCACGCAGCCCCCCACGCTCACCCCCACCGTTCGGGACCCCCCCCACACCCTCCTTCCCCCCGCATCTGGCTCGGGGCAGCCTGCTCCCAGCCCCACTCTGCGCGTTCCCAGCCCTGTCCCCGTAGTTCCCGGCAGCTCCTGGCTGGGTGACAGCAGCCAGAGTAAACACCCCGGCCCCGCCGCCTGCCCCCTGCCCCTCTCGGCCTCCCCACCTGGCAGCCCACCTTTTGGGCAGCGCGGGGGGGTCCCGATGGGCTCCGGCAGCCCCACAGCTCCAGGGACGGCGCTGGCTGCACGGCTCGGGCACGGCGGCCGGAGAGCGGAGCGGCGAGCAGCGGGGTCAAGCACCGCTGGGCTTCCCCCGCACGGCCATGCCCCGTCTCTGCGGACGTGACGGGCTGCAAACGCGCCCTGCTGGCACGCTCAGCCCCTGGGCCAGTGCTGGCCACGGTCCTGCTGCTGGTCCTGTACCTGTCCCTGATGTACCCCACTCCCCGTTGCACCCCGGTCCCCGCTGCACCCCAGTCCCCGTCCCTCTCGGGGTGCAAAGCCCTTGGTGATGACGTGCTGGGGAGCTGCAGTGCCCCGGGGTCAGTGCTTGCCTTCACAATTAGCTAAACGAACCCATCAGGGAGATGGGATAATGGGAGGTGGGTGGCTGCTTCTGGGTGCAAACTTCCTGGTTTGGGGTGCGGACACCGGAGCACCCCGAGGTGCCTAAAACTGTCCCTTCGCCCCCAAAATGCCTCTTTTCAACCGGTTCCTTGCTGCTGGAAGGGGCACTGCTGCTGCTTGCTGCCCCTGCCTGGGGGGCGTAGGGGGGACCCCCTGGTGCCGGCGGGGGGGCTCGGGGCCGTGCAGCTGGCCGGATCCCAGCGCCGAGTTTCCCACCTCTCCTTACAGGGTGCAAAGTGCCGGCAATCCCACTGCGGGGGGCAGCCGTTCGCACCCACTCCGCCAAGGTGCCAGGGGCGGCCGGAGGTGCCAGGTGGCCGGGGTGGGGGTCCCAGGTGGGTGGCACAGCTGCTGCCCCCCCCTCCCCCCCCACCAGGCCACCCAGGTGTGCCCGCTGGGCACCCGCAGGATGCCGGGCACGTGGGAAGCAAACCTGGGCTTCCTGGGCAGGGAGGGGGGTCCGAGCCCCCTTTGAAGCCCCCATAAAAGAGCCCAGCATCAAGGGAGGAGAAAGTCAAAGGAACAAAGAGAGCGGCTAATCCCGGCCTGAGCAAACAGCCCCCGTTTGCTCAGGGCCCAGCTGGCCCCGGGGCCGGGGGGAAAGGGCCGGGGACGGGGCTGGGGGCACGGGGGGACGGGGCAGGCAGCACTCTGCATGCGGGCAGGCCCCGTGCCCCCCCAGCCCAGGCAGCTCGGCCCCCTCGGGCCCCGTTTTACATTTGCAAATTGCCAATAAACATCCGTGGGCAAACAGCCCCGTGCCCTCCGCTCCGCTCCCACGCTCGTGGGCGCTGGCGGTGCTGCAAAGGGCCCCGGGATGGGATAACACAGCACGAGGGGGGGGGCTGGCACAGATTTCCCCCATTTCCCCGTGCCCACGGGCCCTGCCTGGCACCGCACAGGGGGTGCCCAGCAAGGGGGGGCTGGGACAAACCGGGCAGTGCCCCCCAGGAGCATCAGCACTGCCTGTGGGCATGCCCCGAGCCATCACCAACACGGCCACGCTCGCCCCGTCGGTGGCCACCGCTGCCCCCGTGCCCCATCCCGCTCCTTGCCCCGCTGCCCCCCGTGCTGGCTGGGCTGGGGTGGGGGGCACCAGGAGGGCACCTCGCCCCCCCCTGCATCCATCCCGCGGGGCGGCGAAGGGGTTAATGCCAGGCGGCCGAGCCGCAGGTGGGCGCAAGAATGAAATTCCTTCTCGCCGTCCTGCGAAGTCTGGGCACAAATATTTGCCTGCATGTCCGGTGGGCGGGTGGGGGGGGGGGAGGAGACCACCATCGCTCTGGGAGCGTGCTAATCCCCATGCCAAACAGCCCCCCCCACACACTCCGTGCCCCCCGCAGGGGTCGCTTTGGGGCAGGGGGGATTTGTGGGGTGGGCGCACGGGGGACGCCGGCACCTTTGGGTGCCCCTGCGGGCAGGGAGCTGCGGGGTGCTGGCAGCGGGCACGGTGCCATGGGCACGGCACAGCCCCACGTGGGTGGGTATTTTGGGGTGTTTTGGGGTGTCCTGGGCATGCTGCCTGCATCCTGGCCCCCGAGCTGTGCCGGCTGCCGCAGCCAGGAGGGAGGCGAGAAGGGGCAGAGAGCCCCAGCCGTCCCCGCCGTGCCGGGAACACGCAGTCCATAATAAACTCCATGTGTCTGGAGACGAAAAGCAGCCGCTCCCCACCCCGGCATCATGTCCCCCGGCTGCATCCCCCCCGTTACCTGCCGCCCCCAAAACCCCTTCCACCCCCAGCCCCCCCCCCACATCCCATCACCACCACCACCACCCCTTGCCTTCGTCTGGGGCGGCCCGGCCCTGCGAGCCGCCTGCCAGTTGTGCAAATATTGCCGGAACGGCTGTAATCCCCGTGTCCAACGTGAATTATGAGATATTTCCACCCATTACGACAGGCCCCCCCACCCCACCCCCCCGCCCCGCCGCGTGTGTGCAGGGCCGGGGGGGATTAGTCACGGGGCAAGCCGCGTTCGGCGCAGGGCTTCAGGGAGGCCACGGCACCTCGGTGCCCCACGCAGGGCAGGGGGGCTTTTTTTTGGGGAACTGGGGGGCCTCTGAGCCTCTCCGGCTCCTTTCGGGTCTGGGCCCCAAGTTTATGGCACGGGGACGAGGCTGGCGGTGCCAGGGTGCCCGGGAGGCAGAGGGAGGCCGTGGGAAGGGGCCGGGGCGTGCGGTTTTGCCTCGACCCCATCCCTGGGGAGAAGAGGCTCCTTCCTGCCGCCCCGAGCCCGGCTCATGTTCAAAGCCCGGAGCAGACAGCGGCTAATGAGGCCAGACAATAGGGAGCTGCGTGGGGCAGCAGCGCTGGCACGGGCCGCTGCCGCCCCGAAGCCAGGCGCGGGACGGCCCCGCCACCGTGGGGGCAGCGGGGACAGGACGGGACGGGGCAGCACCCGCTCCACGCCACCCTCACCGTGGGCAGGGCACGTGCCCACCGAGCCCACCGAGCCCACGGAGCCCACCCAGCATTTTGGGGGGCAGGGGAGCGGTGGCGGTGCTGTTGGGGTGCCCCATCCCCGCCGTGCCAAAGGGGCACCCCAATGCCGTGGGGTCACGGGGCCGGGCACCTGCTGCAGGCGGAGGGGCTGGGGTGGCACAGGGGGCACGGGGGGCACGGGGTGGGTCAGGGTGGCCGGGGCTGCCCGCTGCTGGCCTTCCCCGTCCCCATGCAGCTCCAGCTGCCCACAGCCGGTGGCCCCGTTGGGGCTGTGCCGGCGCCAGGCCCAGCTCCGGAGCGCCTCAGAGCCGCCTTTGTGCAGCGCTCCCAGCACATGTGGGGCACTGGGAGCCAGCTGGGGGCACCGGCACCATTTTCCAGAGCTGCCCCCATCCCACAAGCTCAGACACCCCCGGGGCAGCCACCATCCCTCGGGCTGGGGCACCCCTGGCATTCCTAAGGGCACACAGGGCTGGGGATGAGCGATGCCCGGGCGCAACGGGAGGAGCTGCCTCAGTTTCCCCCATGCCAAGGCCGCAGCTTCCCCGGCTTTCCTTCCTTCCCGGGAAAGGGGAGGGAGCTTCCCCCGCCGCTTCCCCACATCCCCGCGGCCGAGCCAGGAGACTGTGACGAGCTCTGGGTGCGCGGAGCCAGCGCCGGATTCCTGGCACCGGCGGGGAGGCCGGGAGCCATCGCCCGCCTCCTCCCCGCTCGGCCCCGCTCGCTCCCCGCCGTCCCCCTGGGCCGCCGCCGCGGGCACCGGGCGGTGACGCTGGCACGGCCGCGCAGCC
This sequence comes from Anas acuta, assembly GCF_963932015.1. Lineage (NCBI taxonomy): Eukaryota > Metazoa > Chordata > Aves > Anseriformes > Anatidae > Anas > Anas acuta. The sequence goes on from NC_088987.1 coordinate 9,169,683, forward strand.
CCCAGCCCTCCCCTGCCGCCGGATCCCGGGCCAGCGGGGACGCCGGGAGAGAGGAGCGGGGACAGGTCGGTGGCACCGCTGGGGACAGCAGGGAGGGCATGGGGACGGGGGTGCCAGGCTGCCAGGCACGGTCCCCGCTCTCAGAAGGGCCTGGAGAGCGTGGCAGGGTGCTGTGGGCACGGCGTGCCCGCGGGATGCACGGGAACCCTGGCGGTGTCCCAGCCCCTGGGGTGCCAGCGGGATGTCCCAGCGGGGAAACCCGGCTGCTCCTCGCGGCCTCGTGCCAGGGCCAGCTCCTGCCACGGGGCAGCTCCTGGGCATGGCCGTGCCCCCACGTCCCCCCCCGGAGAGGTGCCTGGCACAGCAGGAGGCAGGGGAGCAACGAGCTGGGGTGGGAAAGGGGACGGGGAGGCCGTGGGCGAGCTGGGGTTGGGGCACCCTGACAGCAGGGGCAGGGGGCAGGGGGCTGCAGCCCCCCCCCAGCCGCTCACCGGGTTTGGGGGGAGGCCCAGGAGGAGCCTTGTGGGGCGGCAGGGGCCTGTTGTGCTCCAGCTGTGCCGTGTTTCCCTGGCTACACCGTGCAGCTGGCCGGGTGTTTGTACCGCCGAGAGTTGATTTTGGCAGCCCCGCGCTTCCCCCTCCTCCCCTCCACGCCCGCCTCCCCCTCCCCGGGCGCCCGCCCGCCACGCACCCGGCACCCGGCTCCCCTCCCTCGGCGGGGGGACACCGGTGGCACTCGGCACCCCCATCTCCTGCCCCCCACGCCCCCCCAGACGCTCCCCGTGCCTCGGTTTCCCCAGCCGGACGCTGTCTCCCCAGGCCTTTCCATGGTGTCTGCTACCTGCCCGCCGCCGCCCTCGCCAGCCCGGGCACATGGGGGCGAAGAGCAGCCTCCACCCCACGTCCCCACTGCCCTCCCTGGGCCAAGGACCCCAAAGATCCGGGCTCCTGTCCCCCCCCAGCCTCTGCCACCGATGGGCAGGGTGCTGGGGTCCCGCTCCGGGACCTTCCTGTGCCCAGCAGCAGCCGGAGGGATTTGGGGATGCCGAGGGCGCAAGTTGTGGGGTGCGTGTTGCTGGGGCTCTGCAGGGTGCGGGGGGGGTTTGGGGGACAAAACAGAGCGGGTGGGGGGTCTGTGTGCCCTGGGGGTGGGCTTCAGGGGTGTGTGCAGATGGATGGTGCCCTGCAGTGCCCCCATGTCCCCGGGGGTCCCAAGCGGCCTGGGAGGGGACGGAGTGGATTTGGGGGCCCTCAGGATGCCCCTTGCCCACAGATGCCCCATGCCAGGGGAGAATATTGGGGGGGGAGCATTGTAATGGGGGTGCCCTGCAAATGCCAAGGGGGCTGTGGGTGGGTTCCCAGGGGCCATACAGGGGAGGGGGGCATATGGATGGGGGCACACCCAGCATGCCCAGTGCCTAGGGATACCCCAAAATCCCGGGGGGAGGGGTTGTCCTACACTGTCCTGGGGGGTGTTGGGTGGATCGGGGGGGTCCCCAGCATGCCATGGGGGTGACGGCATCCCCCAGGTACCCCATACCCGGGGAAGGGGTCAATGGATGGGGAGGGTTCCCAGGGATGCCCCATGCCCAGGGGTACCCCGTGCCTCGGGGGGTGGGGGTGGCAAACAGAGGGGGGGTCTCCCCAAAACACCCACACCAGGCGTCACCCCAATCCCCCCGGGACCACCTACAGCCCCCGGGGTGCCCCAGAACGACCCGGGGCCGGGGATGTGCGAAGAGGGGGAGAGGAGGCGGCTGGGCTGGGGTAGAGGAGGGGGGGGGGGGGTGCGCAAAGCGCAGCGGGGGCGCGTCCCCCCCGGCCGGCCGCTGCCTGCGCCTCATTAGCGGCCCTTTGTTTGCACAGGGCTCGCAGCTCCCGCTTGCCCATGCCGCCGCCTATAAAGCGGGGCCGGGGCCGGCAGCCGGGCAGAGGCGGTGGCGGCGGCAGCGGCAGGCAGCGGCCGGCCCCCCCTCCCCGCCCCCGGCCCCCCGGTTCCCCCGGCCGGCCGGCACCATGCGCGCCGCCCCGCTGCTGCTGCTGCTCGCCCTGCTCGCCCTGCCCGCCCGCGCCGCCCGCCCCAAGCTCGCCCTGCCCATCCGGCCCGACACCGAGCCGCTGCCCCCCGGGGGGGCGGCAGGTAGGACCCCCTCCGTGCGCCCCTTTTCCTCCACACCCCCTTTCCCGTGCGCCCCCGGCGCAGGCACCCCCTCTCCAAGCCACCCCTCTCCTTGCACCCCTCTCCTCGCACCCTCTCCGTGCTCCCCCCTTCGTGCACCCCCTTTTTCCTGCACCCCAAGGGTCCGCTCTCTGTCCCCCCCCCACCCCCCAACACCCGGTGCCGGGTCTCCGCCGGGACCCCCGTGCTGGGGGGCGCGGGGAGCGGGCACGGTGGGGCGGTGCCGGCCGCTGTCCGCCCCGCGGGGCTGCGGCAGGGGGGTGCCCGCGGCCCGGAGGTGACTTGTTTTTTGGTTTTTTGGTTTTTTTTTTGGGGTGGTGGTGGGGGGGGTTGTCAATTTTTTTGGGGGGTGTTGTCTCCGCAGGCTGCGCCTTCGGGGGGCATTTCTACGCGCTGGACGAGACGTGGCACCCGGACCTGGGGGAGCCCTTCGGGGTGATGCGCTGCGTGATCTGCCACTGCGAGCCGGTGAGAGCCCCCCCGCGCCGCGCCGCACACGGCGGAGACCCCCCCGGCACGGGGCCCTGCTGGGGAGGGGGCTGGGAGCTGGGGGGGGATCGCCCCCTTCAGCCCCGTAGCTCCCCCCCCCCCTCCTCTCCGCCCACCCCATGGAAAGCGAGCAGGGATTCCTCCAGCCGGCCTGACACCTGGGTGTCCCCCCCCCGGGGGCAGCGGGGAGGAGAAGGGGAAGGGGGGGGCTTAAAGGATCAGGCTTCGCTCTCCTTCCCCTCCTCAGGACGGCCCCCGGCCCCCCCTCCAGCAGCCCCCCGAGGCTGGAGGGGCCGCGCACAGCTGGGCAGGGGGATGGGGGCTGGGGGGGGGGAACAGGGGGGGCTTGGCTGCGGTACAGGCAGCTGGGGGCTGCGCAAGGTGTCCGGGGGGGGGCTCCAGATGGGCTGGGGGAGCCGGGCTGTGCCAGGGGAGCGCTGGTGCCCTGAATGTGCCACCCGAGGGGAATTTGGGTGGTTGGGTCGCCCACATCCCTGGCACGGCTCGGCACGGCTCTGCCCCCCCCCCCCCCCAGCAGAGGAACCGCCGAGGGAAGGCAGCAGGAAAAGTGAACTGCAAGAACATGAAGCAGGACTGCCCCGTGCCCGCCTGCCCCCGCGCCACGCTGCTGCCCGGGCACTGCTGCCACACCTGCCCCAAAGGTCAGCGCAGCCCCCGCGGGGTGCTGGGCACCCGGGAGAGGGGACACTGGGCACCCCCTCACCCCCCTCAGGAAGGGGATGCTTGTTTTTGGGGTTGTCTGTGCCCTTGGGATGCCCACAAGGTGCTGGGCAGGGGCGCACGGGGCTGAACCCAGCGTGCCCCCGGCGCACAGCCCTGTTTTTGGCTTTATTTTGGGAGGGGGGGGATTCAGTTTTACCGCAAGCAGCCTGCTGCAATCACCTCCCCGCTGTGCCTTGCTCTGCCAGCCTTGCCAGGCCCCCCGGAGAAGAGCGCCGAGCCCCCCTTCGACACCTTCGAGTACTTCCAGGACAAGGAGGACGAGCTGGACAAGCCCTACAACGACCGCTCCTACCTCAGCTCCGAGGGCCTGGCCCGCGACGACGCCCGCACAGGTGAGCCCCGGGGCAGGCAGGGGGGACACGGGACGTCCCCACGCTCCCTCCACGAGCACCTTTTCCCCTTCCCAGAGTTCGTGGCCCTGCTGACGAGTGGCCCTGAACCGTGGCACCCCACGTCCAGCGCGGTGGCCAAGGCTCGCTTCACCCTGCTGCGCTCCTACCTGCTCTTCTCCATCAGCTACGAGCGGTGAGTCCCCGAAACACGGGGTGCAGGTGTGCTCGTGCCTCAGTTTCCCCCCCTCTGGACACTCCCTGTGCTGTCACAGCCTCGCCTTGGCGTGGTGGTGGTGGGGAGAGATTTGGGGAGGGGGGCGACGTGCCGGGGGTCCGGCGGTGCTTGCGGGCAGCCGGCATTTCGGCGCGGCGCCGGCACGGCCTCACCCCTTCGCCTCCAGGGCTGGAGCGCAAACAAACGGCACCGGGACCGGCTCCAGGGCTGGGGGACGTGGGCACAGCAGGGCAGAGGCGCCGTGCAGCCCCGTGCCCCCGCTGGCGGGCACTGGCAGGGTGATGCCGACGGGGCCCCCAGTCCCTGCTGTGCCCTCCCCGGCTGCCCGCTGGCAGCGGCTGAGCCTCTCCTCTCCTCTCCTCTCTCTTTCCCTCCCTCCTTCCCGCTCCGGTTTCTTCTGCTCTTCCTCGCTTCCAGGCCCCTTTTGCATAGTAAAGTGGTGACTAATTTCCAGCTCCGACCGGGGGAGCCAAACGGAGCCGAAAATGCTCCTAATTTACAGCTGGGCCGACCGCTCGGCTCCCCGCGGGTCCGGCCCCACCGTCTTCCCCAGCGGGGACCCCCTCCTGCGCGGTGCCAGCCCGGCTCCACTCCGGGGCAGGGGGACCCCAGGGGACCCAGGCCAGCTCTGGGCCACCCCGGGTGCTGGTGCCCAAGGGAGGGGAGCCGGGGGGTGAGGGGGGGTCTCTGTTCACCCCCTCAATGCCCGCAGGCTGGGGAGGCCGAGCCGGGTGCGTTTCAGCGACCCCGAGGGCAACGTGCTGTTTGAGCACCCCGTGCAGAAGAGCGCAGCCCCCGAGGACGGCATGGTGAGAGGGGCAGGAGGGCACGGGGGGGGGGTAAAACAAGCCAATTGTGCCCCCCCACACCTGGCAGCACGGTGCCCCCGACCCCTGCCCAGCCTTTATTCGCCCGCAGCTCTGCGGGATGTGGCGCACGGTGTCCAAGGCCAACGTGCAGCTGCTGCGCGGGGAGCAGCTCCGCGTCTCCCTCGTCACCCGCACGCAGCCCTCCGGGGAGGTCCACGGGCACATCCTCAAGCACCGGGCGCTCTTTGCGGGTAAGGCTGGGCCCCCCACGCGCCCCCCACCCCCGAGCGGGTGCCCGGCGGGGTGCCCCTCACGCCCCCTCTCCCTGCTCAGAGACCTTCGGTGCCATCCTGACCTCCTCGGACCCCGCGCACCTGGGAGCCGGGGGCATGGCCATGCTGACGCTGAGTGACACCGAGAACAACCTGCACTTCATCCTCATGGCCCGCGGGCTGCTGGAGCCCGGCGCTGGGGGTGAGGGTGGGCACGGGCACCCTGCAGGGTGGGGGGGCGCAGGGGGGGCGTGGGGTGGCCTCTGTGGGGTCAGGTTGGGTGCAGGGGCTGTGTGTGGTGTGGGGACAGGCGTGCGCAGGGGCTGGGTGTGAGCTGGGGTGTGAGGGGGTTTTGGGGGGGAATTTGGGGCAGGGGGATGTGTAGGAGTGAGGGGCTGGGGTGCATGGGGTGTGGGGGTCAGGAGGGGGGCTGTGCAAGGATGAGGGGTGTAAGGGGGGAATGGTGCGGGCCAAGCTGTGGGCAGGGGTCGGGGCGTGCAGCGAGGATGTGGGGTGTCGCCGTTGGGAAGCAGGGGGGGCAGAGGGGTGGGTTTGGGGCTCAGCTCTCTGCCCTGCCCTGCCCAGAATCCCCCTGGGTGCCGCTGCGGGTCCGCATCCTGCACCAGGGCCGGACGCTGCGGGAGGTCCGTGCCAACATCACCGTGGAGGTACGGCCGTCCCCACCCTAGCCCCGGGGCCAGGGCTGAGCCGCGGCACTGTGCCTCCACCCCACACACCCCTCTCCTCTCCTCTCCTCTCCTCCAGGACCCTGACTTCGCCGAGGTGCTGAGCGAGCTGTCTGCCCGCGAGCTGCAGTGGCTGGTGCAGGGGCAGCTCCGCATCGTGGCCGAGACGGAGGGCCGGCACGCGCGCCAGCTGGCCGGCACCATCACCGCCCGCCGCGGCTGTGACAGTGAGCACGGGCACCCTGGGGCGCAGGGGGTGGCTGTGCCCCCCTCCCCAGCCTCACCCCCACCCCCTCCTCGCTCCTCTCTCCCCGGGTTCAAGCCATCCAGAGCGTGCTGTGCGGGGCGGACGCCTTGCTGCCGACCAAGACGGGGGCCGTGGGCTCGGCCAAGCTGGCTCTGCACGAGAACGGCACGCTGCAGTACCAGGTAAGGGGCACGGGCACCACGCTGGGGGTGCGCCTCCAACGCCCCGGGGGTGCCCCCGCTGCTGCCCCTCGGCGCCCTGCCCGCAGGTGCGGGTGGTGGGCACGGCCAGCGAGGTGGTGGGCGTCACGCTGGAGACCAAACCGCGGAGGAAGAACAAGAGGAATGTGCTCTTCGACATGACGCCCAGCTACAAGGATGGGCTGGTGAGTGCTGGCGGCACGGGGCTGGCAATGGGGGCAGCGGGGAGGCTCACACGGGGTGTCCCTGTCCCCACCCGGGTGCTTTTCTCCCTTGTCTCAGGCCCAGGGCTCCTGGCAGAGCCCCAGCGCCCGCGACGCCCACATGCTGCTGCAGAACGAGCTCTTCCTCAACGTGGCCACCAAGGACTGGGCAGAGGGCGAGCTGCGGGGCCAGGTCATCTCCCTGCCCTACAGCGGGCTCCTGGCTCGCTACACAGGTACCCAGGGCGCGGTGGCAGGGGGGTGGCAGAGCATCCCCCCCCCCCTTTACCACTGGCTCCCACCGCCCCTGTCTGTGCGCAGAGATGCCGGTGCCGCTGGCGGGGCAGCTGGTGTCCCCCCCGGTGGGCAGCGGGGCCGGGGGGCACGCCTGGCTGTCTCTGGACGAGCACTGCCACCTGCACTACGAGATCGCCGTGGCGGGGCTGGGCCGCCCGGCCGATGGCACCGTCAGTGCCCACCTGCACGGCGTGGCCGAGCTGGGCGAGCTGGGTGCCCGGCCACACCAGCACAAGCGGCTGCTCAAGGGCTTCTACGGCACCGAGGTGAGGTGGGCACGCGGCCGGGACACCCCCCCAGGTGCCACCGCAGGGCTCGGGGCAGCCCTCACCTCCCCGCGTCCCTCTCGCCCCCGCAGGCTCAGGGGGTGGTGAAGGATCTGGACGCCGATCTCCTGCAGCACCTGGCCCAGGGCACCGCTTTCCTGCAAGTCAGCACCAAAGCCCACCCTCGAGGGGAGATGCGGGGATGGGTAGGTCCCCCCCGTGCGTCCCTGTCACCCCCCGGGGGCACGGCAGGGTCCTGGGCTGCGTGACACTGCCTGGGGTGGGCTGGGAAGGGGACAGGATGGGGACAGTGCCAGCAGCCTGGCGTGGCGTGCCCGTGGGGTCCCCCTCGGTGCCAACCCTCCTGCCCCCCAGGTGCACATCCCCAACCGGTGCCAGGCAGGGGGGGCCCGCCTGGCCCCGGGGGAGGCCGAGCTCTCCGAGGGCTCCAAGGCCAGGGACGCGGAGCAGCTGAAGAAGGACCCCAACTCCTGCTTCTTCGAGGGGCAGCACCGGGCGCACGGCACCCGCTGGGCACCCGACTACGACAAGAAGTGCTCCATCTGCAGCTGCCAGGTACGGGCTGGGGGGGTGTGAGCTGGGGGGCAGCACCCGTCGGTGTGGCCCCCCCCCTTTTCATGAGCCACGTCCCTGCTGTCCCCAGAAGCGCACGGTGATCTGTGACCCCATCTTGTGCCAGCCCCTCAACTGCAGCCGCCAGGTGCACCCCGAGGAGCTGTGCTGCCCCGTCTGCGAAGGTGATGCGGGGGCAGGGGGCTCCGGGGGGGGTGCTGGAGGAGAAGTGGGGGTTGTGGATAAAACTAGAGCCCCAGGGGTACAAGGTGGGGTGGTCCCTCTCCGTTCCTGCCCCACTGGCACCCTTAGTGTCCCCTCATGCCCTCCCTCGTCCTTGCAGAGAAGAAGACGGAGCAGGAGGAGCTGAAGCTGGAGCGGGCACGGGACAGCAGCGAGGGTGAGTCCCAGGGGCACGGGGTGAGGGGCAGCCCCGGCCTCCCTGCCCCCCCCAGCCATCCCATGGACGCCGTGCCCACCTCCCGCAGGCTGCTACTTCGACGGGGACAAGACGTGGCGAGGCTCGGGCACCCGCTGGCACCCCGTCGTGCCCCCCTTCGGCCTCATCAAGTGTGCCATTTGCACCTGCAAGGTGAGCGCGGGCCCCCACCCTGCAGAACCACCCATGGGTGCTGGGAGCTGCTGGGGGGGGCTTAAAGCAGGGCAGCACCTGGTGCAGGTGCCCCCGTGAGCCCCGCACGCTCCCCGCAGGGCACCACGGGCGAAGTGCACTGCGAGAAGGTGCAGTGCCCACGCCTCACCTGTGCCAACCCGGTGCGAGCCAGCCCCTCCGACTGCTGCAAGCAGTGCCCAGGTACCTGCAGCCCCCTCCTGCCCTCGCCGGTGTCCCCAATGCCACCCCGTGGGTGTTCATCCTCCCCGTGCCCTCTCCCGCAGCCCCCGAGAAGAGCATCCCCGAGCTGGCTGACAGCATGCAGGCGGACGGGCCCCGCGCCTGCCGCTTCGGGCGCCGCTGGTACCTCAACAACGAGAGCTGGCACCCCTCGGTGCCACCCTTCGGGGAGATGAAGTGCATCCTGTGCTGGTGTGTGGTGAGTGTGCCGGCCCCCGGGCGCAGAGGTGCCCCCGCGCCAGCCTGAGCGCTTCGGGGATGGGTGGGAGAGGAGCTTGGGGCTGGCACCGAGGGCCCCCGGTGGCTCAGCCCCATTCCCCACCCCGCAGTCAGGGGAGACGCACTGCCAGCGCCAGGAGTGCCCGCCGGCCGCCTGCGCCAGCCCCGCCAGGAGGGACAACCCCTGCTGCGCCAAGTGCCGCGGTGAGCCCGCGCCCCGTGCGCCCCCCTCGGGGGCCGAGCCCCAGCCAGGACCCCTCTGCGCACCCTCCCTGCCCCTCTTTCAGCCCCGTTTTCCCCCCGCAGCTCCAGACGCCCCCCCGGAGAAGGTGCACGATGCCCCGGCCGAGGCGTGGAGCCGCTAAGCAGTGACTGCTGCCCGGAGCAGGGCGAGCACGCAGCGATGCTGGGTGGTCCCGAGGAGCCCCTGGGGCCCCCCATTGCCCCCCTGGGGGGACGGGGCACAGAGGAGCAAGGATTGGGGGGCAGGGGCCAGCCCCCAGCCTGGGCACCCCCTCCCGGCACGGCCGCGGTGCCGGGGCTGCCCTGCCCGCTCCCCCCGGCAGGCAGCGGCAGGGCTGGGGGGGTCAGGGCACCCAGCGCCCCCCCTCTCCGTGAGCCCCACCGCCAGCGGGCGCAGCGGGCACCGTGCCCGCCTTGTACATAGTGTAAAATCCCTCCTGCCCCCGTCTCGCTGCGCCTGTCCCGGCTCGGCTGGACTCGTCATGTAATTTATGGGGACGGGGGTCCCGATGTATTTATTAAAAACAGAGATATTGCCCCCCCCAGGCCCCTCCGTGTCATTCTGGCAGCGGCAGGCGTCGAGTTCTGTGTGTGTCCTACAGTCCCAGGCCATGGGCTTGTTGGGTTTGGGGGCACATGTGCCATCTGTTTGGGGACGTGGGGCTTTGGGGACGGAGCACGGGGTGATATCAGCACAGCACTGCCAGGGTGGGCAGTGGGGACTGCACAGGGGTGACACTGGGCTGGACTGGGATGTGGGTAGGGCAGTGGGAGGGTGTCACCGGGGTATACGGGGCTGGCACGTGCTGAGCTGGGTGTCCCAGGCCCCGTGCCCTGGCCAGCAGGGTGGCAGCACCCATGGTGACCTTGTGGCACAGCGGTGGCACGCTGGTGGCAGCAGGCAGAGCGTGAGGCCTGGCACGGGGCTCCCCTCCGGATGCGCGTCCCGGTTGCTGCGGGGCAGTGCCAGGAGCTGACGAGCCAGGAGGGGACTCCGTGCGCGGGGCAGCAATGAGCAGAGCGTCCATTCCATCCCCTCCCTGCCACAAAGTGCCCGGCAATGACCCCTTCCAGCCCAGCAAAGCCCAGTGCCCGCCCCGGCCATCGTCACCCAGCGCTCAGGGTGCCAGCCTTAGAGCAGAAGGGGGCAGCCGGGCAGTGAGGACCAGCCCGTTACTGGTCCCACAGCTCCGTCCCTGCCGAGCGTGCCATGCGGTGCCACGGGGACCAGGGAGAGCTCGGCCCTGCCAACTATCCTGGCCGCCCCTGAGCCCGTTGTGGCGGGGGGACGGAGGTGTTGGTGGCCCCGGAGGGACAGCAGCCGGCGTGCCATGCCCGAGCGCATCGCCCGAGGAGCGCCGGTGCCCAGCTGTGCCCGCGCAGCTCTCCGGAGAGGGCTGAGCTGCTGCTGCCCAGCGGGTCTGGCAGCGAAGAGAGGAGTCCAGGATCCCCTCCCCGGGCTGGCATCGCCGGGGCGCTGAGCGGTGCCGCGGTAAGGATGTGCTCCCTGCACCCTTGGGTGCCTCCGAGGGCTCCCCGAGGTGTCTCCAACGCGCGGGCATCCCTGGTCCCCCTGCTTCATCCCTGGCGATGCCAAGGCACGGGGGCTCTCTGCTCCCCAACCCCGACCCCCCATGGGGCTGGGGGCTGCACCCCAGCTCTGTGCCCCCAGCGCTGCCCCCTCTGCTCCCACCCCTCAGCAGGGTTGGGGAGAGCACTGCCAGCCCCCTGCGTCTCCCCGTGCCCACGGACAGCAGCGCTCGGCCCTCAGCGGGGGTCACCAGTGTCACCCCAACCCGGGGGGCTCCGAGTGCCCCCCGGCTGCCCCCGCGCAGGGCAGAGCCCCCCAGCCCCTTGCGCACTCCCCGTTCCCCGGTGCCGGTGCCGGGTGCCGGCGGCGGAGGCGGAGCGCGGCCGGGAACCTCCCCCGGGCAGTGCCCCGGGGCCCGCCCCGCACGGCCCGGGAGGAGCCGCTGCTGCCGCGGGCACCGGCACCGGCACCGGCACGGCCAGGAGCAGCGGCAGCACCGGCACCATGGCCACCGAGAGCGCGGAGCAGCGGGCGCTGCAGTACGAGCAGACCCTGGTGAGCGCAGCCCGCACCGGGCACCGGGCGCACCGCGGGGGGCACCGGGCACGGCGGGGGCACCGGGGGCAGCAGCACGGCTCGGGGAGGGGGTGGTGGGGTTGAGGGGGGTGTCCCCACCCCCAGGGAGCTGTGCTCGGGGTGGCAGGGCCAGTATCACCTGTGCTTTCCCCCACATGCGTTTTGCTACGCCCTCTCCCCACCCCGGAGTGTTTGGGACCACCTGTGGCTGGGCAGGGCGCTAGGGCGGGGGGGGATGCTTGGTGCCGCCCTACAGCCTCCTGGTGCTCAGGGAGCCCATTGGAGACCCCAGCCCCGCGGCAGGACCCTTGGGCACACCTCCACCATCACCCCCCTCCCCAGCAAGCCCTCATAGTTCAGGGGGGTGACGCCCACCCCCAGGGCCCCTCCGGGGGCGCCTCCCCTCCAGCCGGCACCCTTTACCCCCCCCTAGTGCTCCACCCGGCCCCAGCCCTCTGCCCCACAGATAGCGTATCTCCCCCGCCTGCAACCTTAGCCCCGTGTTTACGACTCCGTCCCCTCCGCAGCCTCCCCGCTAACCCCCCCGGTGCCCAGCTGCCCCGTGGTGGGCTCCCTCCCCGCCGTGCCGCAGCCCCCTGCGCTGCCCGCAGCCCTCTGACATCCCGGCCAAAGGTGGCTTCTCCCTGGCCCCTGCTTGGGCCAGCGCCCGGGGCGGCTCAGCAAACGGGTACTTTGCCCTGGCAAAGGCCTGCAGGCAGGCAGGGCAGGGGAGGCGGGCAGGGAAGGGGCTGAGCTGCCGCCGGGCACCCGTGCCCACAGCTCTGGGGGTTTGCAGGGAGCCTGAGCTGGCTGCACGCAGCAGGGCTGGTGTGTGGTGTCGTGCTCCTGCTGCGCCGGGCACGCGTCGTCCTCCCAGGCACCTTTATCCAGGGTCCCCGTGGTCCCCACCCCATTCCCTGTGGGGTCTGGCTGCGTGGCATCCCCCTGATCCATGCTCTGGCTCTGCTCCATCCAACAGGATCCATGGGGCTGCCCCTTTCTGCCCCCCAGCACCATATTGACCCCCCCGGTGCCGTGTCCGCAGCCGGCACCGCGGTGCCAAGGAGCCCGTGGGCAGCGCAGGAGGGGAGAGGCACGCTGGCACGCGGCTGGCACCAGGGCAGCCTCACATGGTGCCGGCAGACTTTGCCCTGCTCTCCTCAAGGCGGGGAGGCACCCACGCCCTGGGCACCCCGGGGTGCCCATCCCCACGGCCTCGGGGCTGCGGAGAGGCTCCCGAAGCCGCCCGCGGCTCGCCCACGCGGGCGAGGCTGGGGACGGGCGCCTGTCCCGTGGCCTCGTGCCTGGCTTTTGGAAGCCACCCCCGTGCCAGGCAGGAGGGCGGGTGCCCAGCCCTCCCCTAGCGCCTCCGGCTCCTGCCAGCACCTGCCGAGAGGCTCGGGCTCTGTCCGGAGCCTGCCAGCCCCGGGGACAGCCCCGCTGCCTGCCCTGTGCCCCCACGTTGTGCCCGCCCTGGGGACCCCGCGGTGTGTGGGACGTGCAGGGTGGGTGCCTGTAGGAATGCCCCCGGCAGTGGTAGGGGTGCCCAGGGTCCGTGCCAGCCCCCGTGCCCCCCGCATGCCAGGCAAGCAGAGGGCCTCTGGGGGGGAGGATTAAGCTCGACAAACTGCCCTTGTTCGCTGCGGAGCCGCTCAGGGCGATTAGAGCCCAGCTCAGACAGGCAGCGTGACACGGATCCCCCCCCAGCCTCTCTCTGTCCCCCTGGCTGCCACCCCGGGGCACCCCGCTCCCCCTTTAAATGCCCCCACCCCTTCCAGGGGGCTCAGTGCCCCGGCTGCCATGGGACGGGGTGGCACGGGGACACTGCAGAGCCTCTGCCAGCACCCGCCCTGTGCGCCGCATCGCCTGGGCGCAGCGGGCACCGCGGGCTGGCACGGCCAGAGGGGCTCGGCACGGCTCGTGCCTGCAGTGGGGGGAGCCCGGTCCCAAAATACCGGCCTCGGCCTGCGCCTGTGTCCCCGTGTGCCCCCCACCAGGCCCCCCCCGTGCCCGCTCCCTGCCCGCCCGGCACTGTGATTGTTCAGCTGCTTCGCGGCGGAGGCCGGAGTCCCGGGGCTGTTTGTGTTTCAAAAGGCCTTTGTGGAAAAATAACCCGAGCGGGAGGAGGAGGAGGAGGAGGAGGAAGGCAGAACCCACCGCCAGCTCTCGCCAGCAGCCAGGGCTGCCCGGCCCTGCCACGGGGCACCCCAGGGGACCCCAGGCTGTGCCCGTGGGGCTGCGGCACGGGGTGGCACAGCCCCTTGGCTCCCATCGCCCCGTTACAAGCGGGGCTGGCTGCAGATGGGGGTCAAAGGGGAGCAACCCCCCTCCCAGCCAGGCTAGACCCCTCGCAGCTATAGGGGCACCCTGCCAGGGACCCCAATAACCAGTGGGCAGCGTGCCAGCCTCCAGCACCGGGCGTGGAGCCGGTCTGGGGGTGCCCCAGTCCCAGCTTGGGGGGGCGGCGAGGCCAGGGGGAGGCGGGCGCTTGGCAGGCCGACAGCGCTCCTCGGGAGTGGGGCCGTTTGTTCTTCCAGAGGAAACAAGCCTGGCCCGAAGGGAGCCTTTGAACGCCGGGCCCCGTGCGGGGCTGGGGTCCTCTTCTGGCAGGCGATGCTGAATCCGGCCCCGAGGAGGCCGAGCTGGCGTCTCCGCCGCCTCCACCCCCGGCACATTCCCCTAGGGCCAAGGACCCGCCGAGCCCCGTGCGGAGCAGGAGTTCAGGGCACGATCCGTGCCAGGAGGGTTAGCGATGGACACGTGTCCCCTCCCTTTCTCCCCCCTCAGCGCTGAGCTCAGCCCGGGTATCAGACAGCAGAGAATCCACCCGGCGCCGCTCTGGCTGCTTTCTGCTCCATGCCAGAGGGACCTGGGCAGGAGGCAGGGCGGGGAGCGATGCCCCACGAGGAGCGCACCCCCACGCTGTCCCCACAGGAGCTGCCACGTGCCCTGGGGCGCACGAGCGGGGTCGGGCATCGCCGGTGGCAGCCGGGGCCGTGCTGCCCACGTGCCGAGCGCGGTGCCCACCCGTGCCGGGGCCCCTCCGCCGGGCACGGTGCCGGGCTGGGGGCTGCGGGGCGGCCACGTGCGGCACGGCGGGTGGGCTCGCCATCGGCATGGGGCTCACGTCGCCCCGACGTGGGAGCCTGGCAGGGGCCCCCGCGGCCCTGAAGCCTCCCTTTGTGCCGGGCCGAGCTCTGGCGCTTGGCATTCAGGTCGTGCCGGGGGGGAGCGAGGCGGAAACCAAGCAACCGAGCCCTTGGCAGTGCCCGCTCACGCGGGACGAGTGCCCCCAGCTCGGCGGGGAGGACGGGCACAAAGAGCTCCCGGCTGGCACGGGGGGCGCTGCCCGGGGCCAGGCCACGTGCCACGTGCCACCCGAGGAGGAGGGGGTGTCCCCCATGTGGGCACGGTGCCCCTGTTTGCCCCGCACCCCCTTGCTCCCAAATTTCCTCCTTGCCCGTGGCCGGTGCTGGGGCTGCGCCCTGCCCCACGCTGCCCTCCTGTTTGGGGGCCCCAAACATGTTTCTAATGGTGCCAAGGGGAGGTGCGAGCACAACCCCAATATCAGCCTTCAGAGAATCGCCCAGGCAGCCTGGCCGTGCTGCTGGCACCGGGGGCTCTTCTCCACCCACCACCCGCCCATCCCAGTGTCCAGGGCACCTGGGCAGGGCCGGGGACTGGTACCGGCGGGGCCGGGTACCCGCGCTCAGCACGTGGGCGAAACAATCGCGATCGATCCCTGCGTGCCGTGACCCACCCAGCCCCTTCCGTGCCTTCCCCCCCCAAAAGAAAAACCACATTTTCCACCCCTTTCCCCATGGGGTACCACGGTGCTCGCTGCTCCCCTGCCTCAGTTCCCCCACCCGGCCACCCTCCCCAAAACTTGTCCCCTCTCCTTCCCCCCAGATGTACGGGCGCTACACGCAGGACCTGGGCACCTTCGCCAAGGACGAGGCAGCCCGGCTGCGGCTGCAGCAGGAGCAGGGGGACGACGGCACCCCGCAGGCACGCCGCCCCTCCGAGCTGCTGGAGTACAGCCAGAGCCGCTGCGCCCCCCGCTGCGGTGAGGGGGGCACGGGGAAGGCGGGGGGGGGGACACACGGTGACCGTGCGGCTTCACGCGGCTCTGGGCACCGCGGGTAGGGTTTCTCCTGCTGTCATGGGACACTGGCGCCGAGGACAATGCCACCTGCCCGCCGGGCAGCGGGGACACAATGGCCCAAAATAGCAGGGATGGGGGGGCCCCGCCGCTCCTCCTGGGGCCGTGCCAAGGGGGCAGCGCTTGTGCGAGCGGCGCGGGGCCAAGCTGTGTCCCTGCACGCGCGGTGCCCTTGGGGCTGGAGCGCGTGGCAGTGCTCTCCCCCCCTGTGTGCCCATCCCCGGGGTGCCCGGCCCTGAGCCTGCCCTGTGCCCGCAGGCTGCGCCGTGCGGTGCCAGCGGTTCTTCCTCGCCAGGGTGGGCGAGGACTGGGTCTTCCTCATCCTCCTGGGGCTGGTCATGGCGCTGGTGAGCTGGGCCATGGACTTCGCCATCGCCACCTGCCTCCAAGGTGAGTGGGCACCGGCGGGTGGTGGGCTCCCCAAGGGGGGGAATTCCGTGGGGTGGCCGTGCCGTGGGGCTGTGCCACGTCCCCTGCCACCCGCGACCCGTCTCGCCTGCTGCGCCCGTAGCCCAGAAGTGGATGTACGGGGGCCTGGACACCAACGTGCTGCTGCAGTACCTGGCCTGGGTCACCTACCCCACCGTGCTCATCACCTTCTCGGCTGGCTTCACCCAGATCCTCGCCCCCCAGGCTGTGGGTAAGGTGCCGGGGTCTCCCCTCCTGTGTTGCGAGCAACCTGCGTGTCCTGGGCTATAGGGTTGGGGGTCCTGAGGGTCTTCCAAGCCCTCCCCAGGGCTGTGGGTCAGGGCTGTCCCCATGGCACCAGGCTCGGGGATCCCTGAGATGAAGACCATCCTGCGGGGGGTCGTGCTGAAGGAGTACCTCACCCTCAAGACCTTCGTGGCCAAGGTGATCGGGCTGACGTGCGCCCTGGGCAGCGGCATGCCCCTGGGCAAGGAGGTGAGGGCACTGCCCGGGGTCAGGGCAGGTGGCGGGCAGGGTGGGGGCACCAAACTGATCCCCCCTTGTTGTGTCCCCACAGGGCCCCTTCGTCCACATCGCCAGCATGTGCGCAGCCCTGCTCAGCCGCTTCCTCTCCTTCTTTGGGGGCATCTACGAGGTGAGTGGGCAGACGGGCAGGGGCTGGGGGGAGGCGAGAGGGGGGGCAGCACCCCCTGACCCGATTCCCACCCGCAGAACGAGGCGAGGAACACCGAAATGCTGGCGGCCGCCTGCGCCGTCGGTGTGGGCTGCTGCTTCGCCGCCCCCATCGGAGGTAGGGTCCCCCCCACCCGCACATCCCACCCGTGCTCCCAGGTCCTCGCGGAGAGGCCAGCAGGACCCTGCCCCGAGCGCCCCTCGCTGCCAGGGGGGGGACAGGGACCTGCCCCTCAGGGCCAGCTGGCATGGGAGAGGCAGTGCCGCTAGACGGGGTGCCCGCGGGGCGGAGGAGGAAGGGAGGAGCGGGCGCCGTGCTCCCGGAGGTGTAACGTCTCGTCTCGTCCTCTCCCCCGCCGCGCTGCGCTCCAGGGAGCTCCCCGCTCCGGCCCCGCTGAGCCCTGCCCGTAGGTTGGTGCCGTGTCTAACTCTTGCCTTGCCCCGTGCGTGCTGAGCCGCCCCGTCCATCCACCTGTCTGTCCGTCCGTCTGCGTGTGCCCCCAGCCCCAGAGCCGGCTGCCACCCATCCCCTCCCCGTGCCTGCTCACGTCCCCGCACTGCCCTCTTGCTCGCACCCCGGTGCGGCCAGCCGGGGACCGGCCGTGCGCTTTGCCGAGGAAGCCCGTGACCCGCAGCGTGGCCGTGGGGCTCGGGGAGGGATGCGGGAAGCATGCCAGGAGCCTGGGCTCTGCCTGGCTTTCGCCTCCCTCCCCTCTCGTCCTTCCCCCCCTCCCCGGTGCCAGGCGTCCTGTTCAGCATCGAGGTCACCTCCACCTTCTTCGCCGTCCGCAACTACTGGCGCGGGTTCTTCGCTGCCACCTTCAGCGCCTTCATCTTCCGCGTGCTGGCTGTCTGGATCAAGGACGAAGGTACCTCCTGCGGGGTGGGAGGCTGGGGGGCACTGGGGTCCCCCACCCGGCCCCGCTGACCCCCGCCGTGCCCCCAGAGACCATCACAGCGCTCTTCAAAACCCGATTCCGCCTCGACTTCCCCTTCGACCTGCAGGAGCTGCCCGCCTTCGCCGTCATCGGGTGAGTGTGGCCACCCCATCCCACGTTCCTGTCCCCACGTGCCTGTCCCCATGTCCCCGGGGTGGCAGCGGGATGTGGGTGCTCACCCCCGGCTCACCCCCAGGATTGCCAGCGGCTTCGGGGGCGCGCTCTTCGTCTACCTCAACCGCAAGATCGTGCAGTTCATGCGCCGCCAGAAGACCATCAACCGCTTCCTGATGAAGAAGTAGGTGTCTCCTTGTCCCCCACCACCAGTTCGGAGTGACCGTCCCCTCCGGGGTGGCAGGGCTGGGGCTGCACCGGTGTCACCCCCTCCTGTGCCACCCCGCCAGGCGCCTGCTGTTCCCCGCGCTGGTGACACTGCTCATCTCCACGCTGACCTTCCCGCCCGGCTTCGGACAGTTCATGGCCGGACAGGTAGCCACAACGGGGCTGGGGGCAAACTGCTGGCCCTGTGGGCCACCAGCAGCACCCCCGGCTCACCCCTGCACCTCCCCAGCTCACCCAGAAGGACACGCTGGTGACGCTGTTCGACAACCAGACGTGGTCCAAGCGGGAGCCCAGCGATGAGTTCGAGTACATCGGCATCCTGGAGGCCTGGCGCAATCCCCGCTCCAACGTCTTCGTCACCCTCGTCGTCTTCATCCTCATGAAGGTGGGTGCGTCCTGCCCCGGCTGGCCCCGGCCGGCCCCCGGCTGCCACCAGCAGGCACTGGTGGGGGTGGTGGTGGTGCAGGAGGTGACTCCTGGATGCCACCGAGGAGGTGCTGGATGCTTGCCACCGAGGTGCTACCAGGAGGCACGGGGTGGCCACCAAGGTGGTGGCGTGGTGCCACCAACGTGCTGCCAAAGAGATCTTGGCCAAGAGCCACCGAGGTGCCCCCGGGGAGGTGCTGGCGGGGTGCCCCTGGGAGGAGGTGGCTGCCCCACAGCATGGGGCCGTGCCCGCATCCTGCTCCATGGCTGGAGGAGAGCCAGGCCGTGGGGGGGTCACTGACGTGTGCCCGTGTCCCCTGCACAGTTCTGGATGTCAGCCCTGGCCACCACCATCCCAGTGCCCTGCGGAGCCTTCATGCCCGTCTTCGTCATCGGTGAGAGCCCTGGGGCCCCCTCCATGGGTGTCCCACAGCACATTTGGGGGCAGGAGAGGGGTCAGGTCCCCACGGCCCCCTCCAGCCCCTTTTTGTTGGGCAGGGGCAGCTTTCGGGCGGCTGGTGGGGGAGAGCATGGCAGCCTGGTTCCCTGATGGCATCCACACCGACAGCAACACCTACCGCATCGTGCCGGGGGGCTACGCCGTGGTGGGTAAGCACCGCGCTGGGGACGCATCGTGCCACTGCTCGGGGGTGCTCTAAGGGAGCTGCTGGGGTTCAGGGTGAGCCCTGCCAGCGGGGATGTCCCAAGGGTGTCCCAGGGGTGCGGGACACGGCCCCGCGGGCAGGCAGGCGGGCACCTGACGGCTGCCCCTGTGTCTCCCGGGGACGCGCGCGGGCGCAGGGGCGGCCGCGCTGTCGGGCGCCGTCACCCACACGGTGTCCACGGCCGTCATCGTCTTCGAGCTGACGGGACAGATCTCGCACATCCTCCCCGTCATGATCGCCGTCATCCTGGCCAACGCCGTGGCCCAGAGCCTCCAGCCCTCGCTCTACGACAGCATCATCCGCATCAAGAAGCTGCCCTACCTCCCCGAGCTGGGCTGGGGGCACCACGAGTGAGTGCCACCCCGCCGTGTCCCCATGTCCCCAGCCAGCCCTGCCACGGGGCAGGGGAAGGAAGGCAGTGGCACGATGTGGCCGTCACGCTGAGGCCACCGTGCCTGCCCCGGGCAGGAAATACAACGTGCGGGTGGAGGACATCATGGTGCGGGACATCCCCTACGTCTCCCTCAACTGCAAGTACCGGGACCTGCAGCAGGTCCTGCACAGCACCAAGATGAAGAGCCTGGCGCTGGTGGATTCGGCTGGTGAGTGGTGGGCAGGGGCAGCTCCGGCACGTCCCCAGGGTCCCCACGGTGCCGTCCCCTTCACCATTTGTCCCCTCTCTGCCGGCAGAGTCCATGATCCTGCTGGGCTCCATCGAGCGGGAGCAGGTGGGGGCCCTGC
Source organism: Anas acuta (assembly GCF_963932015.1). Classification (NCBI taxonomy): domain Eukaryota; kingdom Metazoa; phylum Chordata; class Aves; order Anseriformes; family Anatidae; genus Anas; species Anas acuta. The sequence goes on from NC_088987.1 coordinate 9,189,012, forward strand.
TGAGCCAGCAGCTCCATCCCCAGCGCCGGCTCCAGGCCCTGCGGCAGAGGGCACGGGCAAGCTTTGAGGATGGGCGCCGGCTCTCCGAAGCCAGCGTCTGCTTCCAGGTGAGGGGGCTGCGGGGGAGGCCACCCTGGGGTGCCCCCACCAGGGTGCCCGCGTCCCCTGACCCCGTCCCTTCCTTCTTGCAGATCAACACTGAAGCCTCGTCCTTCGCCCCCACGCGCAGTGGCTCCCGCAAGCCCCTGAAACCAGCGCTGAAGCGGGTGCCCAGTGCCCCCACCAACAGCCCCCCGGGTGAGTCCGTGCCCTGCGCCCACCACAGGACCCCCCCCATGTCCCCGTGCTGACCCCTCTGCCCGCCTGCAGCCGGCACTGCCGACACCTCCGGCATCGCCCTCAAGAGCCTCTTCTGTGCCAACACCGCTGCGGAGCCTGCTGAGGTGAGCGCTTGTTCCTGCCCGTCCCATCCCTCTCCGTCCCCAGTTGACCTTTCCCATCCCATTCTTTCTCAATCCTACTTGAACCTTCCCACCCTGCCTATCCCTGCCTGTTCCTGCCCATCCCATCCCATCCATCCCATCCCATCCCATCCATCCCAACACATCTATCCCATCCCATCCCATCCCATCTCATCCTACCCAACCTAACCTATTCCATCACAACCCAACCCATCCATCTCAACCCAACCTATCCCAACCCAACCCAACCTAACCTATCCTATCCCATCCCAACCCAACCTATCCAACCCAACCCATCCATCTCAACCCAACCTAACCTAACCTATTCCATCACAACCCAACCCATCCATCTCAACCCAAACTATCCAACCCAACCCAACCCATCCCTCTCAACCCAGCCTAACCTGTCCCATCCCAATCCAACTCATCCATCTCAACCCAATCTAACATATCCCATCCCAACCCAACCCAACCCAACCCATCCATCCAAACCCAACCCATCCATCTCAACCCAACCTACCCAACCCAACCCAACCCAACCATCTCAACCCAAACTAACCTATCCTTTCCCATCCCAACCCAACCCATCCATCTCAACCCAACCTATCCCATCCCAACCCAACCCAACCATCTCAACCCAAACTAACCTATCCTTTCCCATCCCAACCCAACCTAACTTATCCCAACCCAACCCAACCCATCCATCTCAACCCAACCTATCCCATCCCAACCCAACCCATCCATCTCAACCCAACCTAACCTATCCTATCCCATCCAAACCCAACCCATCCATCTCAACCCAACCCAACCTATCCCATCCCATCCAAACCCAACCCATCCATCCCAACCCAACCCATCCATCTCAATCCAACCTAACCTATCCTATCCCATCCAAACCCAACCCATCCATCTCAACCCAACCCAACCTATCCCATCCCATCCAAACCCAACCCATCCATCCCAACCCAACCCATCCATCTCAATCCAACCTAACCTATCCCATCCCAACCCAACCCATCCTAACCTATCCAACCCAACCCATCCTAACCTATCCCACCCAACCTAACCTATCCCATCCATCTCAACCCAACCTAACCTATCCCATCCCATCCCATCCAAACCCAACCCATCCATCTCAACCCAACCTAACCTATCCCATCCCAACCCATCTATCACAACCCAACCTAACCTATCCTATCCCATCCCAACCCATCCATCTCAACCCAACCTAACTTATTCCATCACAACCCAACCTATCCAACCCAACCTAACCTATCCTATCCCATCCCAACCCAACCTATCCAACCCAACCTATCCCATCCATCCCAACCCAACCCAACCCAACCCAACCCATCCATCCCCTCCCTTCCCGACCGGCCCCTCCCTGTGGTGCCCCCCCTAACGCCGCCGTCTCTCCCGCGTGGTGCCAGGCGCAGGGCACGGCCCCTCGCAAGGCCAAGCACGTCCGCATTTCCATCACGGTAAGCTTCAGGCAGGGCGTGGCTCCTCTCAGCCAATCAGGGGCCAGCCTGGATCTTCTCAACCAATCAGGAGCCCGGCACGATTCTGCTTGGCCAATCCCATTTGGCCCACATCTGTGCAGCCAATCTCAGCCTGCCCTGATTTCCGCTCGGCCAATCAGGGCGTGATCACTCTTGATCCCAAATCCGCTTGGCGAATCGTAGCGTGATGGGGATCCCCCCGGCCAATCCCAGCCGCTTTCCTCAGCCAATCATGGCCCAGCCCGCCTTCTCTCCACCAATCACAAGCCGGGCTTGGTCGATCCCAATACCCTTGGCAAAACCCCACTCACCCCCACCTATCCCACAGGAGGACATGGACGCAGGGGACCGGATGACGCCAGCAGAGGTGAGACCCCCGGTGCCCCAAATGGGGAGGGTGGGGTGGGCGCCCCTACAGCCCCACGGCCCCGTGATGGGGAGGGGCGGAGGTTTTGGGGCTGCTGTGCCCCACGGCGTGGTCCCCCCACCCCAGATCCTGGCGTGGGAGGAGCGGCAGCTGGACCAGCCCGTGGATTTCGGCAGCGCCCAGATCGACCCCGCGCCCTTCCAGCTGGTGGAGCGCACCTCGCTGCACAAGGTGTGCCTGCATCCCCCCCCCCCGGTGTGCGCCCGTCGCCCCCCCGGTGCCCTCCCCAAACTCTGACCCCCCCCCCCGTCTCCCCGCAGACCCACACCATCTTCTCGCTGCTGGGCCTCAACCACGCGTACGTCACCAGCATCGGGCGCCTGGTGGGCATGGTGTCCCTCAAGGAGGTGAGGAGCCACAGGGGGGCTGCAGCAGTGGGGTTGGGGGGCTCTCTACTCACCCACTGATGGAATCGGGGTGCCCGCAGCTCCGCAAGGCCATCGAGGGCTCGCTGACAGCCAAGGGGGTGAAGGTGGTGCCGCCGCTTGCCAGCTTCCGCCGCAGCAGCACCAGCGCGCCCGAGCCCGACACCGCCGACCTGTGCCAGCTCTGGGACCGCCACCAGCACCACCCCATGCCCCGCGAGGCTGGGCCCGATGACGGCGACACCGACAAGTGACAGCGACGCCGGATACCCCACCACCACCGCCGCCACCCCCCGCGTCCCCCACTCATGCGCCGGGGGTGGGCGCTGCAGGGTCCCCCTCGTCCCCCGCAGGTGCCGGGGGATGCCCACACCGGGTCCCGGCGTAGGGTGGGTGCCCTCGACCCAGCACCAGGGGTGGCCAGGTGCCCCCCCGGCCTGCCCACACCTCCCCCCGCCTTCCCAACCAGCTCCTGGGGCTCCCCACATCGCTACCTCCACCCCCCCCAGCCCCGGTGCCCCCCTGGGCACAGCCACAGCCTCGCCGCATCACCCCCCCATGTAAATACAGAGATTTTTATATTAATTTAATAAAAGGACTTTATAAACAGAGCAACCACACCACAGCACATTGGCACTGGCCAAGCCTCCCCCCGGCATGGCCCAGGGTTGCCATCACTGTCCTCTCACTGGCCCTGCTCCCAGCGTGGCCTCGCTGCGGTACAGCGGCTGCGGGGGCTCACCGGGGCGGGTGCCAGCGCGGCGCCGGGCAGTGATGAGCAGTGTGCCGGCCTCGGTGAGGGCACAGCTCACCGACAGCGGGTCCGTGTCCTCAGGCAGCCGACACTGGTGGGTGAAAGTGTCACACACGGTGCCGTCCTCAGCCACCTGCAGGGAAGTGGTGCCAGCATGGTACGGCACAGCGCGGCACAGCGCGGCACAGCGCGGCACGCTATGGCACAGTGCGGCACAGTGCGGCACATTATGGCAAAGTACGGCATGGTACGGCACAGTGCGGCACAGCGCGGCACAGTGCGGCACAGCGCGGCATGGTGCGGCACAGTTTGGCATGGTGTGGCACAGTATGGCAAAGTATGGCATAGTGCGGCACAGTTTGGCACATTACGGCACAGTGCGGCATGGCGTGGCACGGTGCGGCACAGTATGGCAAAGTACGGCATGGTGCGGCACAGTGCAGCAGAGTTTGGCATGGTGTGGCACAGTATGGCATGGCATGGCACAGTGTGGCACAGTATGGCAAAGTATGACATAGTGCAACACAGTTTGGTACAGTGCGGCACAGTACGGCAAAGTGCGGCACAGTACGGCATGGCATGGCACAGTGCGGCACAGTTTGGCAAAGTATGGCACAATATGGCATGGTGTGGCACATTACGGCACAGTGCGGCATGGCGTGGCACAGTATGGCACGGTGCAGCACATTATGGCAAAGTACGGCATGGTACGGCACAGCGCGGCACAGCGCGGCACAGCGCGGCATGGTGCGGCACAGTTTGGCATGGTGTGGCACAGTATGGCAAAGTATGGCACAGTATGGTATGGCGTGGCACAGTATGGCAAAGTATGGCATAGTGCGGCACAGTTTGGCACATTACGGCACAGTGCGGCATGGCGTGGCACAGTGCGGCACAGTTTGGCAAAGTATGGCACAATATGGCATGGTGTGGCACATTACGGCACAGTGCGGCATGGCGTGGCACAGTATGGCACGGTGCGGCACAGTATGGCAAAGTACGGCATGGTGCGGCACAATATGGCATGGTGTGGCACAGTATGGCACGGTGCGGCACAGTATGGCAAAGTACGGCATGGTGCGGCACAATATGGCATGGTGTGGCACAGTATGGCACGGTGCGGCACAGTATGGCAAAGTACGGCATGGTGCGGCACAATATGGCATGGTGTGGCACAGTATGGCATGGCGTGGCACAGTGTGGCACAGTATGGCAAAGTATGGCATAGTGTGACACAGTTTGGCACAGTACGGCATGGTATGGCACAGTGCGGCACAGTATGGCAAAGTGCGGCACAGTACGGCATGGCGTGGCACAGTATGGCACAGTTTGGCACAGTGCGGCAAAGTATGGCACTGTGTGGCACATTACGGCACAGTGTGGCATGGCGTGGCACAGTACGGCACAGCGCGGCACAGTACGGCACAGTGCGGCACAGTTTGGCACAGTGCGGCAGTTTGGCACAGTATGGCAAGGTGCAGCACTGTATGGCATGGTGTGGCACAGTTTTGTATGGTGCAGCACAGTATGGCTAAGTACAGCACAGTACAGCATGGTATGGCACGGTGCGGTACAGTATGGCACAGTATGGCAAAGTACGGCATGGTGCGGCACAATATGGCAAGGTGCGACACAGTATGGCATGGTGTGGCACAGTGCGGCATAGTACGGCATAGTGTGGCACAGTATGGCAAGGTGCGGCACAGTACGGCACAGTTTGGCATGGTGCGGCACAGTGCGGCAAAGTACAGCACGGTGTGGCACAGTATGGCATGGTATGGCACAGTACGGCACGGCACACACCATGGCCATCCATTGTGGTCACTTCCAGTTACCCCAGTGCAAGTGTGGGTGATTCCCAGCCACCCCACCAGGGAGCAGCTCCCAGTCGCCCCAGTCTTACAACAGTGTTGTTTCCAGTTCCCCCATTACCCCAGTGGCCACTCCCAGTTTCCCCACTCTCAGCGAGGCCAGTTCCCAGTTCCCCCAGTGGCTTGCTCCCAATTCCCCCCATGGGAGATGGGCACCACGGGGCAGAGCTGGGGCTTGTCCCCCACCCCAGGCAGTGGGAGACCATGTTTGGGGTACGGGGGCTGCCCCCCAGCTCCTCACCTTCTCGGCCCGGATGGCGATGTGGCCGTTGGAGGTGGTCACCACGATGTCGGGGGGCTCAAACTGGCTGACGTCGGCCACCACCTGGTAGGTGTCCCCCTGGGCCCGCACCCAGGGGCCCAGGCTGCAGGGGTACATGGCCCCCGGGGACCCTGCGGGGACCGGTCGTGGGGGTCGGCCAGGTGGGGGGGGGGGGCACAGCATTCAGGGGTATCAAGGGCACGGGGGGTGCAGGAGAGGCTGGGGACACTTTGGGGGAGCTGGGGGTGGCGGG